>NC_091478.1:91834838-92144838 GCF_036971445.1 Narcine bancroftii
TTTATTTGCTGTACTTATGTTTGAATTAACTTGCTGGAGAGCATGAAGAACAAATATTTTCATTGTACCTTAGTACATGTGACAATATACTTTGGATTTGCAGACATAAAACAGAATTATCAATATCGGTGTTGTACGTTGGTTTGATGTGGTTGAAAATGCAGAAGAACGTGCAGGATGTAGCTACTTCCAAAGAGGTGCCGTGAAGCCTGGAGCACGGGCTTGTGTTAGAATCAAATCTTCTAGACTTTGCAGACTCTCAATGCTGCTAAATAGGGTGATAGTGTTTTTAAGAAGGTGTATGGGGTTTTGACTTTCATTAACTGTGGGATTGAGTTCAAGAGCTGTGAGATGTTACAGTTATGCAAGACCTTAGTTGGACTCTACTTGGCATATTAAGTTTCGATCACCTCATTACAGGAAAGATGTGGATGCAAAAGAGAAAGTGCAAAGGATTGAAGAGCATGCCTTATGTGGTTAGATTGAGTGAACTTGGTCTTTTCTCCTTGGAGTGATGTTCAAATTCATGTTCAAGTTTATTGTCATCTGATTGTGCAGATACAACCTGATGAAACAGTGCATCTCCAGACTATAGAGCACACACAAAGACACACAGTATACCATACACACAAATGACATTCAGTAAAATCCCCATTATCTGGAATTCAAGCAAGTGGCAGCCAAACAACCAGCAAAAAAAAAATAAAATAATGGAAAATGAATAGGTAAAAAAATACAAAAGTTTAAAATTGGTGCCCCGAGCGGTTAGTTTGCCAATCGCGCAAGATGCAATCTCGCAACCAGCACATTTATTTATCCGGCATCTACCAATCCCCATAGGTGCCGGATACTGTGGGGTTTACTGTATATACATTAGCAATCCAAAGTAAATATTTATAAAAACAAAATGGGATTTTGGAATTGTTCAACAGTCTCACCTCCTGCTGGAAGAAACTGTTTCCCAGTCTGGTAGTCCTGGTTTTAAAACCTCTTCCTCTGTCTCAAAGGTACTGTGGGCTGGATGTTAAGGGTCTTTGAGGATCCTCTGAACCTCTCTAAGCATCGCTCCCTGTAGATGTTGTCAATAGAAGGAAGGGAGATCCGGTGATCTTCTCAGCATTTTAATCATCCTCCTTATTGATCTTCAATCTGATGCTTTGCAGCTACTATGATGCAGGCAGCCAGCACACATTGTGCTCCTGTAGAATGTTGTTAGCCTGCTGGTCAATGGCCTTACCTGCCTCAACCTCTAGGAAGGTGATACTACTGCACCTTCCTGACTATTGTGTGTCCTTTAAACTGACACCAAGGAGCTTTGTGCTCCCCACTTTCTCTATGATGGAGACATTGCTATTGGGGAGTGGTCCTCTGACTTCCTGAAGTCCTAATCATCTCCTTTGTCTTGTTTTGATGCTCAGGTTTGATGCTTTTGCATCACTGTACAAGCCTATCCATCTCCTCATCATTGTTCCCAATGAGGCCTAACTAACATTGTGTCATCCATGAACTTGATAATTCTGATGGAGCTGATCCTGGCAGTACAGTCGTGGGATAACATGCAGCCCTGAGTTGCATGCTCAGCCTCCAAGGTCCCTCTAACATATGATTGTGTTGAACGCCAAGCTGAAGTCAATGTACAACAGCCTGGCAAATGAGACATCATTCCCTAGGTGGGTCAGGACAGAATGGCGTGTCAGAGCTAATGCATTGTCTCCAGATCAGTTTGGTCGATACAAAAACTGGAATGGGTCCATTGTGAGCTTCGATGCGCTCCAATACCAGTTGCTCAAAGCACTTCATGATCATGGAGGTCAGTGCTACGAGATGGTAGTTATTTAGTCCAGCTACTGTTGTTTGGGATTATGGTGGCTACCTTGAAACCTACGGGGACAATGGACTGCTGGAATGAGATATTGGAAATGTCCATTGAGACCTCATTCAGCAGGTCCACACCCGACCTGCTATGTTATCTGTCCAGCAGCTTTGTGTGGGTTCACTCTGGATAGGATCCTCTTCACCACAGTTGCTGCTACGCAGGCTGTCTGTTCCTCAGGGGGATGGGGCTTTCTTTGGTGATGTGATGTTTTATGCATTGAACTGTGGGTGGAACATGTTCAGCTTGTTAGGAAGGGAGGCATCATTATCACTGCAAGGTGTGTTGTGGTCTGTTATGTTTTTAATACTTTGCCATATGCTCATTGCATTGCCAGTGTTGCAGATGTCTGAATCTTCTGTGCCTAACCCCACTTTGCTTTCCTGATTGCCCGGAAGAGTTCGACCTTGCTGTTGTTAGTGCCATTTTACTGCCTGACCTGAAAGTATCTTCCCAACAGAGGATGGGAGGCAATGAGCATGTAGATAGCCAGAAACCTTTCCTCGGGGCTGAAACACCTAACAGCAGGGGCCATAATTTTAAGGTGCTTGGGAGTAAATACAGGGGGTTGCAAGAGGTAACTTCTTCACAGAGTGGTGACTGACTGCATGGAATGTACTGCATGGAGGAGGCAGGTACAATAGAAATGGAGGGCTCTATCAGTCGGGAAATTCTAGGCAGTTGGTAGAATAGGTTATTAAGTCAGCACAACTCTGTGGGCCAAAGGGCCTGTATAATGTTGTTCTATGTTCTTTCACAATTGTGGATTGTTTCTGAATTAGAAGTGAATGTTCAATACCGCCATCTGGTGGGTCTGTGCTGTAAATGCAGAGACAAGTTGAAAACAGTTAAATAAATGTTCACAAATTTTGAATTTGTTCAGCTGAAAGAGTTCTAAACCATCATTGATTTCTTCTTAACCACCTGCTGCTTTTGTGAACATTTATTTAACTGTTTTCAACTTGTCTTCCTCTATCCTCTATCTTCCACAAATCTTTTGCTTCCTTGTATGCCCTCTTTGCTTTTAGCAAAAATCAGTGTCTGTAAATGTAACTAATTCTGGAACAGACTGTGACAAGCCTTCCCTCAGTTCTTCTAATGTATCAAATTATGGCTGGGCTGTGACTTGTGTTATGCTTATGTGAAATGTTAAATATTAACTGTGGCCATTCAGTCCCTCCTGTCTATACTATCCCTAGTGATAATCCCATTTTACTAAAACAGGAGCTCGCAATAGTATATGTGTCTTTTTACTCTTGCCGTATCTTAATTCAACCCACAATGATTCTACATCTTCTGATCCAAAATCACCTCTTATTATTTAATGTTCCTCCTCACCAACAGAGCCACGCCACCCACTCTGCTTACCTGCCAATCCTTTCGATACACTGTATCCTTGGACATTCAGCTCCCAATGTCATCCATCCTTTAGCCATGATTCTGTGATGGCCATAACATCATATCTGCCTATGTGTAGCTGTATTACAAAGTCATCCACTTAATTTCTTATGCTGTGTGCATTTAAATACAAAACATTTAGCATTTTATTTGTTACATTAGACTTTGTGTCCCTGTTGTATTGTAACACATCCCCATGGCTGCAACTTTGCCCTATCTGCCTGTTCTTCTACACAAATCCCTACCAAATAATAACATAACAATTACAGCACGGAAACAGGCCATTAGGCCCTTCTAGTCCGCACCGAACCAAACACCCTTTCTAGTCCCACCTCCCTGCACGATGCCCATAACCCTCCATCTTCTTCTCATCCATATACCTGTCCAACCTTTTCTTAAATAATACAATTGACTCCGCCGCCACTATTTCTCCCGGAAGATGATTCCACACAGCTACCACTCTCTGAGTAAAGAAGTTCCCCCTCATGTTACCTCTAAACCTCTGCCCCTTAATTCTTAACTCATGTCCTCTCGTTTTAATCTTTCCTCCTCTTAACGGAAATAGTCTATCCACATCCATTCTGTCTATCCCTTTCATAATCTTAAATACTTCTATCAAATCCCCTCTCAACCTTCTACGCTCCAAAGAATAAAGACCCAATCTGTCCAATCTCTCCCCATACTCCAGATGCTTAAACCCAGGCAACATTCTGGTAAACCTTCTCTGCACTCTCTCCACTCTGTTTATATCCTTCCTATAATTAGGCGACCAGAACTGCACACAGAACTCCAAATTAGGCCGCACCTGTTTGGCTCTTCCTCTGCCTCATCTTGAAAGACTACAATATTCTAGTTCCTAAGATAATAAAAAAGCCAGATGGGTGTTTAATTGCTGCTTTTAATTTTGTTTCCTTCCATTAAAGGAAGTACTGAAACAAAATGGAAGGAATCACATCAGCATATTAGAATTCAGCTTTCTTATTTCAGAGATACACCTTTGAAGTCCTGGAATGCCTTTTATGCAATCAAACATACAAGTCCAAACTGTCTGGTAAATTGAGAATTCCCAATCTATCAGTTTACTCTGCTGTTGGACTCCAGATGAAGTGTAGTGACAGATCTGGTTTGTTGAGGTTCTCCAGAAGATACTGGAATTTCCACTCTTTAAAAGTCAAAATACACGAGTTAAATGATCCAAGGAGCTATTTAATGTCTTTAATTATTTGTTTTTGGAAATATCTATAATTTCTGATTCAAGTAGTACTAACTGACAATAATGGCCTACCATATATACACTTGTAATAGTTGAATTTTGTGGACCAATTTCTAGGGTAAAATTTAGGGGGTCGACTACTACTTTAGACCACTGTAAGTATCCACATCATTCGAGATGTCAGGAGCTCAGATGCTTGGGAGGGCGGCTGGGACTGGGTGTTAAATCCGCATTCATGTGTCTGGAGCTCGGATGGGTGGGCAGCCGGGGCCTAGGCGAGAGTCTGCATTTGGTGGATTGGGAGCTTCGATGGGCAGTCAGACAGAACAGAGTGGTAAGTTCACATTTGGGCTGTCGGGAGCTCGGAAGGTTGGGCAGCCATGGTCTAGGTGAGAGTCTGCAGTTGGGGCATTAGGAGTCGCAGTGGACGGGCAGACGAGGCCTCAGCAAGAGTCTGTGGTCGGGCCATCGGAAGCTCTGGTGGACGGGGCCAAAATAGGAAGCTGACTTTTAAACAATACCTAGGCCAAAAATAGGGGGTTGACTTTAGCATGGTATCAACTATTACACATGTCTACAGTATACAGCCTCATCCCACATAAAAAAAAATTCTTTTCCAAATCACCATGGATGGTGATTGGCCCAGGTGAATTATATCTGATTTTTTTTTTAAATATAAAAAAATACATATTGACTGTAAAACAAATTCTAACTTGAATATCGTGTCTTAAGATTTTTTTTCTGCAGGGTTGGACTTTAAGCAAAGATTCCCTGGTCCGAAAAATGGTAATGAGCAGCATGAGGTCATTTTATCCAATAATTTAAATAGGTGAAATTTAGAAGAGCTAGTCTGCATAATTTCTGTCATTGTTCATTGTGAACATTACTCAGTGGACAGCAACCTCTGCTGGATAGCTTAGTAAATTAATCAGTAATAAACAAACTGCAAAATGACCAGAATGATAAAGCTGGTTGAAATTAAGGCAACTGCATAAAATATTAAAAATGATCTTTATAATCAGGGTGGCACAGTTAGTGTAGCAGTGCCAGAGACCAGAGTTCAAATCCTGATCTGTCTGCAAGGAGTTTGCATGTTCTCCCTGTGTTTGCCTGGGTTTACTCCAGATGGTCCAGTTTCCTTCCGCCGCAGTTGTAGGTCAATTAGGTGTAATCGGGGTTCATGGGTCGAAAGGGCTGGTTACCGTGCTGCATGTCTAAATTAAAAAATTATTCAAGAATTGGAAGGAATTTTAGTCATCTTCTTTCTCAAGACAGAACATTGAGTACACGTTAAAAGGAGAAAGCATACAATTTGAAATAACAAACAACTGAATTACACAACAAATTGACCACTTGAGCGACACTCCCAATCTCACTGCATCCACTCAAACACAAGTGATGCAACACTTGCAAAAAGGCTTAATTAAACTTTTTGTTGTGCTATAGTCAGGGGAAGTTGAGGGTGGAAGAGAGTAGAAATTGGGGAATTGAATCCTATCATTTGTAGGAATGGGAGGATAATTTCAACTGGATAATTGCACAACACTTGATCTATTGTATCCGGAATTGTTGACAATAATAAGAAAGAACAGACTTGGTCATGGTGAAACTATGAGATTGAAGGCTAAACCATCTAATTCACTTGTATACATCAGTTGAGAAAATCTAACATTTTTTATTGGGACTGGCCCATATGATCCTCCAGACCCAAAGCAATATTGTCGACTCTTAAGTGATCTTACAATTGAATAGTTTGCAATTGTAACCAGCATCTTTAAAAATAAATCCAACCAATCACCTTGCATCAATCTAGGCATCAAACTGGGACTCTGCAGTTGCAGACTGACAATATCAATTCATGAATGATGGATAACAAATAAACAGCTCACTGCAGGAGGCAATTCCAAGCATATTCCCATCCTCAAGTTGGGAGCAGAGTTTGGCAGTGCCAAGTATAAAGATAAACAAAAGAACTGGTGAAACTCAGTAAGCCATGCAATTTCTACAGGAAGTGTAGGAAGTAAAGGCAGTTAACATTTTAGCACTGTTTCCTCAGACACCAGAATAAAAAGGAGGGGGAAGGCTAAAGGTCAAAGATGGACAGTGGTGATGGGTAGAAGAAAAAGAGCTCAGAAATTATACAAGGGAAATTGAATGGTATACTAACAATAACCTCACATTCAATGTCACCAAAGGAGCTGATTGTGAACTTTAGGAAGGAAAAACCAAAAGTGTACGATTCAGTGATCATTGGGATATCAATGGTAGAGAAGGCGAGCAAATTGAAATTCTGGGAGTTACTGTTTCAGAGGTCCTTTCCTGGACCCAACACATCAATGCCATTGTGAAGAAAGCACATTAGCACCTCTACTTCCTCAGGAGATCGTGGAGGTCTGGTATGACATCAGAAACCTTGAAGTTCTACAGATGTATAGAGGAAAGTGTGCTGACCAGCTGTGTTATGACCTGGGGATAGAGGCACCATAACTTCTGAGTGGAAAGCCCTGCAAAAAGGTAGTTGATTCAGGCCAGTTGATTATGGGGAAAATATCCACAGTCAAAAAAATGGAACGTCATCAAAGTTGAAAGAAGAGACAGAGATGAAGAGGGATTGGCAGAGGGGGGTTAACATAAATTGGAGGTAAATGTGATGTAATTTGTTTGGAAACTGCCTAATCGAAATCCAATTTTCAGTGGCATCAGTTTGGCAGTACACAAGGCCATGGTCAGACATGCCAGTATGGTAGTGGTGTGTGGAATTGAAGTGGGAGTTCCTTGTTTTGCAGCAGACAGAGAGAAGATGCTCAGCGAAATGATCTCCCAGTCTTTATCTAATCTTCCTGATATAGAGGAGGCCACAGTGGGAGCACTGGATGCAGCAAATGACCTCGACAGATTTACAATTGGACTGTTTGGGGTCCCAAATAGTGGTGAGGGAGGAGATACAAGTGCAGCACTTCCAGACGCATCTTCCCTTTCCTTCTCCGCTTTCTTTAGGGTTTGTTCCCTCCAAAACTCCCTTGCCCACTTGTCCTTCCCATCATTAGCTCCCTTGGTACCTACGCCTATGACTGCAAGGAACACCTCACATTGGAGGAAATATAAATTGGAGAACACCTTACATTCCTTCCATCTCTGCAGTCTCGCAACCAGACAGCATCCACATCAACCTCCAAATGCCATCAACCCCCTCTTTCCCTCAGTCTCCCTCCTCCAGCTCCCTACCCCTTCTCTTCCAGATCTATTAACCTTTGCCCTTGCCCCCCAGCTTTTGTCTCTTCTACCCTCCCACCTCTTACCTGTTAGCCTGTGTTCCTCCACCTCCCCCACCCCAAATTTTTTGTAATTCAGGTGTGTGCTTGATTTTTGGCACTCCAGATGAAGGACTCCGGCTTGAAATATCGACTGCCTTTTACTTCAAGTGGATTTTGTGTGATCTGCTGAGGTTTTCCAGCACTTTTGTGTGATTGTATTAGTCCACAGCATCTGCAGATTTTCTTGTTTACTTCCATGGAGCATTTCCAACTATGTTTAATCTGAAATGCCAAGTGCTTCCACCCGAAATTCCCAATATCGAAGCCAGACGTACAACTAATTTGATTTAGTCAATGTGATATGAAGAAAAGGCTTAAACCACCATCTCTTTAAGCATTTAAGTAAAATGCCCATAAGCCTGTTATTGATGTCATTTGTGTTGCATTCCTGAACCACTCTTTCTCCTGTCTGCTCACCTGCCTTTCCTTTATGCCATTTTTGAACACCTCTTTACTATTAATTCCTTCCTCTGTTGTAACTCCCTGACTCGCTGCTATCCTATTCTCTTTGCTCCCATTAGGATTTCCCTCCCCCTGCAAAACTAGTTTAAACCCTCCCCAACAGCTCTAGCAAACCCTTCTGCCAGGTTATTGGTCCCTTTCCAGCTTAGATGTAACCTTTTCTAGAGGTTTGACCTTTCCCAGAACCAATCTCAATGATCTACAAATCAGAAGCCCTGCCCCTACATCAACTGTTTAGTCATGCATTCATCTGCCATAATTTCCTATCTGTACTGTCTAGCCCATGGCACAGGCAGCAATCCAGAGATTACCACCCTCGAGGTCTGTCTTTTAACTTTCTACCTAACTCCCTATATTCCCTCTTGAGGACCTCATCTTTACTTCTGTCCCCACATGGATCACAACATCCTGCTGCTCTCCCTCCCCTTCCAGAATGCTGCTGAGATGATTTGACCCTGGCACCTGGGAGGCAACATACCATCCAGGAGTCACTATGCATCCCACCAAACTTCCTGTTTGCCTTCCTAACCTTCTGAGCCGAGGAGTCAACATCTGTGCCAGAGACCTGACCGCTTCGACTCGTCCCTGGTAGATCATCCCTACCAGTAGTATCCAAAACAGCATACACATTGCCAGTGGGTACTCTGCATTACTGGTCCCTTCCTTTTACCTCCCCTGACAGTCACTCAAGTATCTGCATACTGCCTATTTGGGATGACTACCTCTCTGTAATTCCTCTCTGTTACTGCCTTGGCCTCCTGAATAACCCATAGTTCATCCAGTTCCAGCTCATTGCCAAATTTGGTCAATAAGGAGCCGGAACTGAATGCACTTTCTGCAGGTATGGTTGTCTGGGACCATCCCAAATTTCCCATATCCTGCAGCTGGAACAATCCACAGTCCTAGCTGACTCCATTAGCTTGTAGAATAATACCCTTGACTAGACTTACCTTCTCCCCTTAGTTGCAGCAGTTGCTCTTCCTTAGCCTCTTGAGCCAAAGCCTCAAAGCTCCACTCCTTCGCTGTGCCACTCACTCACTAGGCCACTCCACTACCTTACCCTCTTTTTATTGGCCCTCAACCAATTAACCCCGTCACTCTCTCCACAGCCATCCTCCTCTGAATGCCACCGAAACTTCAACGCCGACTCCTCGCTCAAACCAACTAGGCCTGAACCCTGGCAAGTCACTGAATTTAATTTCTTGCCTTATTCCTTGCCCCTCCTCCTCTGAATGCCACCGAAACTTCAACGCCGACTCCTCGCTCAAACCAACTAGGCCCGAACCCTGGCAAGTCACTGAATTTAATTTCTTGCCTTATTCCTTGCCCCTCCTCCTCTGAATGCTATCGAAATTCTGACTCCTCCAACACCAACTCCCTATTAAGGATAACAAGGGATAAGAGGTTAGTGCTGGTAAGTGGCATGGAGAAAAAGATCAGTTATATTTTGTGTGGCAGAGCAAACACATGGGATCAAGTGGCTGATTTCTGTTGCCTGTAAAAACAGAGGACAAGTTTTAATTCAATTGCCAACCAGTGATTGCTGCTGGACCACTCTACCATGCACTACTGAGTGCATTAAAAAATTCCAGTTAAAATTTTCATTGAAAGTCACTATCATGTTAAATTATTTCCAATAAAATTCAAAATTATTGTTAGAGTACATACATATCATGTCCAACATCAAGATTCTTTTTCCTGCAGGCCAGGCAGAATTTCTACTTCATGGTAGTGCAAAAAACTTTACTCAAGACACATACACCAGAGAAATAGAAACAAAAAGAAATGTAAACAAACTGACAGTTCATGCAGAAAATAAATGTTCAATAATAAATAATGTGCAAAGAAAGCATCCTTAAGTGAGTCTCTGATTGAGTTTGTTGTCTAGGAATCTGACAGTGGAGGGGTGTCAACTGTTCCTGAATCTGGTGGTTTGAGTCTTATGCCATCCATACCTCTCTTCCAATGGCAACACAGTGTGTGTTGGGTCGTGTGAATTGCTGCTATTCTCCTACGAGACTTTTGCATGATGTACCTTTTGATGATGTTTCTTCCTTTTTGCAGGGCTTTCCACTCAGAGGCATTGGTGTCCCCATACCAGGCCATGATGCAGCCAGCTAGCACACTTTCCACCACATCTGTAGAGGTTCGCTAAGATTTCTGATACCTTTCAACATTATAGGCATAATCTATTGTGAATAATGTTACACAGTTAAGTATGAGACCATTAAGAGATTTTATTTAGTTCCTTGTGAAACATTGACAATTTTTCTGTCATCTTAAATGATACAAACACCGTAACAGCAATTTCCAACTTTAAAAAGGTTAAAAAATGATAACTCTAACAAATGATAAAGTACTCAAATATATAAATATGTACTGAACTCCATCTAGATTTTGATATATTGTAGAAGATCTTGAAGCTTAAACAATCTCTTTTCCTGGTTCATCTGACCAGGAAACTGAAAGCAACTTAATGTCCATAAAATACAAGAAAGGCACCAGGGCAAATTCATTTGAACATTTTTCTGCATTTATCTGTGTGTATTCTTTTGAGAACCACTTTCATGGGAAGGTGGAATCGTGGTAAATACTGTTCTTTTCAGTAAAGGCTGTAAGGGTCGATAGTTGTCCACCATATATTTTTGCTTTTCTCCTGAAGATGTGTAAAACAAACTACGAAAAACAGCCAGCTGTTAAAGAAAAAAATAGAAATAAAAATTAAGGAACTCAGGGATAATTTAAAAAACCTTGTCATTTCCGAGGAATTAATAAATACCAAAACATATGGTACAAATGTAAAAAAAAAACTCAATTTTCAATAATTAATATGCAGTTGTGTCTATGTGACAAAATTAAAAAATCATATCACACAGACTAAAATATACCCAAAATCACAAATGGATCAAGAGAAAAATTATTCAAATGTTCACAACCTTTTAGATCACAGAAGTGCTCAATGAAATGATAAATGAAATGTTGAATACTTTTGCTTGGTCCACTGTAGGACCTCCCAGTACCCAACCACTTAAATTCTACACACCACCACTACACCGCCAAATTGAGGTCACCCACAAACTGGAGGAACTGGATTTCTCCAATTTCCATCAATCCCTTCCACCAGTCTTCCCTTACCCTGTCTGCTTTCTTTCAGCTCTTCACCCCCTTCCCTTCCATCAGAGAGCTATCCTTCTTGGCCCTCTGTTCTCTCCCCCATCAATTCTCAGCTTCTTTTTCTTCTACCCTCCCACCTATATCCACCTGTTACCTCTGATCTGTTAGCCTGTGTAACCTACCCCCTCTCCTCACCCTTTTATTCTGTCATTTATCTGGTTTTCTACTTTCCCAATGAAGCGTTCAGGCCCAAAACATTGACTGCCTTTTACTTCCTGTGGATGCGACCTGCTGAGTTTCTCGAGCATTTTTGTGCATTGCAACTTTGAAGTTAATTAATGAGCTCTGAAGAGAGGTCATTGACCTGAAACATTTTAAGTTTCTTTCCCTCTGTGCAGCTATTGCCTGAAAGGCTGAGAATTTTCAGAATTTAATTCTGAAAAGTTCCTTAAAACAGCTCTCTTCCATTGAGATCAGTGTAGATTGATTCACCATCGCAGTTTGAAAATTTCTTCTCTCTCTCCCTGATCCCTACCATGACAACATTGGAGTATCGTCATAAAAAAATATTATAATCAGATTAAAGCAATTTTGGGATTACTGGATTTGTAAAAAAAAATTCTTAAATTACTGCAGTATTTGTGTTTGCAATCCAGTGGATGGGGTGTTCTAGCTCTTAATTGAAAAAAAATCCATGTGGATGAAACTAAGGAAAATGGGAAATGACAGAATTCTCAGAATGCAATGTAGACCAAGCAGTGAGTTTGGTCAGAAAAAATGCACTGCAGTAATTGGCATTTTTAACTATGGTGGTAAAAAGCCCTGTCCTGTCTGGAGTCACTCACTCCTTGCATTGGAAACAAGACAAAAAGGGCAGTTTTTCTTTTCAATCATTTTAAGATTTCTAAATGTACTTAATGTTGAAGTCTTTAAATGTCTGCATTTCATTGACATTAGTGACAGTATTGACAGAAAATAAAGCAATCCCAGCTTTGCCCTCTGTCAAGAACATTTCAAGAAAGAGGCTCTGGACCATCGCCCACAAGTCAGTTACTGCCCAAATCATGGCATGGTCTTGAAAGTGTAGAGACAACTGAGAAAGGCCCTTTGTATCTAGCCCAGCTAAATCCAGGCATTCAATGACTGCAGTGGCAATTCTAGGTACAATCTAATAATTTGGATGTTGAGAGTGGTCAAAAGTGATTTATATTTAAAACTACGTCCATCATCTTCACAAAATTAAACATGGGTACTGAAGTCGCAGGATTCAAGTTCAATGTAAAAATAGAGTATTGCATTGACAAATGCAGGAATACGAGATAAAGGGGGAAAAAAGCACAATTAAGTGAGATGACAGAAAATCTGGCTTTAGACATAAAACATTCACAAGCTAAAAACATCCTTAAAAACAGATGATTTGTTTAGGTCAGCCATTCTTCTCTTTCTGTCTTAGCTATGCCTCCTCTAAGGCTCTGCTTAGTTTATAGGCCCCTTTCCCTGTGAGGCGGTCAAGTCTTGGCTTCTTCCGTAGTTCACTCCTACCAACTAAAAAAAAACCCAAAAATATTTCTGTTTCGTGAGGTGAAAACAAAACTGGGCTTTTACTTAAAAGGGCTGTGGTCGCCAGGGGGCTGTATGGCCCCTGTTGAGAACGGCTGGTGAAGGCTTTCAAACATTGTAACAGGTTGGCTAATGATAAGCGTAGAACAATTAAAAATTCTGTGGAGCTGAGACATTTCTCCTTAATTCTGAGGCTGCTGTCAGCCACAATTATCATCAATTTCATCGGGCCTTCCCCCAACCTGAGTTACTCCCATCCACCCACTATCAAAACCTAAAGGCAAAGGAGCATTTCCTGCCATCAAGTAACGCGTCAGAGACCCACTTTCAACATTTAGTGTACAGCCTAGCTTGATAGAACTCTCCAACTGTGTCAGAAATTTATAGCCCCACAGTGCTCTGATTTCGGTTAGGTTTACTATTTCTCAATTAGACATAGTTAGGAGACAGCTAAAGATATTACCTGTTCAAGGCTAACTTCAACAGAATCCTTCATAATGATCCAGGTAACAGACTCAGTCAATGGTGGTGTCGTCAGAGAACCAGAATATGTCCAGTAATCGGAACAAGATGGAATCAAACATGAGGGATCAAAACTGAAGAAATCAACTGCCAAGTCCTGTGGGTACATGTAATTATTCATATGGGGTAAAGAAAATATAATTTCACGCCATGATTTTATGACATTTGCTTATTAAAGAAGAAATGAGGTTGCTTTGGCAGACAATGTGAAGATAAATCCTAAGGGATTCAACAAGTATATTAAGAGTAAAAGGATAGCAAGGGACAAAATTGGTCCCCTCAAAGATCAAAGTGGTGGACTATGTATGGAGCTAAGAAATAGGGAGAATCTTAATTCCCCCCCCCCCCCCCCCACCACCACCCCAAACAGTATTCACTCAGGAAACTAGCACAAGAGTTGAGGGAAGTAAGGAAAACAAGCAGTGAGGTCATGGAATGTACACAGATTAAAGAGGAGGTGCCTGCTGTCTTAAAGCAAATAAGGGTGATAAATCCCCAGGGGGTGAAAAGATATCCCCTCAGACTTTGAAGGAGGATAAAGCAGAAATTGCAAGGGCCCTGGCAGAAATATTTAAAATGTCCTTCACCACGGGTGGATTGGAGGGTAGCTCATGTTGTTTTGTTTAAAAAAAGCTCCAAAAGTAACCCTGGAAATTATAGGCCAGCGAGCCTGATGACAATCATAGGTAAATTATTATAAGGTGTTCCAAGAGATCAGATCAGACATACAAGTATTTGGATAGCCAGGGACTCTTAGGGATAGTCAACATGGCCTTGTGCATGGTAGGTCATGCTTAACCAATCTTAGTTTTTTTTTTTAAAAGAGTGTTACCAGTAGAGTTGACTTAGGAAAGGCTGTGGATGTTGTCTACAAGGACCTTTGACAAGGTCCCACATGGTAGGTTAGTCAGGAAGATTCAGATGCTCAGAACTGGATTTGACAATCTTTAAATGGGAGAAGCAAGAGCAGTGGTGGATGATTGCTTTTCAGACTGGAGGCCAGTGACTAGTGGTGTGCCTCAAGGATCGGTGCTGAGACCACTGCTGTTTGTCATCTATATCTGGATAATAATGTGATAAATAGGATCAGCAGGTTTGCAGATGACACTAAGATTGGAGGCATTGTAGACAGCAAAGGAGGTTTTCAAAGCTTGCAGAGGGATCTGGACCATTTAGAAAAATGGGCTGGAAAAAAATGGCAGATAAAATTTAATTCAGACAAGTGTAAGGTGTTGCATTTTGGAAGGACAAACCAAAAAAGGACATACACGGTAAATGGTTGGGGAACTGAGGAGTGTGGTAGAACAGAGGGATCTGGGAATACAGATATACAATTCCCTGAAAGTGGTGTCACAGGTAGATAGGGTTGTGAAGAGACCTTTTGGCATATTGGCCTTCATAAATCAAAGTACTGAGCACAGGAATTGGGATGTTATGGTAAAGTTGTACAAGAAATTGGTGAGGCCAAATTTGGAGTATTGTGTGCAGTTTTGGTCACCTAACGACAGGAAAGATATCAATAAGAGAGAGTACAGAGAAGATTTACTGGGATTTTGCCTGGTCTTCAGGAACCGAGTTACAGGGAAAGGTTAAACAAGTTAGGATTTTATTCCCTGGAACGTAGAAGAATGAGGGGAGGTTTGATAGAGGTATTTAAAATTATGAGGGGCATAGACAGAGTAAATGTAGATAGGCTTTTTTTCCACTGAGGGTAGGTAAGATACAAACTAGAGGACATGGTTAAAGGTGAAAAGGGAAAGGTTTAGGGGGAACATAAGGGGAACTTCTTCAGAGAGTGGTGGGAATGTGGAATGAGCTGAAGTGGTGAATGTGGGCTCAATTTTAAACATTGAAGAATTTGGACAGGTACATGGATAGGAGAGGTATGGAGGGGTATGGACTGGGTGCAAGTCAGTGGGACTAGGCAGAAAAATGGTTCTGCACAGACTAGAAGGGGCATTGCCATTTTCCTGAAAAATATTGATAAAATCAGTAATTTTTGGGGAAAAAATTAAGTTTCTGCTCCCTTTATTTTAATCAACATAGAGACAAATATATTTTGATCTCTTTACTAACAGTGTGCTCTCAACAATATCCAAAATAACCCGGACTAGAGAGGGGATGCATTCTTTGAAATACAGGGAGATTTAATTTGAACACAAATTCTTAAACTGACTAAAGATATTCCTTTTTACCAGAAAATGTCCAGATCATAGATTTAGATTAATTGGGAGGCAAATAGTAAAAGGATCCAAAATTCATCCTCAAAGTGTTCTGGAGGCAAACACCTTCATTTTCCTGAAAAAGTACTTGAATGTGCCATTGATGTACTGTAACATACAGGAACATTGATCATGATTTGTAAGACAAGCTCAGATATGACCCAGGTAACAGATTCATTTAATGTGATATAGACATCTTCAGGTAACAAGGCCACAATGAGCAAATGGCCCCCTTCCATGTCATAGAATTTCAAGGATATTCTGTTAATTTGCACTGTTTTTTCTTTATGATATTAAGTACTGTTCATTGCAATATAATCACCACATTAAGTCACATTCTTCATATACTGCAGAAGAAACACCATGATAGAATTCAAGATTCCGGGATACCTTTCTTATGTAATAGCACAGAACATGAAATATTACATGAACTGCCTTCTGCCTGCCATAAGACAAAGAATCATGAATAATGCCACCCAGCATCCTTTACAGCACATGGATTTGCCTCCAGTGCTCCTGCAGCCATATTACTGTTCAAACCATCAGCAACTTGAGCTCCAGATCCAAACTTTTGACATGATCAGAAAGACTTCAGCGCTTGGCAACACTTTTTGCCCTCGGCACCTTCTTGAATCACAGCTATAATATATGATTCCCATGAGCATGACAGCCAATGCCTTTTTCCCAGGGCAGGAAAAGCAAACTCCTGAGGACATACATACAAAGTCAAAGGAGGGAAATTAAGGGGAGATATTAGGGGTACTTTTTTTTTTTTAAAAGTTGTGCGTGGCTGGAAAATGTCTTGCCAAGGACGGTGGTGGAGGCTGGAACATTAGGGGTATTTAATGGACTCTTAGCCACATAGATGAAAGAAAAATAGATAGTTAGAAATCCTGGATGGTTAAGTGCTTTTTTTTGGTTGACACAACATTGAGGGGCGAAGAGTCTGTACTGTGCTGCAGTGTTCTATGTAAATAATCACTTATAATCACCCAAAACTAATCGGCTTACCTTGTATTTAACGGATGGTAGTGCATCCACAAGTTTCTGCAGACCATCATGCCTTCTTCCAAGCTTTTAAAAGAAATAATGAATAAAATTAATGAAATCAAAAATGGACATGGTGTTCAATTATATGGAATGCTAAAACATGAAGAACAGCTTTCTTCATTATGCAGATAATTTTCAGAAGCGAGATTTTCTTCCCTCCCCGACATATTCAGTTCTCAGGTGTCAAGGAAAACATGGGAGCAGTTTCAAGAAGGAAGTCTTTTTGCTTAGCTAACTGTCAAATCATAAGAGCAAGGTTAAACAGAGTAACTATTTTGGAGCAGCCATTTTGAGGGTGGCCGATGCAAGAACTTATGGTCAATAGGAGCCAGTGAAAGAGTGGGACATCAAGGCCTTGGCTCAATTGGCTTCGGCAACCATAAGTTGCAGGACTGCAGCAGGTAAGACTAGGGTAAGGCTCATCATTGTTTTTTTTTCTTTTCAGTGGTTAGTGCAGATGACATGACAGTTTGGGTTGTCCACTCTTCCTTCTGTAGAAGTCAAGGACCTGGAATTGCAGCTGCATAATAAGGATGCTGAGGGGATCATAGAAAAGAACTTGAGAGAATTGATCTCACAAAGGTGTAGACAGGTGACCACCAGCCAAGCTTGAAAAGGCAGGAAGTTCAGGTTGCCATCCCCACTCAGTCACATATACTACTTTAGATACAGTTTTATGTGATGACCTACTATGGGGGCGCTACTCAGAGTTTGGCTCTGAGGCTCAGAAGGGAAGTGAGGGAAAAGGAGAGCAAATAATGAAGGGGGACTCAATAGATGAAGAGACTGCTCATGTCTGTAAAAATAGCAGCATTTTTTGGAGGCAATTTCAACTTCTCCAACCATGACTGGGACTGCCAGAGTTTTTGGGGGATTGGATGGGTGAATTTGGCAAAGCACGTCCAGTAGAACCTTCTACAGCAGTATGTGGATAGGTCTTCTGGGGAAGGGGCAATATTGGACCTTGAACTGGGGAATGAAGCTCATCAGGTAATTGGGGAATTGGTAGGGGAACACTTCAGGACCAGTTGCCACAATTCTATTAGCTTCAAGATTGTTATGGAAATGGATAACAATGGAGTTAGCAATGGGATGGAAATATTAGCGAGTAAAAGCATGACTGGCAAATGAGAGGCATTTAAGAGCGTGATGAGGAAGGTTTATGATGAACATGCTTCCAGTCGGGTAAACGTTAGGAATTGAAAGGTAAATGAACCCTGGTTAACAAGAGATATAGAGGTATAGATCAGAAAGAAAAAGGGAGGTAGTCATCAAGCAGACAGGCTTGAGGGAAATCCCTTGAATATAAAGGATATAGAAGTATAGTGAAGAGGGAAAGAAATAAGATCTAAAAGAGGTTAGAGATGGCTTTGGCAAACAGTGCAAGGGAGAATAAATAATTTTTTTTAAAAAGTACATTAAGAATAAAGGGGTCTCAAGGGAAAAAATAGATCTCCTTGAAGAGCAGGATAAGTGTCTATAGGCCATTTCAGATAGCCCAAAAGTCGGGATGCAAAGGTGAAGACACTCTGCCACCTACTTCTCTGAATGTGTGGAGGTGGTCTTCCCAGCCACATAATCCAAACCCTCTCCAAGAGGGATAATCTCCACAGCCCTCCACCGATTGATCTGAATTGGCAGCTGTGCTAGGTGGCTGTTTGGGGGTGGACTGATGATGCACTCACCCCTCTCCCAACAAGTCAGGGGCGACGGGGAGCTCTCGGGGCAGGCAGGGCAGCAGGAACTGGCGGGGCAGTGGGGAGCAGCCGGTGCGGGCTGGGACAGCCACACCGGGCCGCTTTGGCCTTCAGGGCCACTCTCTGCGGCTCAAAACGCAGCAGAGCAATGGCCGTCTTCCCTACTGATAATCCCCCACAAAGCTGGAACTATTCTGGGAACCATAGAGAGGTTTCAGCTACATGGGGGATTATGGGTTGGGAAGATGGCCATTGCTCTGCTGTGTATTGATGACAGGTGGCGCTACGGCACCAGTCGGACCACCTCCACAGCGATCCAGAGGGCACTATGAGGCGCCTCTCTTTTGAATGGGACGCTGGAGCGGCCTTTTTGGGCTGCAGTCTGAATGGTAAGTTCCAGATTTTTGATCCGCCCACAGCCAGTCTCCAGGCAGAGGCCTGAACTTAAATGATCTTGTGTGTGGAGGCAGAGGAGATTTTAAATGAATATTGTGAATGTTTACTGACCAGAAGGCGAAGTATGAGGTGAGGGAAATAACTAAAGATAGCCTAGGTCATGTCTGCATCACTAGTGAAGAGTTGTTAGCAATCTTAGATCAGATACTATTTATTGTCATGTAATAAAATAAATGTAATATTACACAAAATTGCCTTAAGTCTGCAAGAAGACAAAGATTTGCCATTAGCACTAGCATCGCCCAGCATCCCTTAAGACAGTGGTTCCCAACCTTTTACTTTCCACTCACATACCACTTTAAGTATTCCCTATGCCATAAGTGTTCTGTGATTAATAAGGGATTGCTTAAGATGGTATGTGGGTGGACAGAAAAAGTTTGAAAACCATTATTTTAATCGTACCTAATTGACTCGTTATGTGCATGGTTTCATAACTCCAAAGGAAATGGGCCAATGACAATTTTTCTCAAGCAAAATATTTCAGTAATAATTAGGTCGAGAGCAGTGATTCTCAACCTTCCCTTCCCACTTACATACCACCTTAAGCAATCACTTACTAATCACAGAACACTTATGGCATAGGGAATACTTAAAGTGGTATGTGAGTGGAAAGTAAAAGGTTGGGAACCACTGCCTTAAGAGAAAGAGAAGCAAAAGAGAATCCCTGAGTCACTGAGTGTCTGTGGATTTGCCTCCAGGATAGTGATTTTAGTCAATTATCACCTTTAATTGGGGCTTTTAACACAGGCTATCAGTGTGGTTTCTCATAGCCACTGAACAAAGATGAGAATGAAAATGTTTAAGTTCATAATTCATAGTACTGTCATAAACGCGGGGGTCCTTTAAAATGCAGGGCCCGTAGCAAATGCTACTTTCACTACTATGTTAATCCGTCCCTGAATTTGAGCCCAGATCCAAACCTCTAATACCATGAGAAAGTCTCCAGTGCCCAGAGCCCTTGACCTCAGCATCCTCTTGAATCCTGATTTTGATAATTGGTTCTCATGAGGCATTCTCCAGCAGCCATTATGTAGCCTGGTGTGAGTCCTTCGACTTAAAGTTGCCCGCAACCTGGGTAGATACCTTGCACTCATTACCAACAGTTCGCCATCTGTGTGTGTCCTTAGGGTCATCTCCTCTGCTTCCCCTTCTCAACAAGGGGTGGGAGTCCTGTGCCAGTCCGCTGCTCCCCCAGAGTTTGTAACCCCTCATAGCCTCTGCCGAACACAGGCACTGTCATCTTAGGCAGAGACCCTGCTGTCACAGATTTTAATACATGGCCAGCTCCTTTTTCAAGCCGCTTAAAGCCTATACAGAGCCCTCAGATGTCAAATTAGGTGGTAGGTAGGACCCCACAGAGGAGTACTGTGCCTCTGCTCCCTGCTATCCCTGGGTACACAACAGTGGCAGTGGTACTATTTTCTTGGCATCAATCAAGGTGGTTAAGTTTCGAGGTCCAGACCATGTGCATCCCAGAACATTGTGGGGATACAGGAATTGTATTGTTGGGACCTTAACAGACATTTTTAACTCATCGCTGAGGACAGGACACATTCCAGCAGATTGGAACATGGCAAATGTGATGCTGTTACTTAAAAAAGGCTGAAAGGATAATCCACGCAACTATAAACCTGTTAGTTTGATGTCAGTTGTAGGGAAACTGCTGGAGAAGATTCTTAAAAAAAAGTCTAAAATTTTTAGATGGTCAAGGAAAAATTATGGAGAGCCAACATGAATTTGTGGATGGAAAATAGCATCTCATGAACTTGATAAAAATATTTTTGAAGACATGACAAAAAGACAAGGGCAAAATGCTTGAGGTTATTTATATCGATTTTAATTAATTGTTTGAGAATGTCTCACACGAAAGGTTGATGTGTAAGGTTAGGGCACAGGACAGGAGGCCAACTGGATAAATTATTGGCTCTGAGGTGAAAGTCAGAGTGTGGTTGTAGAGTGCAGTTTTTCCAGACTGAGAGAACCTTGGAGAGCCTCAGGGTTCAGTAGGACCCTTGTTCTTTGTTACATAAATGATTTGTACAAGGATGCTTGCAGCAAGGCAAGTTTGTTGAGGTTATGAAATTATTATGCAGTGGACAGTGAATTTCAAACAAGGCAGGTGCAGTTCAACTCTGAGAAGTGTGAGGTACTACATTTGGATAAATTGAACCATTTTGTCTTTATTTCAGATATCCACCATCTACAGCCTTCAACTCTTCTACCAGTAACTGTTATATTTACCTTTAAAAACACTCCTATAACTGCAAGGCCATTTTCACGTAGAATAGCTTCATCACAGTTTTTGTATTTAACTGGATTCCAGTGAACCAGATGGAGCTTAAAAAAAACCAAAAAGTGTTACCTCATGGAAGAATTCTGCATTTTAACATATAAATAAGCAGAAAAATGTTGTGACAAAAAATCAGCAAAAACACAGCTCATTTCAAGAGCAAAAAATTACCACCAATTGGTGAACCATAAAAGGTAGTTACACCAAATTTAAATGAATGCACTGATGAATGCCCTCAATACTGAATCAAATTATGCAATAACCAAAGTATTTAGTTAGGTGTCATCATTACAATAATATATACACACATCATAAACGCATTTTACTTGCTCTACTTAAAATATCAGTAAATGTAGCCACAATTTAAATTCAGAACTTTTACAGGCTTTCTCCTCATCAAAATTCAACTTGAAGCTACAGATCTTAGAACAGGTGACCCAAACCAAAAGATTGTCTTCCACTTCGAGGAACTTGATGCCAAAGGTTGAAAGAGAAAATTTCAATGAATGGAACCAAAGCCATCAAAATGAATCTTATCCATTATCCTCAGCAATGGTACACAATGTACCATTGAAATAGGACAGGTTTCTTTATTTCCCAAATCTCTTATCTATCCTCTCAATGCATGTGGTGCATGGGATTGCACAACCCCTTGTAGAACAGAACTTCAAGTTTCTTCACTACATTTAGTTCTGATCTTGCCATTAAATCCCAGTAGGAATACAAAATTAAAAGCAGGGTCAACAAGCATATGGAAAATATGGAAAATAGATGTACAGGATGATGACATTTGTGATGTGGACCATTTTATGGACTGGATGTGCATATGTTTATAGAGAGCAAGAAACTGAAGTCAAGTTAGGCTAGCACAACCAAGGCTAAGAAATCTTTCTACTATTAAATTAATGAATGTGGCAAGATCAGAATATTTTGCCTATCCCCAATTGCTACTTAAACTAAGTGAGTCACTTGGCCATTTGTTGAATATGTGCAAGGATGACACAACACTGAATCAGGTAGATTTTACAATCACATAGTTTTATCTTTATCCTTAATGATAATAGCATTTTACTCCAAACGTATTCAACACCTTGAGCTCAAATTCCCCAAATGCCATGGCATAATTTGAACACAAATTGAATTTAGTAGCCAGACATATGCATAGTAGCCAACTAACGACCAGAATTCTACATTCCATGAACTGAACATCTAATACCTTGCTGCTTTTAAATGCTAATTTATATTAAGTTGAGAAAAGACTGTTCAGGGATTGGGTTGGTCCAGATTTCTGGGTTTTTTCGAGCAGTACACCTGGCGGCACTTACACAATGCGCACACACAAAATTCGAGACTTGTCAAGGCCTGGATTCTCGTGTGATCTGGATTTCTTGCATCTGGATATTTGGACATTTACTGTAAAGATTAGCATAATATGTGTGAAGGAATGAAACCTGAAAGTCTGCAGATGCTGCTTTTGTAGTAAAAATGCAGAAGTGCTCGAGGAAGCCGGCAAGTCTCACAGCTTCCAATATTACTGATGCTTTGTGCCTGAGCCCTTCCTCAAGATACGAATAAAAAGCAGGCAGGTGGCTATATTAAAAGATGGTGAAAAGCAGAGTGAGAGGGGGAGGAAAACAGACTAACAGACAAAAGGTGTTAATTGGATAATGATAAGAGGACAGGAGAGGAAAGGTCAGAAATGACTGGGGGATGGGGCATTGTTTTTGGCTCTGTGAAAGGAAACAGAAGGAAAAGGGAAAAGAGAGAGAGCTATAGGAAAGGAGACATAGGGAAAAGGGGAGGTGGGGATAACAGAAACCAGAGGTCAATGTTAAGGCCATCTGGTTGGAGGGTGCCCAGACAGAATAAGAGATGTTATTGGATAAGGTCAACAAGCTCATCATGAGGCAACATCAAAGTAGTCGTCATTGAAGCAGAGGAAGAATTGAGGAGCCTCATCTGTGTAGCATGGATTGCTCCACGTAGCCAACAAAAAGGCAGGCATAACTGGAATCCATAGGAGAACCCATGGCTCCCCCTTTGAATTGGAGAAAGTGAGATAAGAAGATAATGAGGGTGAGGACAGGTTCTGCTGGCTGAAGGAGGGTGGTAGTGGAGGGGAACTAGTTGTGAAGGCTATGTCTCCCAAAATCCTTGCCAACATTGCTCTCTCACTGAATTATTGAAAAACAAAGTGTGGTTATTTACCCTATACTATGGGGCTGCACACAATTTGATTTCTGTGCAGTGCCATTGTGAATTCACTTCCAAAAGTTAATGGGCTGTGAAGTTCTTTCAATGTGAAACTAAATGCCAGTTCTGACAAAAGGTCTTTGCTTGAAACATCGAGTCAGTTTCTCTTTCCACAGATGCTGCCTAATCTGCTGAGTGCTTTCAGAATTTTCCATTTGTATTTAAAATAAATGCCATCCTTCCCTCCCCTCTGAAACTAAACCAAAGATCAAGATACATTACAAAATGATCTCACTTGTCTTCATTACATTATACAGAAAACTTGAAACAACAGATGAGCACAATCCAAAAATCTATTGTGCAACATTTTTAAAACTGATTATATTTGCTTCTTAATTTCAATCTCATCCTATGACACTAGTCATAGATGGCCTTTTATGTAGTAACAGTGGCAGAATCTGCACGCATGTTTGCCCTATTGTTTCGATCTTTGACAGTACAGAGGAGGAGAAAACAAATTCAAAATGATATTTTTTGAGGCATATTCTCTTCATGCTTTCTGAAACTAGTTGCATAAAATTTGAGAGAACAAATGTGGAACTGAAATATCATACCTCAGCCGGATAGACCTGACTATTAACTCTGTGCTCTGATCCACGATCATTTTCTGCACCCCAGTGGAAATGGAATTGGTTCAATCTGTAGTGGTTTTTCAGTGGTCCATTGCTAATAACTATCAAAAAAATCCAAAGCACATTTTAATACCTAATTTTTTTTTCAAACCATCAATTAAGACAAATACAAAATGAAGCAAAAGATTACTTTTCGACTGCCAACATGATGGATCATTTGGACCTGGAGCATGGATGGCCCAAAAAAAAGAAACTTGCACAATCACCATCCCACAAACTTTTTGTGCATTGCAAGAATCAATGTGTTAATGCTTGCATGGTTTCCTCTCTTATTGAAACACCAGTAAATGAATGATGCCATTCCATTTGTTTAAATTTTGCATAGTATTATAAACTAGTGTCAATACTTTTTCCAAATAGATTTTGCAAATCAATGCATTCAAATATAAAACATGCAGAATTAATCCTAGATAATTTAATTTTGTCACATGATGAATTTCTAAAGAACAGGTCATTAAACTAACAATCAAAAAGCTATCAACGTCTCAAAAAAAAAAGCTTGGTATTGATTGGACAATCTAAAGGTTAAATGCAGAGAAGCTTTTCATCAGCCTTCAAACTCATAGACCCTTACTTAATAGAAATTCAGTTTTATACAGAAAAATAAGAAACAAAATTCTGTAAACATCCTGGTTAGGCATTACCTGTGGAAAGCGAAAGAACTAAAGTTTCAAGGTGAAAATCTAGCTAACATGTAGCCTATATATATATATATATATATATATATATACACACACACCCAAATCTGCCAAATAGCTTTCAGACTGAAATGCTCACTATTTGTCTTTCCACAGTTGTTGCCTAACTTGCATTTTCCTGTTTTTATCTCAAATTTCCAGTCTGTGCAGTTTTTGATTGTCAAGTATTCAAATTTACATCAATGTATGAAAAGAGCGATTGTACTGATGAGAACAAAGCACTCTGCCACAATTAGCTCCAAGCAATCTTTGACAGATTTTCACATGGATTTAGCAGACGTATTTTTTTAAAAATGTGAGTTAAATTCAACTTGGTAAACTTTTGTTATCATAGATCCTAGTCACTTGCTCAAGGACATCACGCTAAAGTTACAAACAGACCTCAACTGATAAAATCTGTTTATTAACCAAAATACATGAAAAGTTAATTATTTATACCACTTGTTTATATTGTTTTGTTTGGACAGATGCCATTCCAAGTTAATAGTCAAAATTAGCAGGGCACAAATGTTTTGCAAAGGGACAGATCCATAATCTCACACACACATTTTAACTGCACATTGATATTAAACTTCATTAAGGTTACTGCCAACTTCTTGAAGATCTTGAAATAGTGCAATATCCGAATGCTGGAAATGCCCAGCATGTCGGTCAGTAGAAGGAAATAATATTAAAAGCATATTTTGAAACAAACTGGATAAAACAGTAATCTGAAATTTTCAATGTTGAGGCCCGTAGGCTACAGCATGTCCAGTCAGTAGATGAGGTATTAATCCTCAAGTACATATTAGATTTTGTTGCAAGTACAGGAGGCCAGAGACAGAGGTTAGAGAAGGAGAGGAATGGTGAATTAAAGCAACAGGCAAACTGTACAAAAACATTTTGCTTTAATTACAATAGGAAGAGCAGACAATTCAATTAGGAAATTAACTTTTAATTACTTGGAAGAATGGTGATTTGACCAATTCCTGAGATGTCTCTGAGATCTGCTATTGTCAACTGTCACTGTAAAAGGCACAACTATTTACAAATGACCATTACAAAATAATAGATTTATGATCAAGGAGAAACAATAGGTGCAATATTAAACCATGGTCAAAAGACTGCCTTAAAATGGCAAGATTCAGATTTTTAAAAAATCAATTTTGCCTCGCCTTATAATTAATTTCAATACTTGAAAAACATCTGCCATTTTGCTGTTACAGATTTATGTTTCAGATTCTGCTCTGCACACATTTTCTCTTCTATAGGATCTTTCCAAAAATTAGGTTAAAGTGCTACTAACCTAGTTTCAGTGAAGAAAATTAAGGGAATTCTATATTTTTTGTATAACCTGAAAGCTTTGTTTCAGTTTTATTGGTTTCAAGAAAGAAATGTAATAGTCTTCCAATTTTATGCATGCAGAAACTCTGAATTTGGCTCACTGCATTTAAACAAAAATTAAAGTCAGTTTTTAGCACATTCACAACACATTTTGTGAAAGCCTCCATAAGTTATACACAAATATTCAAATGTATTTTTATTTGGTCCTTAAAACATTTTATTGCAGTAAAGTTTACTGTCCGTAATCTAAATTATAATGACACAGCTTTTAAAAAAACCAAGCTGTTAAGAACCTAAAGTACTTACAAAACAGACCAAAGATCAAATTTTAAAAAATTATGCTAGGTTAGCATTGTGGTTAATACAACACTATCACAGCGCTAGCAACCCAAAGTTAAATCTGGCATTGTCTGAACCAGTTTGTAAGTTCTCCTACTTCGGTGTGGGTTTCCTCCAGCTGGTCTGATTTCCTCCCATGATCCAAAGACATATAGGGTTAGTACGTTAATTGGTTACATGGATGTATTTGGGCAACATGGGCCAAAAGGGCTTGTTACCATGCTGCATCTCTAAATTTATAATATATACAAAAATCAAATGAATTTTAAAGGAGTGATTAGCAAAAATTGCTGCTCAAACAGTCTAACCCTCCAAAACTAATCCTTGAAATTTCAGATATGACTAAAACAGTTTAAATGTAAATACATGTTCATTTGGAATTCAGTATAATACTTTAAAAATTATAAATTAGTTCATGGTTGACTGACTATTTGAATTATATTATATGAATTAGTCCTCAGTCAGCTTTGAAACATTCCTTGGCATTAGGGATTACTTTGGCAGAAGCTGAACACTACCCCTTCCCTTCACAAATTCCAGGGACTAAGCAGCAGTTTACTTGCCACCATTGCAGTTAACAGCTTTACAAAACTTTACATTACAGGAAGAATCTTGAGGATACGGAAAGGGTACAGAAGAAGTTAAGCATGCACAAGTTATGGGGAGAGACTGGACAAACTTGGGTTGTTTTCTCTGGAACTTATGAAGGGGAGACATAATAGAGGTTTATAAAATCACTGATAGGGTGGACCGTCAGAATCTTGAAAAATAAAGGGGAGTTTGCTAATAAAGAGATGTGGAGCAATAACTGGCAAGTAATAGGTAGATTCAGGTGAAAAGGGATTGAAGGTCAGATGGGGAAGGGATGGGTGGAATTACCAACAGCAGCTGGGAGGTGATAAGTAGAGATAAAGGACTGCAGAATATGGGATATAAAGGGAATCAAATAAAGGAGAGATGGTGGACAAATGGGAACAATAAGTGAGGGATTCCAGTACATAGGAAGTAGGAACAGGAGTAGGCCCATCGAGCCTGCTCCGCCATTCAATACGATCATGGCTGATCTAATTTATGACCTAACTCCACCTACCTGCCTTCTCCCCATATCCCCTGATTCCTCTATCATGTAAAAGTAGAAAGAATGTCTGGATGTTGGACAGATGGAGTAGGCAGGGGAGGGAATAAAACATGAGCAAGAGGAGGCTGGGAGTGGGGTTTGGTGAAAAGCTGCATGACAGGATCTGGGTATCCTCTTCAATTCCGCTCGTTTGCCTTTTATAACATCTGTGCGAGGTTTGGAGGGTTAGACTGTTTGAGAGACAAAAGGACAGAGGGCCAGTCGGTTATCTGAATTTAGATCATTCTCTATGAATGCCAATAAGTTGCAGTCTACCCATGCAGAACATGAGGTGCTGCTCTTCTCGTCTGTGTTGGGCCTCAGTCTGGCAGTGGGGACACCAAGGAGAGATGGGTAGGTGTGGAAATAGGAAACGAATTAGCGAACAACTAGTAACTTCAGATGACCACTATGGACAGAACCCAGGATTTCAACAATAGGGTCATCTCGTTTGCTGATTTTGTATCCAGGAAATGACATTTAGAAGTGTGGTAAAGCAGGCATCACAGTAAACGTGGAGATGGGCACACTTTAATATTTCTATCCAGTGATCTTTTATCTGAATAGTAAATTGCATTATTTGCAACTTTGACCTTGCTTTTCAATGCAACTTAACAATTTAAAGACGACCAATATAGTTCCACGTACCAGATGTGTCTTTGGAGTCTTCAAAATCCACCTGGAAAAAATAGCCGTTGTTCCTGAGTCGAAGGCAACTACTTGGGTCGTAGGAGATCTGTAAAGGTTTCAGTTTCGGATCATACATACTCCCAGCAGAGTTTATATCAATAGGAGACTGTCGGGTTCCGCTCGTGGCAGAAGTGCACTTCTGCCATTCTTGCTCTGGGAAGAAAGATGAATAAAAACATTTAATCAGACTCTAAAAGCCAACAGATCACAGGGTCCTGGGATAAACGCCTCTCAACACAACGGGCAGCTCGCACAGATGTTATAAAAGGCAAACGAGCGGAACTGAAGAGGATATGAAATCCAAGCTTTGGGCGCGGAGCTCATTCAAACAATCATTTCCGAATGAGAAACCCCACAAAGAGTGAATGACTTTGAACACAGTCTCTCCTCACTCTAATTTGAGGACAAGGAAATGGAAAATGGGTGGGATGCCCAGGTGCTTCCTTACTTGTCTTAGCGCTCTGGCTGCAAGAGGCAAGGTTACAATTCCGAACTGGGATCCAGGAATGCCGCATTGGAAAACGTTTTGCAGAAATGAAAACCGACTTGAAAGAAAACACCATTTTCCTGTCACTCTGGGATTCCGACTCCGTGTAAACCGGGTAGCAAGCACGTTTCAAATAGTCAGGCTGAACTGGAATCGATACAGTCATAGATCTATCGCGAAATATGTTGCGCTTTGTTTGTTTTCACCTTCCGGGTAAACTCCTTCTCCCCGCATGAACCCACCCAATCCAGCGAGCGAGGAACTAGGGCGCATGCGCTCCAGTCAAACTCCGCGAATCGAGTCACTTCAATGGGGACGGAAAGGGCTTCCGACGTCGGGATTTATTATTACTGACATAAGGTCACCTGAAATCAATTTAACAGCCGAGGATGACATTCATTACATGGCCAAGAGCAACTGTTGGCCATCGAGCGGCTGCATTGCAAGCATAACTTTTTTTAAAAAACTTTATTTAAGATTTTGCAAGCATAACTTTAATCTCAAAGTCTCACCTGGATTAGGTCTTGAAGTTACAGCTATCGAAGGCGAGAGGGTCATCACTCATGAAGAGCTGTTTTCTCAGCCTTGCACTTTAGTTAAAAAAAATATTATTTGCGGAGCAGAGTTGACAACTGAACTAGTGATGAAACACCACGAATTCTGCCTCAACCAATTCAATAAACTCTGTTTATGTACAAGTTTCTGACTCTAAACGTTCACTGGCATCTCTTTCCACAGTCAAGCTTCTTCCAACATTTTCTCAAGTTCATGATCCTCTCTGTGCCCAGATACACATAATAAATATTTTGGAATGATTTACTGTTCAATCTCTTATTGTTGTTTCGGATTCCAGCGTCTGCAGTTTAATTTGTTTTCCTCTACTGTTGATAATTATTTGATTGTCCCTCTTCAATGATTCAACTAGATATTGTGAAATTTAGAAAAAACATTACAGCATAGAGTACAAGACAGAATAACATATTCTGGAGTTTTCCCTCTGCATTTGGATATACAAATAGCAAAGAATATTACATATCAAATGACACTAAAAAGGTTAGTGAAGCTCAAGTTCCAAAATTCTGAGGGATAAATGTGTCATTGTCACAAATAACATGACTGACTGAACATGAAGTGATAAAAATGGTCCTCCAAGCAAAGTATATTTCACAAAAAATAACTGAAACTTCCAAGATAGGGAAATAATCAAAATCTGGCTTATCTATTGGATTTCCAAACCTCCGGCAAATAATTGATTTTCATTCAGATTGTTTTGCAAAGTGACCCCAAATGTTAACTGTTTTAGTCGTCTAAAGAAAGTGATTTTTAAATGGTCATTGGTTATGTCAGTTGTTTGCATAAGATTTGAACAAACCACAATTAGAACATGTTACAGCAGTAACCAGTGTAAACATGGTGCTCCAAATAGAAAGGGAAAAATGGACAAGGAACCACAAAGGATTTAATTGCCACTTCAGGAATTAATCTTTAAATTTGCAAGATTACAGTCTTGTGCTTTACTTTTTAAAGTTAGATATCTTTAATTGCTCAAACAACCTCCACAACATTGACTTGCTGTAGTTGTCCACAGTTCACTTCATCCTCGGCCATATCCTTTTTCTTCCTCTGCAAGCATAGCACTTTGCCTTTTCCATCCTAGTACATTCCTTTTAAACCCATTGCAAGCTGAACAATTTCAGACAGTGAGCAATTCCAGCTGTTATCTTACATTTTCGGGTTTCATAGATTACCTTATTCTCCCCCTTATAATTCCTGCTGATAATTTAACTTTTTATTCTTTTAACTGATAGCTTAAGACCTGCTCTTGGTATTGACTAAATTCTGGATCTTTATCACATTCTTTCAACTTCTTTCATTATCCATTATATTGTTTGATCACTCCCATCCTTCAGCTTTCATGGACCTAGAATTTCATTTGCTCCTCCCCAACTCATTTTCTTGCATTGATAATCACAGTCCACTACAGCTCTTCACATCAAAAAATTCATTCATACAAATCCCATTTTATTCCTCCCAACATTCCAACACTAATCAACACGCTAGACAATTAACCTACTAACCTGCACATTTTTGAGAAAACTTATGCAGTCAGAGAGAGTGTGCCAACTCCATGAAGACAGATCAAAATTGGACTGGTGTTTCCAAGAATTAACTCTACCAGCTGCCTAATTATATCTCCAACTTTTCACATATCTGGTGAAATTATTCTCCCCAAATGCTTTCCAATCCAGAGTTTCCAGCATTTTCCATTTTATTTCAGATTTTCAACATTTTCAGTAATTTACCTTTGGAACAAGAATAATTAATCTTGTGTCTGTTGGATCGTACTGTGTGAAGAAAATGATTTGTTAATATTCTCAAAAGAATTTAATTAGTTGTGAACATCTTCATATTTACAAAATTATTCTCCATCCACTTGTAAAGCTTGGGAAAGAGAGCCAGGAAACAGACTTGGTGGAGGAGTGTGAGTGGAATGAGATTACTGCAAACGTAGTTTTCAAATATATGGTCAAATATGCATCTCATTCCTCTGTCACCATTAAACCAGAAGGTCAAGTTCAAATTTATTGTCATATGTTCGAAGATGCAATGCTAGAGCTTGGTTTGCGAGCAAACCAGTAGACATCTTGTACGTAGTACAACAGGACAGTAAAAAAATGCAGCAATAGAGAGAGATCAGTTGGTTCAGAACAAAGCCATCATAGTTTAACTACAGTTAAATTAAAAAAATCTGCAGATGCTGGGGTCAAGGGCAATACACAAAAGTGCTGGAGAAACAAACAAATTGAGCAGGTCATACAGCATCCAAGCAAAAATGCAATCAATATTTCAGTAAAAACACAATGCTGGAGAGAAGGTCATACCTTGTCCAAGGGCTCAACCCAAAACGTTGGTTATGCATTATCATCTTTGCTCTATAAAGTACACTGTTTGATCTGCTGAGTTTCTCCAGCATGCGTTTTTACTTCAATCATAGTGTCTCCAGACTTTTCTGTTTTAGTTAATTTTTCAGGCTTCAGCTCTTGGTCAAGAACCTGGAAAAATAGGTAGACGCTGCAATAAAAAGATGGGTGGAAATGGGAGGAAGAAGAGGGAAGAGCACAAGCTAACTGATAGGAGCTAATGTGGATTCAGATGAGAAAGAAGCTGAGAAGTGATAGGGGATGAGGGTCATGGACAAGAAGGATAGCTCTCTGATGGAAGGAAATGAAGAAGGTGAGAAATAATCAGGCCAAATTACCTTCAACTGCTTCATCAATAGCCCCATTAAAAACCTGAAGCTTAAGTAATGAGAGCAAGCCAATCAGCCTTTTAAGCTTGCTTGACTCTTCATTTAAGATCATGGCTAATGAAATTTTGGCCTCATCACCACTTTCCCATTCTTTCCATATATCCCTTGTAGTGCAAATGTCAATCTCGACCTCAAATACATTCAATGACTTCATGTCCTCAAGTCTTTTATACTCTCAAAGAGTCAGGCCCCTGTGAAGAACTTCCTCTTCTGCATCTTAAATGATTTTCTTTATTCTGAAACTACATCCTCTTGTTTCAGAATCTCCAACGGCATCTTGAATGTTTCAATAGGATTACCTCTCTTCTAAACTCCACTCAATATTTCATCATAAGTCAATCCCTTCATCCCTGGAAACAATCAAGTGAACTCCTTTACAGTGACTCCAATGAAAGATTATTCTTAAATGTGCAGAACAACATTATATATAATATTCTAGTTGCCCTCTCACTCGTATTTTATAAAGTTGGATTTTAACTTTCCCCCTTTTATACACCATGCCTCTTCCAATAAAAGCCAGCAATTCTTTAACCTGACTGAGCAGTTTATTGATAACTGCACAATCAGTCCCTTTCACAATTCCTCAGATTAAAAAAAAACTTTTAACATCTTCTGTGAAGAGTAGTATCCATTTAATGTATCACGCAAAAGGTGGGGTGGTCTCCTAAAATGCCCTTGTCCCAGAAAAGATCAATACCTATCACTCTGGACAATAAGATCCTGGACACCTGGTACCAGAAGGGGATCAGATGTATCGAGGATTGTTATGAAGGAGGGCAACTTTGCACAGCTGATTAAGTATGATTTGTCAAATAAAATCACCTTTTGGTATCTTCAGTTAAGATCTTTCTTGAGGGATAATTTGGGACTATTTATGGCCCTACCTGTGTGTAGTGACATGGAAATTCTAATTCGAAGGGGAAATATACGTAAATTTATTTCTATGATGTATCTCCTATTCCAAAGTAAGGGCCCGAAGCTGGACTTATATAAGGCAAGGGAAAGGTTGGGCACAACAATCCATGAGCAGTGCTGGTCAGATCTCTGTCAGGACAGCATGACAGCAGTTATTAATGCCAGGTACAGGATGGTGCAATATAATTTCTTGCAAATAGAAGGTAAAAATCCATACTAATAGTGGAACGATTGAGATAAATGAAGTGGGTCATAGTGCAGACAATGTGCTCTTGTTTTGCATCTTTTTCATTTTACTTTGTTACTCTAAGTTTATATTTGGTTCCTTTAAGGGTCTGTGACTCTATAGATTTTTGGTTCTTTATATTCTTTACATAATCTTTTCCTTGTGGTATTAGGGTATAGAAGGGAAGGGAGAGGGTGGGCAGGGGGAATGGACTCTGAATGTCATGTATCATTATTGAGAAGGTTGTACTGTTGTTTTGGATTTGTGCGAGTCTTGGAAAATCAAAAAATTAAAAAGAGTGGTATCCAGAATTAAACATATATGGCCAGATTATGCCATTGCAAATACTCCCATTTGAACTTACTTAAAGCAAAGCACACATTTTACTGTTCTAAAACACACTTAGTTTCAGCTGAGAGGATAGATAGGAAGCAAGGTCTTGAATGATATTATGAAAAAGCATTGCTATGAAAATTTCCCCCAGTTTTGAAAGCTGGCAAAGCCAATTTCTAGCTTTGTTGGCTGTCAAAAATTTCATACATGTGGTCAATTACATCAGCCACAGGATATCATTACGTTCTTTTTTTTAAATTTTTAAACATTTTTCACACTGTGAACCATATCAATCAAAATACATACAAAAATTTCCCTCTTAAATATACACAGTGGCATTTTCTCCCCATTTTTCCCCCCCTACCCTCCCCTCTCCAAACCCACTAAATGCTCAACGTAATTTTTTTGGCTTGGCTTCGCGGACGAAGATTTATGGAGGGGTACGTCCACGGCTGCTGCAGGCTCGTTGGTGACTGAAGCATCTTGGTGCCTCACAGTTCGACAGGCAGCAACCTCAACATATACAAAACAATAAAACTATTAAACAATGTCATCACGCAATGAAAATAAACAAGAAAATTGTCTCATCTACTTTTACACACTGGATCAAGTCATTTTGTCTTCTTCTCATTTTAGGGGGGGTGGAGGTCCGAGGCAAGCCCTCTCTGTTATGTTCCATGTATGGTATTACAAAAGTTCTTCAAGTCAGCATCCCATGTCAACCATCTTCACCTGCTTCATTAGTAATTTCCTTGCCATCATAATTAGAGTTGTATAGCACAGAATCATCAGCCCAACACATCCACAAATACACAATGCCCACCTTCGCTATTATCTACAAACGCTTATGCCTCTACTCCCTTCCTTTCCATGTACCTATCCAAATGCCTTTTAAATAGGGAATTCTATCGGCCTCTACCACCTCATTCCATATAATTCCCACCTGTGAGGTAAACCCTTCCTTGTTGATACCCTTTAAATTTTTCCTCTCTCACCTTTAAACTTATAGCCCTCTGAATTTAGACTTCCCTATCCATGTCCCCCATAATCATAAAAATTCACAAGGTTGCACCTCAGTCTCCTCTGTTTCAGTGAGAATAAACCCAGCCTTTCCAATCTCTCCTTGCATTCCAGGCAGCATCTTGGTGAATCTCTTCTGCACTTTTTATAATGCTACCGTACCTTTCTTGCAATGTGGCAACACACACCATACAAAATACTCCAAATGCATCTTAACCAACATTTTTTACATCTGCAACATGGCAGGGGGGGGGGGGGGTCCCCAATTCTTATGCTATGTGTGTTGATCTGGAAAGGCCAGCTTTATGACCCTATTCATCTTGTTCCACCATTTTCAGAGAATTAATGACTTTCACCTAAACCTAAGATGTATTTCCTATTGCAGACCAATAGCTCGAAACCGGGCTTGCACAAATCGAGGGAAAGGTAGGAGACAGACAGGAGGTAAAAGTATTCAAGAACAACATTGGTCAAAATTGTGCGCTGTTAATATCATTTATTAATGTCAGATATAGATTGATAGAGTACAATTTTATGCACCAATAATACCTTACACCACAAAAATTATATGGTTATGGTTTAAAATCTGAAATCCGAACTTGTGTTGCATAGAGGTTGGAACTTTTATACATTTAACCTGGATATGCGTGAATGTAAGATCCTTTTGGTATGACTTTGCAGAAATTTTGACAAAAATCATAGAAGTGGATTTTCCATTGGAACCAGAACTGTATTTACTGAGCAATCTTATGGTTTATTGGCACAAAACTATTAAAATATCAAATGCATTTTGTGAGGAATGCACTAGCGGTAGCCAGATGTATCATTGTTATGTGGAAGCCCAACTCCCCCAAGCTCTTCCAGTGAAGGCAGATTCAAAATACTTTACTATTATGGATGCAAAAAATTTGAAATTAAAAAACATTGTAAATAATCGGATCAGGTAACGTCCGCTGAAATAAACTTAATATTTGAAATTATTTGAACAGATGCAAATGAAACCTTGGACTACCCTTCCTTATTTGCATACTTACAAAATATATTTGGGGTTCCTTTTAACTATCTATCTATTCTCAGCTTTAAAGTCTTCTGTAAACATTTCAATTACACATTTCAAGAAATCATTTTCACTTTTGCTCCTTATATCACGAGGATAACCCATTTTAGAATAATCAAAATTACCCATTAAACCGAGCTTCATATTCTTGTTTCTTTGTTGTAATTTGCTCCTGTCCTTCGCATGATTTGATGATCTTATTGGATTATACTTCTCCCAACAATTTAAATTCTAAATAAATATTTTAAAGGCCTCAACTACCTCGAACGTTTTCTACTATTAAACTCTACAATCAATAATGCCATATTACTCTGCCTCGAGTCTACTGGCAAAGCTCAAAAAAAAATCTGATTTAAATCCCTACTTTGATTGCGTTTGGAAAATGGGGAGCTACCAGAATACACATTTGATAGGCCTTTGTAGAAAAACAGTGGTGCTGCTCGAGCTGGTGTAACGGCAGTGATGCTGCTGGTGTGGACCTGCAGAGAGCAGAGTCACAGGTGCCCAGTCTGACTGCCATCGTCTTCGCTTCGAACAGCCAACAAACAGAGCCAACATTGATTTTATTTTAAAATCGTGCGTCTGTGGGTCTGGGCCCAAGATGGTGGTACCTATGATTGGCAGCAGCCACGAGGCGTTACAGACTCTGCAGGGCACCAGAAACGGGGAGACCCTTCCCCATTTCAGAAGGAGAAGCAGAGGAGACGACCCACACGACGGAGACCCCGGCGGCGGACCAGTGAGCGGATCAGCGATCGAAGAAGCACACAGGCGGCGGGCCGTCGGCGACCGCAATCGAGGGATTCACACCGGGCTGCGGACAGGCCGAAGGCGGCACAGTACCGGGTGCCGGAACTGGGATGCAAGCGGGCACTGAAGGATTCCTGATGGCGTGGGAGGTTCAGATCCGGAGCTGGAGCTTGGTCCGGACTGGGTGCAGCTGCGGCAGCGCTGGAGGCAAATCCACGGACGCGCGGTGACTCTCTTTTGCTTCTTTCTCTGGCGATTTCTGCCGACGGCGAATCTGTCCGCCTTACAGCGGTGTAGTATTGCACTGCCTCTGATCTTGAAAAACTCATGAAAATACTAGCTCCACCGGCAGGTGATAATGTGCACCAATAGACAGATTCCCATCAGTAACACCTTTTTGTTCGGGCATCCGCCTACATTTTTTTTGCAGACCCGGACGAAGGGCTCAAGCCCTGCAACTTCAGTCGTGGACCTTGACTCGAGGAAGTGACTTGCGGAGTTCCTCCAGCCTTGTCCGAACCCGAGGCCAGATCTGTGGTCCTCAGCAGGCCGTGAAACTGGGCCTCTCGCAGCAGCATCCTGGTGCTTTCCTTCGCATTCCCGCCCGGGACGGGACTGAAACGCCCCAAAGCCCCTCAACTCTCGGCTCCTTCATTCCGTTCCCTCAAACCGGTCGCAACAAATACTAAAGCGGGTTCTCCGACGGAGAAGTGGACAAGGTGGATCTTCCCGAGGGCTTTATCTTCATTTGATGGGGGGGGGGGGGGGGAAATGTCTTCCCACCGTCGGATGAGGAGTTCGCCTCCACCGCGGTGCCCGGAGGGGAGGAGGCCATGGCGGAGCTTTCACCCGGCGCGGCCGCTCGCGCTGGGCGTTGGGCGCGGGGCGGCCTCGCTCTCCCCCTACCGAGCGGAACAGGCAGGTCAGGTCAGGGAGCGAGCGAGCGCGCCGCCATCTTTCTCCCTGCCGCCCCAGCTGGCGCGGCCGTTCCTGCCGGAGCCCATTCTCTCGCGAGGAAGGACGCCATTATCGGATTTTTAACCAGCCACCAAACGAGAACTTGAACGGTAATAACCACCGCGATAGCGCGGCTCTCGTCGCGAAACTCCGTCTGCGGCCCCCGTCTGCTTGAGCCGGGGGGGCAATGACGGGAAGGCGCCCATTCCTTCCAAGGGAGGGAGGGAGGGAGGTGGTGGGGGGGAAAAATAAATAAATGGACAAGTCTGAGACGGGATTACGAGGCGGAGAGGCCTAGGGGAGGCCCGAGGCCCTTTACATCCCATTTTAGTTGTCGGCTTCTATCCTTTCAGTAACCAAGGCGGTCATGTGACCGGGATTCCATTCCTTTATTTTCTGGTTGATTCACTCGTCATGAAGACGTGCCATGATAATGTGTCCCTTCTTCACTCTGTTGGAACCAAGGTTTTAATAAAAATCCTCTCGCTCGCCGGCGGGGTCCAGATTTATTCCGTGTGCAAACGCGAGCGACTCTATCGGGCGGGGTGGGGGTGGTAGAAGGGGAATGGGGGGGGGGTTAATGGGGAAGGGTGGAAGGAGAAGGGGGAATGGGGGAAATGGGGAAGGGGAATGGGAGAAGAGGGGAAGGGGGCGAATGGAGAAGGGTGGAAGGAGAAGGGGGGAATGGGGAAGGGTGGAAGGAGAATGAGGGAAGGAGAAGGGGGGAATGGGGAAGGGGAGAAGGAGGGAAGGGGAAGGAGAAGGGCGGAATGGGGAAGGGTGGAAGGAGAAGGGGGGAATGGGGAAGGAGGGAAGCAGAAGGGGGGAATGGGGAAGGGTGGAAGGAGAAGGAGGGAAGGGGAAGGAGAAGGGCGGAATGGGGAAGGGTGGAAGGAGAAGGGGGGGAATGGGGAAGGGGGAAGGAGAAGGAGGGAAGGAGAAGGGGGAATGGGGAAGGGTGGAAGGAGAATGAGGGAAGGAGAAGGGGGGAATGGGGAAGGGTGGAAGGAGAAGGAGGGAAGGAGAAGGGGGGAATGGGGAAGGGTGGAAGGAGAAGGAGGGAAGGGGAAGGAGAAGGGCGGAATGGGGAAGGGTGGAAGGAGAAGGAGGGAAGGAGAAGGGGGGAATGGGGAAGGAGGGAAGGAGAAGGGGGGAATGGGGAAGGGTGGAAGGAGAAGGAGGGAAGGGGAAGGAGAAGGGGGGAATGGGGAAGGGTGGAAGGAGAAGGAGGGAAGGGGGGAAATGGGGGAAAAGAGGGGAAGGGGCAAATGGAGAAGGGTGGAAGGAGAAGGGGGAATGGGGAAGGGTGGAAGTAGAAGGAGGGAATGGGGGAAATGAGGAAGGGGGAATGGGAGAAGAGAGGAAGGGGCGAATGGGGAAGTGTGGAAGGAGGGAATGGGGAAATGGGAGAAGAGGGGAAGGGGGAATGGGAGAAGAGGGGAAGGGGGAAATGGGAGAAGAGGGGAAGGGGGAATGGGAGAAGAGGGGAAGGGGGAATGGGAGAAGAGGGGAAGGGGGAATGGGAGAAGAGGGGAAGGGGAATGGGAGAAGAGGGGAAGGGGGAATGGGAGAAGTGGGGAAGGGGGAATGGAAGAAGAGGGGAAGGGGGAATGGGAGAAGAGGGCGGGGGGGGGGAACCCCTATCGCAGCTCAGGCCAAAGCAGTTCGGTGGATAAATATTGTGTGTATGTGTAAATGTTGTTTCTGTCAAAGGCTCAGGCCCAAAAATGCTGCTGGACGCTGCCAGATCTCAGTTCCTCCAGCTGTTTTATATTCCATCGTTTTAAATGAACGACATTTCCTCAAAAGATTTCGAGGCAATTTAAGAGTTGTTCACTTTCATTCGAATGAACAAAAACAAGCTGAATTCTCGCAGTCCGGACGATGCCAGCAAAAAAAAGAGAGAGCCCTGTTGGCCTGATGCCCTTGGGTTTAGATAATCACGAATCCTTTATGGGCATATGGTGCTGCTTTGCCATTGTACGTCTTTGACAATGGTGCAAGAAGTTCAATATGAAATGAACACAATCTGGCCGAATTTGGGATGGTTTTACTTGTCCTGTTAATGGTGTCGTGCTTGGCCCTAGAAACATTTGCAATCCCACACTGTATCAGAGCAACACTTACCCTTTTGTGAATATGAAAAATAGTTTGAGTCATTGAGTTGCTGTTAGAAAGACATGGGGGAGGTAAGTTTAAAAGAAAACATCACTTGGGCAGTCCAGCAAATTGTGCTCGTGTGATAGTCAAAATATAATTTTCCATCTTGGAATTGTTCTTGTTGGAATTTATAAAGGATGGATTTGTTTTTATCTGCAAAAGATTTTACTGCTTTGAGCACTTTTAGTTTTTTTTAATGTCTTTTTCTGTGATTAAGTGTGACTGATTTTTTTTTAGTCTCATTGGTGAGAACTGTTATTAATGTATACTGAGAAACATTGTGTTTCTTCTATTGCATTGAGAAAATTAATAAATGAGTATTTGCTATAAGAAATACCACTTTCATGTAGTCTCAGTGTCCCATTTGCACTTTCAATTCTTGAGTTTAAATATTAAATTGCAACTTTGGTATTTTATCTTCATCCAATAATCTTACTTTAAAAAAGAAATACAAGAAGAAACAAAAAATTTGCATGTTTTGGGTAGCTTTGACCGAAATTAAAGACAAATTTTGTCTGCATTGTTATTGCAAAAAAATCTTGCTGGAGAATTTGAGATTGGAGGATGGTTTATAAAAAAAAAATCTTAAATACTTCCTTTCAAAATCTGAATTTTTCATTGCAGTGTTGAGGTTCCTGTCTAAAATCCATCTGCAATTAAAGAAAAATCATCTGAACTTGGTTACCTCTAGATTTAACTTTTGTCATGCTGGTCAGTTTCTGTTGTTCTTAGTTTCCATAATTATGTTGGTTCACAATTAGTGTGACTACCTAACAAAGCCACAAATTCTGGAATTGTCATTCTCACTTTATCACTGGAATTCTTATTTTTCTTTGAGGAGGTTTATCAGGAAGGGTTGTGGATGTTGTCTACATGGACTTTAGTAAAGCCTTTGACAAGGTCCCATATGGGAGGTTGGTTCAGAAGGTTCAGACATTGGGTATTCAAGGAGAGGTTGTAAACTGGATTTGAAATTGGCTGTGTGGAAGAAGAGAGAGGATGTCGTGGATGGTTGCTTCTCGGATTGGAGGCCTGTGATTAGTAGTATGCCTTAGGGATATGTATTGGAACCATTGTTTGTATATATCAATGATCTGGATAATAATGTGATGAATTAGATCAGAAAGTTTGCTGATGACACAAAGATAGCGTTGTGGACAGCGAAGAAGATTTTCAAAGCTTGCAGAGGGATCTGGACCAGTTAGGAAAATGGGCCAAAAAAATGGCAGATGGAATTAAATGCAGACAAGTATGAGGTGATGCACTTTGGAAGAGCAAACCAAGGTAGGAGATCTATAGTTAATGATAGGGCACTGAGGAGTGCAAAGTAGCAGAGAGATCTGGGAATACAAATACATTATTCCCTGAAGGTGGCATCGAATGTGGACAGGGTTGTAAAGAAAGCTTTTGCTAGCTTAGTCATTGGGAGGGTTGAGTATAGGAGTTCAGATGTTGAAGTTGTTTAAGTAGTCAGTGAGATAAAAATTGGAACATTGTGTGCAATTTTGGGTGCCTAACAATAGGAAGAATATCAATAGGATTGAAAGAGTGCAGAGAAGACTTTTACTAGGATGTTGCTGGGTCTTCAGGGAAAGATTAACTGGTTTGGACTTTATTCCTTGGAGCAAAGAAGAATGAGGGGAGATTTGATAGAGGCTTGCAAGATTTTGAGAGGTATAGACAGAGTGAATGCTAACAGGCTTTTCCCACCTAGATTGGGGGGAGATAAATATGAGAGGTCATAGTTTTAAACTGAAAGTGGGAAAATTAGGGGGAAATTCTTCACTTAGAGTGATGGGAGTGTGGAATGAGCTGCCATCTGATGTGCTGAATGTGGGCTTGATCATATGTTTTAAGAATCAATTGGATAGTTACATGGATAGGAGAGGCCTGGAAGGTTATGGAATGGGAGCATGTCAATGAGTCTAGGGAGATCTTGGTCAGCATAGACTAGATGGGCCATGGGCTATGGTTCTCCCTGGTTTGAACAAAGGCAGGAATGAAATCCATAGCTGAATTTTATCTGATGAATGAAGTAGACTGATAGGTAATTACTAGTGGAGGGGTGGGTCAGTATATTTTCAGATTGAAGGTGAAAGTGTTGTGGATTGTGTATAAGATTGTTCTAAGTCACAACAGATTAATAGACAAGATGCACAGTTGAGCGGAGAAGTGCAGATGGAGTTCAATCCAGTTCATTATGAAGGAAGGTTGAATTTGAAGACAGTATATGTGGTTAATGGCAGAATTCTTAACAGTGTGGAGGAGCAGAGATGTATTGGGGTTCTGGACCATTTGGCGCACAAATTAATAGGGTGGTTAGGAAGGGGTCTGGTGTGTTGGCCATTAGTTGGGTTCAAGAGCTGTGAGATTATGTTGCAACTCTGAAATCTGTTAGACTACACTTAAAGTATTGTATTCAGTTCTGGTCACCTCATTACAAGAATTATTTAGAAGCTTTAGAGGGTGGAAAGGGGATTTATCAGGATGTTGCTAGAATTGGAGAACATGTTTTATACGGTAAGGTTGACAGAGGCAGGCTTTTTCTCTTCAGAGTGATGAAGGTTGAAAGGTGATTTATATTAGAGATATGTAAAATTATGAGAAACATAGATTGAGTTGACAGCCAGCCCCTTTTTTTTCCCCTGGGGCCACAGTTGGGAATACCAGAGCAACATAATCATGTTTAGGGGAGATGTCTGCTATGTTTGCACACAGTGGTGAGTGTCTGTCATGCATTACAGGGGGTGGTGGTGAGGCTGGTACAGAATGGACTTTTAAAAGACTGATAAGACATTAATATAAGAAAAATAGAGAGTTGTGGGTCTGAGGTAGGGAAGGATCAGATTGTTATGGGGTAGGTTTATCTAGGTCAACACATTGCGGGCCAAAGGACATGTACTGTGCTGTAATGATTGAATGAAGACTAAGTTGGTGACTGTTAAAAAATCTTTTTAAATATGGCCTTTGAGGATTGAAGGCTAAAGCTAAGTTCATGGAAGATATTTAATCCAAGTTGGAGAATCCTACCCATACAGCTATTCTTTTTCCCAGGATCGGGAAACTCAAACTCATCTATGTGGCTTTAAGATTAAAGGAGATTAAAAGAGATCTGAGGGAAAAGGTTTCAGATTTGTTGTCAGATTACATACATGACATCTTATGCAACCCTTAAATACTTTTTCCTGCAGTGAGGTAGAATTACCATTGCTATTGATAATGCAAAAGAAACTACACAAAAAATTACATGTAAATGCATTTCAAAATATATAAACAGTGCAATGAAGAGAGGGAAAAAATAGTGTAAGGGTCCTTAAATCATTCATCTTCTAACCCTGCCACACTAAATAAACAAATTTGCTGTATTAATACATTCTTTTCCATCAGATTATGGGATTTCAGATGTCTGGTGTTTTATCCTACTAACAATATTCTTTCTTTTCTCATGTTCATCAAATTTGAGTATTGATTACTTTTTTAAATTGATAATTAATTCCATTAACTTATTCTTGTGAATGCCACATTATTGTAATATCTGATCATGCCCCTGCTGCATTATCATTGAATTTTCCTCAAGCTAAAAGACACTGGTGCTTTAATTCAGTATCCTTATCAGATAAGGACTTTGTTAAATTTATGAAAGAACAGATAGTTTTCTTTGATACAAATGTCTTTTTGAAGACTTCTACTTTAGCTATATGGGATACTTTGAAGGCCTTAGGGGGCAAATTATTTTGTATATAGTTAATAAAAAAGGAAGATCTGAGTTAATTAAGCAATATGTTCAAACTAAATATTAAGAAGTGTACAAAAAAACAGATTGAATTTAAAACTAAATTTAATCTTTTCTCACATATCCAGTCGAATGCCAACTTCTGAAGTCTAAAAATCAATTTTGCATTCATGGTGATAAATCGAGTCAGTTTTTGGCTAACAAATTGAGAGGATTTGGTGCTAAGTGGCACATTACAAAGGTTCGTAAAGATAATGGTATTATGACTTCAGATCATTCTGACATAAATGATACATTTAAAATATTCTATTCCCAACTATATTCCTCTGCATGTACAGGTGACAATAATTTGAAGAAGCATTTTCTAGACCAATTGAATATCCCCAAGATTTCTTCAGATTGTCAAATTAGACTGGATGGATCTGTCTTGCAAGAGGAAATAATGGTTGCTATTCATTACAATCAGGAAAGGATCCTGGACCTGATGGGTTTCCTGTGGAATCTTTCAAATTATTATCTCAATTGCTCACACCTTTGAGTGTGGTATTTGCAAATTCATTTAAACAGGGTAAACTTCCAGATTTATTTATCGAGGCTTGCATATTTTTGATTGCAATGAAAGGTAAAGACACAACCGAATGTTCTTCCTACAGACCAATTTCTTTACTGAATGTTGATGCTAAACTTTTAGCCAATAGGATGGAAAACATTCTACCATCAGTTATTTTTGAAGATCAGATGAGTTTATTAAAAACTGTTATTCTTCTTTTAATATACATCACTTAATGAATATTTCATGTTTATCCTCTGGGAAAACTCCTGAGTGTATTCTTTCATTCGATGAAGAAAAACCTTATGCTCAAATAGAATGGGCATACCTGTTTACACCTCTTGAAAAATTTAATTTTGGTTCTGATTTTATTACATGGGTTAAATTATTGTAATCATACCCATCTGCCATAATTCTTAATAATTTACAACAATCTCAGCCGTTCAATCTGTAATGTGGCACTCGTCAAGGATGCCTGTTAATTTATTATTTGATCTGGCAATTGAACCATTAGCAATTGCATTTCGTGAGTGCAAGGACATTTTGAGGATATGGAGGCAAGGGATCAAACATAAGGCCTCCCTTTATGCGGATGATCTCCAAATTTTCATCTCAGATTCAGTTCCCTCCCTCCCACGTATGATGTCATTACATTCACAGTTCAATAAATTTTCAGGATATAAATTGAATTTGCATAAAAGTGAACTTCTGTTGAATTCTACTGCATCAATGTATTTAAAAAAATGTATTGTTCAAAATCAATTTACCTGTCTTGGTATTACAATCACAAAGAATCAAACAACTTTTTAAGGAGAATTTTCTTGTAGCGTTCAAGCAAGTGAAGTAATCTATTACTCAATGGTCACCTTTGTCGACAATCTTAGTTGGCTGTATCAATTCTATTAAAATTAATATCTTACCTAAATTTTTATATTTTTTTCAATCTATTCCAAATTTTGTTCCTAAATCTTTTTTTTACCTGATTCACTATATTGTCTTCCATATGGAAGGGTAAGCACCTTTAATAAAGTTTTTCTTTAGAGACCTAAGAGAGATGGTGGTTTGGCTCTGCCTAACTTTAGATTTTATTATTGGGCAGTCAATATGCAATGTCTTACGTTTTGGTCTTTTTTTCAATCATCCTGACTGCCAATTGTGGGTATCAATGGATTTGAATTCTTCCCCCACCACCCCCAAATTTTTCCAATGTAGCACTTCTTGGCTCTTCACTTCTGCTTTCAGTTAAGTTAATAGACAATCCCATTGTTAAACATTCTTTGAGAACTTGGGCACAGTTAAGAAAACATTTTATATTTCATAGTTTCTCTTTTAAGCCCTGTTGTATCTAATCACCTTTTTCCAACATTCTTTGCATGGTTATTTTTCATAAATGGTATAGAGGGAATTCAAAGTTTTAAGGATTTGTTCATTGATGGATACTTTGCATCATTTGAGCAGCTTTCTGTTAAATTTAACCTGTCCAAACCTCAATTTTTTATATATTTGCAAATCCTGCATTTTCTTGAATCACAGTTTTCTGATTTTCCAAGAGAGTCTGAATATTGGTAGGGAGGGAGGAATGGACAAGAGAGTAATAGAGGGAGCGGTCCCTGCGGAAGGAAGAGAGGAGAATATATGCCTAACATAACAGGAGGCAGAAATGGCGGAGCAGGATGTGTTGGATGTGGTGGTTGGTGAGAACGAGAGGAATCCAACGCATCCTCCTCTGCCATCTCTGCCTCCTACTTCATAATCCCACCACTAGACACATATTCCCCTCTCCGCCTTCTGCAGGGACCGTTCCCTTCATGACTCTTTTGTCCATTTCTCCCTCCCCATCAATCGTTCCCTTGGGACCTTCCCCTGTGACTCTACTTGTGCCCACACCTCCTCACTCAGCACCATTCAGAGCCCCAAGCAGTCCTTCCAAGTGAAGCAATGTTTCACATGTGAATCAGCAGGGGTTATCTACTGCATCGGGTGCACCTGCTGTGGGAGATTGCTTTGTTGAGCATCTCTGCTCTGTCCGCCGCAATAATATGGATCCCAGTCACCACCCATTTCAATTCTCCATCCTACTCCCTTGCTGACGAGTCTGTCCGTGGTCTCATGTACTGCCAGACTGAGACCACTTGTAAATTAGAGGAACGATACCTCATCTTCCGACTGATCACCCAGCAATCCGGATGGCATTAATTTTGACATCTCGAGCTTTTGTTAAAAATACCGCCCCCCCACCGCTTCCACCATCTCTCCATTGCTTGTCTCATTTCTTTCGAATATGATAAATTCCACCTAGACCCATATCACATCCAATTAACACCTTTGGTTGTTTTGGATTCTTCCTTCATTATTTGAATTCTGAGATTTTGTTATATCCTGCTTCTGCCTTTTCTGATTCTTTTTCCTTGGAGAAGGGCTCAGGTCCAAAATGTCGGTGTTTTTACATTATGCTATGTGGATGAAAAATCATTGGGATCAGGGTGCTGAAATTACAGAGGGCCTGGAAGTAGAGAAGGCAAGCATCCACTTTTTCATGGCAATAACTCCAATGAAAATTCACTGAATTAACAGTTTATCCTTTTTTTGGGTCTTTTTACAAACTGCATCAGGCAAAGCTTGAACAAAGACGTATAACATGGTATAACCCTGTATAACACGGTTTTTGCGCAGGTTTTGATATAACACAGTTTATAATTTTAATATAACCAAAAAGTGCACTTCATGTAATACGGTGATCAAATAGAAAAGCCTGAGTGACAAGACAATTGTTTGAAGAATGATTCACAATCTATTTTTGTCCTGCAACTGAACGATACTGCAGAGATAATAACTTGGATTTTAAAATTTAATTGTTTGACAATGCACCAGCTCATTCAAGTGCTGTTTCTGAGTTGAATGAAAATGTCAATATAATTGTTTTGCTCCAAACACACCCCGTGGATTAGGGTGTCATTGCTACATTCAAGGCTTATTATTTGCGATGAACATTTTCTTAAGGCATTAAAACTACAACAGGAGAAAATCCATGACTTTAACACAGTTTTGGAAAGGTACAACATCAAGAATGCAGTTGAAAAATTGGTGAATCGTGGTTTGAAGTGACCGCAAGCAACATGAGAGCTGTTTTACCACATAATGTAAGCGATATCACGAGTTTTAAAACAGTCTCCGAAGACATTGTGGAGATCTTTGTCATTTTTTCACTTTTATATAATCCCTCTTAAATAGTTTATGCATGTTTGCATCACAGTTCTAGGTAAAAGAATAAATAATTATAAGATTGGAATGTATTACATTAAAGTGCATTGTAATAATGGTTTGAACAGTGCAGTTTTCCATTACACTGAACTTGCTTGGAATGTATTAACTGTTATTATAAGATATGCCTGTATACTGGGACCAGCCAGTATAGATCACTTATATTAACATAGCATAGAATTATCAAGACTTGACTATGTTGAGGCCACATGACCCAGTCACCTGTTGTCAGGATATTGATGAAGAGTGTAAAGGTGTGGGCATGACATATTTGTGTAACTGTCAACATGTTTTGATCACAATATGTGACTGCCAGTACCTGTATTAGCAAAGTAGCGTCAAATTCATTGATGTGCAGGAAAGCAGATTAGAGGATCGATTAAACCAACTAAGTCAGTATTAATTTAATATCTCATCATTTGCAAAGCGGAAGAAATGTTAAGGCCTTTATAAACAGTGGGCATCAAAGTATATTTGTCCCACTTATGCAATCAAGCTGTTGATAAATGTTGCTATCTGTCTTTCAGTGCAAAATGAATTGGAAGGGGTTCATTTGGTCATCAACAAACTAGCATAGTTTATGTATCCACTGCCTACATGTTGAAAGAGGGGAAAAAAGTAAAATTCTATTATATTTAATGATTTTTTAAAAAAATAAAGGCCTTTAACTTAATACACTTCCAATGATATCTTTTATAAAAATTTGTTCGAATGACATTTCAAAAATCAACTAAACTGGAAAAGTAATTCACTAAGTGTTCAAATTTTGATAATTTTTGATGGTAATTGTTCTGTTTTAAATCTTTTGAAGTTATTATTTATGTACCGGTAGTTTTATTTCATTATCTATTTCAAATTGTCCTGGAAATTATTTATGTTGGTCAAGGATGATAATATTTAAATTGCTGATTCATGATTTGTTTGTACTCTTACCACTATTGCATTTTATTGTCCCTTTATATTACACTGGGCAACAAATCTTTTTCAAAAGGTTTGCCTCCTGAAAAAAAGGGCATTATGATAACAAATTTCAAGATGAACACATTAAGGTTCACATTTCAGATTTGCTGTATCACGTAGGAAGTTGGAGAAACATAAACTTTTATTGAGTTAGCATGTTTAATCACATAATGATGCTGACACAATGTATTAGTTCAACTGAAGATGTTCAGCCATCGATTGTTGATTGAACTCAGCATCTGATACCTCTTGTGTCAGTGTCCGACAATAGTTGGCCAGCTATGATGGATTCCAGTTGCCCTGAAACCACTTTTCCATGGTTGGAATGTCCTGGTGAAACCTTTAACCATATTTGTCACTGAATGCATCAAGATCAGCAGGGAAGAAGTTCAAGTGTGAAAGCGGAAAGTGAATTTTAAATGAAGTTGCACTTAATGGTTTTGTTTGCAGAAGCATGGCAATCAGTTGGATGTAAATTCTCAGCAACATCTTTAAATGCCTTCCATGCTGTTTTCTTTGACCTCACGAGCAGATCTTTGAACCTGTGCTGAGTGTATGCCTAGGCATTTTTGGACTGAACAAAACAGCTTGCTTTGTGGGTAATATACTAGTAGACTTAAAATGTGAGGGAAATCACAAAAATAAATTATATCTTAAAAAAAATAGTATTGGATAGGAAGGTTTTAAGGTTAGTTTTGTGATCAGCAACCTAAAAGCCATAAAATACACCCAAAATTCTTAAGGAAGCAAAATCTTCATTGTTCAGTGATTTGTTAGTTTTGTTCTGTCTTATGACTGGAGAGGAGTGTCATTATTGCTGTATTTCTCAGATTGATTTCACCTTTTCAGTCCATCAAGAGGTATCATGTAAAGCCACAATAATTTACACCTGATTGTTTGGAAATCCAGATGATTTGGCATCTGCCTCATTCATTGTCTTGAATGTGTGCTGGGGCTTCAGAGTGCAATCAATATGTTGGTGGGACTGGGAATAGGGTTTGAAAAACAAGTCAAGAACATTAATAGGTTTGTAGTCTGAGCTGCTCCCTTTAAACCCACTGATTTCACCAGAAAATACCACAGTATGTTGTTTTCTTTCAAAAGTAAAAAGTAAGATTGTGTTTTAGACTGACTGGTCTAGAAAATGCACATCTGCAACTCCATCAGAATCCCAAGGATGTTGAATTATCAATTTTACTGGCCATTGTTTCATTTCATACCTGAAAATTAGGATGTTTTGCCTCAATTGAGTTTATTCATATGATTAAGAGATCAGTAAATATGGAAGTTAATACACCTGCTACTGCAAACTGATGCACATCTATTTTTGCATCAGGCTTGATAATGTGCCAGTAAATCAGAATGCATTAAAAGTTTTTTTTCTTGCAAACAACAGTTTGAATCCTTAAATCAATGTGTAATTAAGTTAAACATTTAATTTCATTACAGCATCATGATGTATATATTTCTAAGGGATGTGCCTCATTTAATATGCCATATTTTTGATTATGAAGTGGTGTTCCTGCCCATTTTAACCATCCTATTTTGTATGTGTACAAACCAGCAAGTTAACTTGAGATTTGTTGAGGATGTTTCCTATTTATTTTTAAGAATCCAGAGCTCATGTTTTTGTTAATGTTGCTGAACAATTTTGATATACTGGAAGGTATAAACCTGAAATTGAATGTATTCATTCCTTTTCTATGAAAAAATCATTTTTATATGTAGTTATTAAAAGTATTCTAAATCTGCTTTACAGTGAATTATATTTGAAATCACCTCTGTCGACAACTGCTCCCATTGGCTGCTATGCAGCCACTATACTTGCCACCGTACTATTGCGCGAGTCCCCATCAGGCACAGACATATTTTCTAGGTGCACAGGATAGTGCATTGGCTAAGTGCATTTCTTTTTTGCACATATAAACTAAAGTCAATTTGTATGACTGAAGCCTGACCATTGTTCTCTGTAATCGTGCAGGAGCTGAGTGCATTGGCTTCTTCAGAATTGTGACCAGAGGTAAGCGGTCAGTCTCTATGGTCATTGGTCTATTATAGATGTATTCATTGAATTTTGTGCATGCAAAAACTAGTGCCAACATCTCCTTTGTTTGGGCGCACCTGTTCTCCATGGTTGGTGAGTGACCTGGATGTCTGAGTCTACTGGCCCTTGGTTTTCCGTCTTGCAGGCATGCTGCACCTGGGCTGCACTTTGATGTATCTCAGGTTAGCATGACTGGTCTTCATACATTGTAGTATGATAGAACAGGTGGGCATGACATATGCCTTTATCATGCATTGAATTTGTTTTGTTGTCGCTCGTGTCAGGACCAAGTCAAGTCTTTGTGCATCAGTTGCCTCAGTGAGGCAGTAAGATCACTGGAATTTGGGATGAACTTGACTAGGTAGTTGACCATGCTCTGGAAATGTAGCACTGTCACGTCTGACGGTACCAGCTTTTCACCAATTGCTCTTGTCTTTGAAGAGTCTGCCTTCAGACCTTCTGTGAAAATGTGGGCTACATAACTGATCTGGTTCAGCTGAAATCTGCACTTCTTGGGGTTGAGCTTAAGGTTTACCTTCCAGGCTCTGTTGGGTACCTTTTTTAAATTTGTGCCGTGTTCTTCCAAGTCCTTGCCACCTATGAGTATGTCATCAACAATGATGGCACTGGTGTATGCCGCAAAGATTTGCTCCATTGATCTTTGAAATACCTTGCTGGCTGAATTAATTTCAAATTGCATTCGCAGGAATCTGTCTTGGATGAAACTCGTGCTGAATGTGGTCAGCAGTGATGACTTGTAGTCGTTTGATTTGCCAGAAGGAATTCTTTGCATCCAAGGCCGGGGAAAAAATGGTTGTGCCAGTGATCTGCGCAGCAACTTCCCCAACAGAACACATTGGATGATGTAGTTGTTTTAAAGCTGTGTGGAGGTCTCTTGGGTTTATGCAGATCTGGATCTCCAGTCCGTTTTTTTTTCTTAACAGCCACCATGGAGGGAATGGTGGATTCAAAGACTGGGGTAATCATGCCCAGGTCCTACATCCTGTCCAGCTCAGCCATAACCCTGTCCTTCATTGCTACTGGTATATGGTGTGCTGGACAAACTGCAGGCTTCACTTCTGGGTCGAGCTGCATGGAGTATGTCACCAGCAGTTTCCCCGGTTCAAAGGTAAAAAGGTCACTACTCAGAAAAGATTCTATGTTGCAAATCATCTTCAGCTGGACTTATCTGGTATACCTCTGCTGAATGAAATAAGTCCTATGTCCTTGCTCAGGCCAAGCAGAGGCATGAAGACTTCTTGGACTATGAAAAATGTTAGTATGTGCAGCTGTACCTGTACGTAGCGCTGCAGTTGCACTGTGCCATCGGTTCTGATTCTGCTGTCCTGTATGCCACAAGGCTTGTGGACTTGGTGGATGGTATGATCTGTTCTGACTGCCTCAGTTGGTTGAATGTTCTTTGTGACGTGACGTTGCACCTGGCCCTAGTGTCAACTTTCATGTCTGTTGCTTTACCATTGATCTTCATTATTACAAATGCTTCGTAGATGCAGCTGCAACAAGATTTTGCTATGAGGCATATTCCTCCCTCCTCCCTTTTCAGCATTTTGTGTAGATTGCTCACTTCATGACTCCTGTGTTTGGTCTTCTGTCCCTCCATGCATTCTCTGTTGAATGGCATTTTCCCTTGCAAATGCAGGAGGTGTAAAACCTGTCTTTTTACCCCTTCCTTGCCCACTTGCACTTGTTCAAATCTATAGTGCATTGTATTCAGTGTTCATAAAGTGACCCCTGCATTGGAAAAACCAAACACAGATTGTGTGACTGCTTTGCAGAGCACCTGAGCTTAGATTGTAGGGATTTCCCTTTGCTTCCACTTATTGGTCAATTTAATTCATCATCACACTTCCACTCTGAAGTCTCTTTTGATGGCCTCCTATATTGTTATGCTGAAAACAATGCGAACTTGTGGAACAACACGTAGAGTGTGGATTGGCACGTGGAATTACGACGTGGTCATTAGTGAAACTTGATTGCAGGGGGGGCAGGACTGGCAGCTTAATGCTTAGGGGGGAATGAAAGGAGAGGTGTGGCATTGCTCAGGAGAAAATATCACAGCTGTGCTCAGGCAGGAGAGACCAGAGGGCTCGTCTGCTGAGGCTACATGGGTGAAGCTGAGGAACGGGGACAGTATGACCACACTTATGGTGGTGTATTGCCAATGAGAATTGGAGAATCAAATCTGTCAAGAGAAAGCAGACTGCTGCAGGAAACATAAGGTTGTGATAGTAGGGAATTTTAATTTTCCACATATTGATTGGGACTCCCATACTGTAAAAGGCTGGATGGCTTGGAATTTGTCAAATGTGCTCAGGAAAATTTTCTAAATCAATATATTGTAATAGAGGTGCAATACTGGATTTCCTATTAGGGAACGAAACAGGACAGGAACAAAAGTATGTGTCGAGAAACATTTTGGATCCTGTGATCATAATGTGATTAGTTGCAAGTTAATTATAGAGAACAATAGGTCTGGGCCTCAGTTGAGATTCTAAATTGGAGCAAGGCTAATTTTGATATGAAAGGATCTAGAATGCATGGTTTGGGAGAAGTTGTTTTCAGGCAAGGATGTGTGAGGTAAGTGAGGACCTTCAAAGGTGAAATTTTTAGGAGTACAGAGTTTGTATGTTCCTGTCAGGATTAAAGACAATGTTAGCAGGCATAGGAAACCTTGGTTTTTGAGGGATATTGAGGATCTGGTTTGGAAGAAGAGTGAGGTTTATAGTAGATATAGGCAACATTTACTCCGAGGTACTTGAGGACTATTAAAAAAAATGCAAGAAAAATCTCAAGAAAGAAATCAGGAAGGCAAAAAAGATGAGGTTGGTTTGGCAGACAATTTGAAAGAAAATACTAAGGTTTCTATAGGTATATTAAGAGCAAAAAAGGATAGTAAGTGACAAAATTGGTCCCTTTGACGATCAGAGTGGTTGGCTTTGTTTGGAGCCAAAAGAGATGGGGGAAATCTTAACTTTTTTTTCATCAGTACTCACTCAGGAAACAGGCACACAGTTGTAGGAAGTAAGGAAAACAAGCAGTGAGGTCATGGAACCTATAAAGATTAAAGAGGAGGAAGTGCTTGCTGTCTTAGAGCAAATAAGGGTGGATACATCCCAAGGGCCTGACGAGATATTCCCTTGGACCTTGAGGGAGGCTAGTGTAGAAATTGCAGGGATCTGGCAGAAATATTTAAAATGTCCTTAGCCACGGATGTGGTGCCGGAGGATTGGAGGGTACCTCACATTCCATGGTTTAAACAAAAAGGGTCTAAATGTAACCTTGGAAATTATAGACCAGTGAGCCTGATGACAGTAATAGATAAATTATTGGAAGGTGTTCTAAGAGATTGGACATACAATTATTTGGATAGCCAGAAACTGATTAGGGATAGTCAACGTGGCTTTTTGTGTGGTAGGCCATGTTTAACCAATCTTGTAGAGTTTTTTGAGAAGGATACCAGTGAAGATGATGAAGGAAAGGCTGTGGTTGTTGTAAGGCCTTTGACAAGGTCCCACATGGTGGGAGGTTGGTCAGAAAGGTTCAGACATTAGGTATTCATAGTGAAGTCAGCAATGGTTGGACGGGAGAAGTCAGGGAATAGTGGTGAATGATTGTTTCTTAGACTGGAGGCCTGTGACTGGTGGTGTGCCTCAGGGATCAGTAGTGTCATCTGTATCAATGATCTGGACGACGATGTGACAAACTGGATCAGCAAGTTGTAGACAGCGAAGAAGATTTCAAAGCTTGCAGAGGATCTGGACCAACTGGAAAAATGGCAGATGGAATTTGATGCAAACAAGTGTAAGGTGTTGCTTTTTAGGACAAACTAAGAAAGGCCATACACTGTGAATGGTAGGGCACTGAGGAGTGCGGTAGAATAGAAGGAAATGGGAAGAATACATATATAATTCTCTGAAAGTGGTGTCATAGATAGATAGTGTTGTAAAGAGAAATTTTAGTATATTGGACTTAATAAATCAAAGTATTAAGTATAGGATCTGGGATGTTATAGTAAAGTTGTATTAGTCATTGGTGAGATCACATTTGGAGTATTGTATGCAGTTTTGGCTACCTAACTGCTGGAAAGATGTCAATAAGATAGAAAGAGGGCAGAGAAGATTTGCTAGGATGTTTCCTAGACTTCAGGAATTGAGTTACAGGGAGAGGTTAAACAAATTAGGACTATTCCCTGGCGTGTAGAAGAATGAGGGGAGATTTGATCGAAATATTTACATTTATGAAAGAGATATATAGAGTAAATGTATAATTCTTTTTCCACTGAGGGTAGGTGAGATACAAATCAGAGGACATGGGTTAAGAGTGAAAAGGGAAAAGTTTAGGGGGAATTTCACACAGACAGTGGTGGGAGTGGAACGAGCTGCCAGCTGAGGTGGTGAATGTGGGCTCAATTTTAACATTTAAAAAGAATTTGGACAGGTACCTGGATGGGAGAGGTATGGAGGCTATGGTCAGAACGCAGGTCAGTGAGACAAGAGAGAATAATAGTCCAGCATGACTCGAAGGGTCTGCTTCTGTGCTGTAATATTCTAAGAAGAAAAACCTGACCATTTTTTAAAATCAGAAATAGATACAGGTGCATGTGATTCATTTTGGTTTTTGTGCCAAGGATAACCAGCAAAATCGTTAGCTGAACTGAAAGAAACTATGGTGTGATTCTCACCATTCAGAAATGTGACTGAGCTCCATGTTAAATTCTAACTCCGTGTTAAAGGCAGGCTCAATTTTATCATTTAAAAAGAATTTGGACAGGTACCTGGATGGGAGAGGTATGGAGGCTATGGTCAGAGTGCAGGTCAGTGAGACGAGAGCATGACTAGAAGGAATGGGAGAGGTATGGAGGGCTCTGGACTGAGCGCAGGTCAGTAGGACAAGGCAAAAAAAAAATGCTTTGGCACAGACTAGAAGGGGATTGCTTTGTGCTGCAATGTTCTATGGTTTTACAATTGTCTGGATATATTGCAATTTTTCAGATTTAACAGGAATTTTATAACTTTAAAGAATGTACTTCCTTCCTGTCTCAATAATAACTATTTCCACCAATGATCTTTTTTCCTTTCTGGTTTCTGGATTGGCATGCCAAAAATTTCACAACCAGAGGGTCTTACCCCATCTACAACAAGTGTTCACTATCAAAGAATCTTTCTTGTTTCATGAGGATCTGATCCCCTCAAATCTCCACCACCCCCCCCCCCCACCAGCTATCCCTCTCCTCTGACTTGTTCCACCCCACTGATCCCTACCCCTGCTGGATTTTCACTATCCCATCTTCCCATTTGAACTTTCCCTCTCTGAGATAGAACATTTTGTCCTCAGTGGAGACCTTCCCTTCGACTCTCTTCACTTGTACCTTAAGTTCTTCACCCACCACTATGTCAAACTTTTCCTCTGACGTCTCCTAGGCTAGTTCAATGAGGATTCAGACAATAGCTCTCAATTATCTCCTCTTGCCCCTTGAACAGGATCCCATCAAGAAACTTCAGTTCACCATCTCCCACACCATTACTGACCTCATCACTAGCAGTAGTCTCCCTACCACAGCATCTAACCTCATTGTTTCCCAACCCTTCATTGCCTGAGTTCTGCATTCTCTCCAAAATTCACAACCCTTTTGCTTGTAGACATATTGTCTCCATTTGCTCTAACCCTCACGAATTAGTATCATCATACCTCGATCCATTTTATCCCCCTTGGCCCATTTCTTTCCAACGTATCCAGGCCACCTCACTTTTTAATGTGTTTACACTTTCTTTTAGTATAATTCACTTCTCATACAAATACTTGTAATTTCCTTCCTTCCCTCAGAACTTTGAAAATTAAACAACTAAAACAATAAGTGACAAACAGAACAAATGATAAAAAGAAAAAGAAAAGAAAAATTCAGCCTACCGCCAGTCTTTCTAATCTACTTCCACTCTGAGGTGCTTCATTGCTGTTGTCTTTATGTATTTTGATAGCTTTTTAGAACTTTGGGCTATTGTTATAGCTGCACACCAAAGTGCTCTAGATAAGGTTGCCATATTTTGGCGAAAGTATTGTATTTATTTCTTAAATTATGTTGTTTTCTCCATGGACATGCAGTTGTGCATCTCCATGGACTATCGAGTGCTGAGTGGAGGGAGTTAGACTTCCAGGTGATATGCAATGCATTTTTTTGCTACCGATTGGGCAATATCTACAAATTTAATTTGGGATTTAGTTAATGTTCTGCCCACTTCCTCTAGGCTTCCCAACAAATACAGCTCCAGATCCAGCGGGAAGTCTGTTCCCGTAATCCTAGTTAATATATTAGATAATTCCAACCAAAAGGGGCTCACCTTCTCACAGGTCCATGTAGACTATATGAAGGTACCAATTTCTAATCCACACCGGAAGCACATTCCTGATATTTTTGATTTTCCTTTACGTAATTTTTGTGGTGTGAGATATAATTGGTGTAAGAAATTATTGTACCTATCTTAGTCTGGTGTTGATCACTAATGTTATGGGTTCTCTTCTTAAATCTGACCAACACTCTTCATCGATCATTATTCCCAATTCTGACTCACCCCTCTCTTGATCTTTGCAGGCCTCTTTTTGGGCTCTCACTTTGAAGTACTAAGCACATTCTGGATATAAATTTGGAAGTGCCTTCCAGTTGAAGTAGCCCTTCCACCTCATTCCTTTCAGTTGGGGTCATGGTAGGGCCCCATTTTTCCCCCAGGAAGGATCTTAACTATAGAAAGTAGTGAAACATTCCATTAGGCAAATCATATTTGTTCTTCATTTGTTCAAAGGACATGAGCTGTCTATTCTCACATCAGACCTCAATAGTTCAGATTCCCTTTAGGTGCCAAGTATCCAGAATTTTGTTACCTAAATTTATAGGCATCAGTTTAGTTACATATTAATGATGCTTTTGACGATATTACATCCTCTTTACTGATACAGTCATTAATTTCCTTCCAGATTTTTACCAGATTTTTTAGGATGGAGTTATCCATTCTTTTATTTATTTAATTACTTGGTATTTGTTTGATAAATGAAATCATTCCCCACCCCCTCCACCCATTTTGGTGGTTCACCTGCTTCACATAAGGATGCAAGGAACCTCAACTGGGCTGCTAAGTAATATTTTCTAAAATCAGGTAACCGTAGGCCCCCCCCACCCCCAATTTTATAATCCCACGTCATTTTTTCCATGGAGATCCTGGAGAATGTCCAATTCCACAGGAATGTTCCTATGCTGCCATTTAATATTTAAAAAAATTGTGGTAGATAAATAGGAATGGATTGAAATAATTACTGTAATCTCGACAACACCTTCATTTTGATACAGTTCACCCTGGCCATCAAAGTGATGGGCAGGCTTTTCCATCTGTTAAAATTGTCTTTGATTTCTTTCCCCCCCCCCCCCCAAGGATAGGGGTATAGTTGAGTTTGTACAAGTTTCCCAGGCTCTCCACATCCTTAATAGCAGGCTTAACCAGTCCCCTTCCATCATTACCCTTCTACGCCTGGCAGAACGTACTCTCCCTCAATAATTTATTCTTTGGCTCATCCCACTTTCTGAAAGTCAAAGGTGTAATATGGGTACTCACATGGGTCTCAGCTAAGCCTGTTTTCTTTGTTGGAGATGTGGAGCAATCCATGCTGCAAGCCAACACAGACAAAACACCTTAACTGATTATCTGTTACTTTGATGACTATATTGGTGCTGCTTCCTGAATCCTTGACAAGCTCTACAACTTAACCTTAACCTCAAATTCAGACATTTAAACGTCCATATAGCATGGTAACAGGTTATTTTGGCCCACGAATCTGTGCCGCCCAATTTATACCCCATTAACCTACACCCCCCAGTATGTTTTGAATGTTAATAGGAAACAGAAGCCTCTGGAGAAAATCTGTGTAGACATGTGGAGAATGTACAAACTCCGTACAGACAGCATGGGTCTGGCCCCAATTTCTGGCACTGTAAATGTGTTGCACTAACCGCTATGCCAACCATGGCTTCGTCCTTCTCTGGGAACTCTCTCCTTGAACTCTCCAACTGCATTTTGGGAGACAAACTCTCCACTGATATCTTTTACAAACTCACATTTGATTACATCTCTTCCCACTCTCTCTTCTGTAAGGATGTTATTCATATCCATTAATTCATCTGTCTCCTAACCCTAACCCTTCCCACTAATTGCCCCCTTGGTACCTACTCTTGCGACTGCATGAAGTGCTACCCTTGTACCTCCTCCCTCACCACTGATTGGGATCCCAAACAATTCTTCCAAGTGAAGCAAAGTGAATGGTTGAAGTTGGGCCCTTGAAAGCATTTAAGTGTGCAGATGAACATGCGAATTGTTTAGACATAAAAGACTATGGACACCATTCTGAGATATTGGGTTAATATGGCCTGTTTCCATGCTATGAATAATTACCAGAAAGGCAGCTGAAGGTGAATGGGCATAGAGTCCTCAATTAACTGATCTAAGTGTAGGGGGAGGACATTTGGACAGTATTCCTCTCATCTTTCTCTCTCTCTTTTCCTGCCAGGAAATCAACATGCAATGTATGCAGACTGAGCTGCATGAAAGAGCCAACTCTTAAGCACTACCTAGGCTTGCATGAAGAATGACTGTCTAGGATCAGGTAACCAAGGTAAAATTGTGGCATAGTTGCAAGAAGTGAAACTGTTCCTTTTGAAAATAACAATTGTGTGTATGTGCATGTGTAGGCATATATGCTTAGGTGTGTGCATCCTTGTGTGTGCATGTGCACGTGCAAGTGTGTGTACAATAAAATACAGTGAAATGCATTGATTATCCAGCCATTAATTCTGTATGATTGCTGTTAATTTGCCTGTGTTATAATTTTTTTTCTATTTGATATATTTCAGATCACAGTGGATTTGGAGGTGGTAGATGCTGGATCATAACTTGATAATGTCAGAACACGATTTGACAGATGTGGTTCAAATTGCTGTTGATGATTTGACTCACGATCAAGCAGGTATGTACAGAAATGATAAGGAACAAGGAATTTTTGAGACTAGACATTGCTGGCAAGTCTAGGATTTGTTGCCGATCCAAAAACATCATTCACAAGGTTGTGGCGATCCACCATCCTGAATTGTTGAAATCCTTCAGTGTAGAACCTTTCACAGCGATTCAGATTTATTTATTGCCAGAGTACAGCATAACATCGCATACAACCCTGAGATTCTTTTTCCTGCAGCGAGGCAGAATTACTACTTGTTGGCAGTGCAAAAAAACAGACTGAACATACGTAAACAAATAAAGAAATGCAAAGAATGGTTTAAGATTGAAGGGGGAAAATTATAAGGGGAACATGAGGAGAAATTTCTTTACGCAAAGGGTGGTGGGGATGTGGAATGAGCTTCCGACAGACGTGGTCGAGGCGGGATCATTGGTTACATTTAAGGAAAGACTAGATAGTTACATGGATAGGAGAGGACTGGAGGGGTATGGACCGGGTGCTGGTCAATGGGACTAGGAGGGTGGGGATTTGTTACGGCATGGACTAGTAGGGCCGAACTGGCCTGTTCTGTGCTGTAAGTGGTTATATGGTTATAAACAAACAATGGCGTGAAGCAAGGCTGCGTTCTTGCACCAACCCTCTTTTCAATCTTCTTCAGCACGATGCTGAACCAAGCCATGAAAGACCTCAACAATGAAGACGCTGTTTACATCCGGTACCGCACGGATGGCAGTCTCTTCAATCTGAGGCGCCTGCAAGCTCACACCAAGACACAAGAGCAACTTGTCCGTGAACTACTCTTTGCAGACGATGCCGCTTTAGTTGCCCATTCAGAGCCAGCTCTTCAGCGCTTGACGTCCTGTTTTGCGGAAACTGCCAAAATGTTTGGCCTGGAAGTCAGCCTGAAGAAAACTGAGGTCCTCCATCAGCCAGCTCCCCACCATGACTACCAGCCCCCCCACATCTCCATCGGGCACACAAAACTCAAAACGGTTAACCAGTTTACCTATCTCGGCTGCACCATTTCATCTGATGCAAGGATCGACAACGAGATAGACAACAGACTCGCCAAGGCAAATAGTGCTTTTGGAAGACTACACAAAAGAGTCTGGAAAAACAACCAACTGAAAACCTCACAAAGATAAGCGTATACAGAGCCGTTGTCATACCCACACTCCTGTTTGGCTCCGAATCATGGGTCCTCTACCGGCATCACCTACGGCTCCTAGAACGCTTCTACCAGCGTTGTCTCTGCTCCATCCTCAACATTCATTGGAGCGATTTCATCCCTAACATTGAAGTACTCGAGATGGCAGAGGCCGACAGCATCGAATCCACGCTGCTGAAGATCCAACTGCGCTGGGTAGGTCACATCTCCAGAATGGAGGACCACCGCCTTCCCAAGATCGTGTTATATGGCGAGCTCTCCACTGGCCACCGTGACAGAGGTGCACCAAAGAAGAGGTACAAGGACTGCCTAAAGAAATCTCTTGGTGCCTGCCACATTGACCACCGCCAGTGGGCTGATATCGCTTCTAACCGTGCATCTTGGCGCCTCACAGTTTGGCGGGCAGCAACCTCCTTTGAAGAAGACTGCAGAGCCCACCTCACTGACAAAAGGCAAAGGAGGAAAAACCCAACACCCAACCCCAACCAACCAATTTTCCCCTGTAGCCGCTGCAACCGTGTCTGCCTGTCCCGCATCGGACTTGTCAGCCACAATCGAGCCTGCAGCTGACGTGGACCTTTACCCCCTCCATAAATCTTCGTCCACGAAGCCAAGCCAAAGAAGAACAATACAGAGGAAAAAAAAACTTAAAGAAGTACAGAAGTAAGAGCCCTTAAATAAGTCCCTGATTGAGTTTGTTATTGATGAGTCTGATGGTGGAGGGGAAGCTGTTCCTGAACCTGCTGATGCTAGTCTTGTGGCACTTAAACCTCTTACCTGATGATAGCAGTGAGATCAGAGTGTGTGCTGGATGATGATTGCTGCTGCTCTCTGAAGGTAGCCTTCCCTGTAGATGTTCTTGATGGTGGGGAGGGTTGTAGGCTGTTCCACTATCTTTTAGTTTGGGGGGATTAGTGTCCCCATACCAGACCATGTTAGCAGCCCACTTTCTACCACAGATCTGTAGAAATTTTTCCAGATATTCCGATGTTGTGCCAAACCTCCCCAAACTCCTGAGGAAGTTGAGGTACTGATGTGCTTTCTTCAGTATGCCATTTGTGTGTTGAATCTAGGAAAGATCTGACACCCAAAAACTTAAATTTTCCCACCCTTTCCACTTCTGATCCCCCCAATAATCACAGGATTGTTCACATCTGCTTTTCCCATCCTGAAGTCAACAATCATCTCTTTGGATTTTGTGATATTAAGTGTGAGGTTGTTGATGGTGAACCATTCAGCCAAGTTTTCAATTTCCCTTTTTATACAAATCACTACCCTGGTATCGTCAGCAAACTTGTAAATGGAGTTGCTGTCGTACCGAGCCACATAGTGGAACGCGTTAAATGAGTAGAGCAGGGGCCTGATGGCGCTCCCGTACTGGTGGAGATTGTGGAGGAGATGTTCTTACTAATCCTCAGTGATTGTAGTCTGGAGGTGAGAAAATCCAGGATCCACTTACATAGTGGTGTTGGGTCCTAGGTATTGGAGTTTGTTAATCAATATCGAGAGGATGATGGTGTTGAGTGTCGAACTGTAATTGATAAAGAGCATCCTGATTTATGCACCTTTGCTGTCCAGGTGTTCCAGAGGTGTGTTTAGTGCCAGTGTGATGGCATCGTCCCTAGACCTGTGTTATGATAGGTGATCCATGTTGCTGCTTGGACAGGAGCTGATATGCTTCAACACCAGCCTTTCAAATTGGAAAATTCAAATCCTTTCAGTGGAATTCAGAATTTTGACCCAACAAGCGTGAAGGACAGTGTTATATTTCCAGATTAGGATAGTACGTTATTTGGACAGGGATCAGCAGGTTGTGGTGTATCTAATCACCTGTTGCCCTCGTTCTTCTTGGTGGTAGAATTTGAAATTTTGGGAGCTGCTTACAGGAGCCATCTGGATGAGTAAGTGAAGTGCTTTTTGGAGATGGTAGCTGTTGCCCTGTGCTCTGATGGTGGGGAAAAAAAAATGTTTAGGGTGATTAATCGGTTTCCAGTTAAGTACTGCTTTATCTAGCATGGTATGAATCTCTTGAGGGTTGTTGGTGTCACACTCATCCTGAAAAGAGGAGAGTATTCCTGATTCATGCCTTGTAAATGATTGTGACTTCTCGGAAGATCACCAGCCTCTGAGAAGTTTTAGTTGCTATGTTCCTTTTGAAAAGAACAGTTGAGTTTCTGGTCAATTATTTCCCAAGAATATTGATCTTGGTTGACTCTGCAATGGCAATGGCACTAAATGTTAGGAACAACTAGTTAGGATACTGTTTTGTTGGATATGATTATTGGCTAGCACTCTATTGGTAAGAATATTTGCCACTTCTCAGCCTTGACAGAATATTGTATGTCTTGCTGAATGCTGGTATGGGCTGCTTTATTTGCTGAGTTCGTTTAAAACCAATTGAATGGTGCAATAACCAACAAATATCACGTTTGACCTGATGATGGAAGGAAGAAAATTTTCACCATTTTTGATCTACCAAAATGTAACTAGTAATTATAGGAACTTCACTTTAGCCACACACCATGAAAGTAGAATTATACAATGGAATTTCTTTGGAGAATTCTTGAATATAAATTCTGGATAAACTTATTGTTGTTGCATTTAAGTTCTAAGCTCATGAGTAACATTCTTATTTTTCTTCTGTAATTCGGCAGTTGGGAAGTCCACTTCAGTAGCCTTGTTTGGAAAATCCAGAAAAATCATTTCTTCTGTTTCTAAGAATATTATCTCACAATGTGTGATGTGAGAACATTGTAGTTGGTTACTATAAAATTGAAGTCCTCATTGTGATCATTGGTCAAGCTGAATTTTAGTTTGTTATTTGGGATCAAACGTGCTTAACTTAAGTTGACAATGAGAGAAAAGCCTGACATTTGGCAAGTAAATGAAAATATATAAAAAAAGCACAGATTCTTGGAAATCTAAGATAAAACAAAAAAAGCTGGAAACTTTTTAGGTCGTATCACATCTGTCGGAAGAAACAGTTGATGTTTCAGTTCCAAATCTCTGTATCAGCACTGGAAAAGAAAACAGAAAGGCTTGTAAAGATACAGGAGGGTATTGGGAGACTGGATGTCCTTGATAGGGTGAAGCCAGGTGACTGGGGAATAAGTTATAAACAAGATATCTGATCAATGTCTAGTGGAATCAGAGAGTGAGAATGCAAATGAAAGAATGTACGAGTTACAAATCAAGAGCAGGAAGGTATGCCCAACAGATGAAGCATTTTCTCCATTCCCAGTGGAATTTAAAAAAAGTTTTGCCTTTGAACTCGAGTACAATGAAGTCATCCCACAGTCCAGTCAAGAACCTACCTGACATACATTCATCTTCCATCCAAAAGTTGATTATTAGCTGTGAAGGGAAAAAGCTTATTTTGAAACAAAGGTGTTTTAGCTGAAATTTTCCCTTGAATACCTATAATTTCATTTTTTAATTCCATAATTCCATCAAATGTTTTAACACTGGTAAATTATAGTTAGTTAATAACTGAGAATTCCATCGATAAATAAATTGATCCATCCTCTTTTCACCTAAGTTAATTCAATATTAGCCCATATCGGAAGGTTGTCCACTTGAAACATCCTATTAATGAATTTCAACTGAGCTGATTCATAATAATTTTGAAAATTATGGAGTTGCAGACCTCCTAGTGCGTATCTCCAAGTTAACTTCTGCAATGCTACACTCTGCCATTTTATCTTTCCACAAAAATATTCTCACCAAAGTATTCAAATCTTTAAAGAATTTTTGAGGAATCCTACATGAAATTGACTGAAAAAGATATTGCATTCGGGGAAAGATATTCATTTCAATACAATTAACCTGTCCCATCAACATTATAGGTAAATTCTTCCACTGATACAAATCATATTTAATTCTAGACAATAAGGGTAAATAATTCAATTCAAGTAAATTATTATAATTACTCTCAATAATAATAATAATACCTAAATACTTAATCCAATCAGACCATTTAAACTTCACAATCTGTCTACAAAGTGAATAATCCACTTCAGTTAAAGGCATAATTTCACTTTTTTCCTCAGTTAACTTTATATCCCGATAATACACCAGAGTGTTCCAATCATTTATGCAAAGTCTCCAAAGATTGCAAAGGATGTGTTAAATATATCAAGACATCATCCGCAAACAAGTTTATCTTATATTCATCAGAATTTACCATAATACCTTTAATAGTAATATCCTGCCTAATCATCTGGGCCAAAGATTCATTGACCAAAGCAAACAAAGCTGGTGACAAAGGACAGCCCTATATGGTTGATCTAGATCATGCAAAAGGTAAAGATACATGTCCATTTGTCACCACTCTCGCAGTGGGATTTTTATATAAAGCCTTAATCCAACCAATAAAAAGAGGCCCAAAATTAAACTTTTCCAAAACTTTAAACAAAAATCTCCGTTCCACTCTGTCAAAAGCCTTTTCTGCATCAAGGGAAATTACCATTGGTTGGTCAGATTGTTCCTGAGAAATATTAATTAATGAAATCAACTTTACAACATTGTCTGCTGAATAACGGTTCTTGATAAAACCTGCCTGATCTATGTGAACCAGGTCAGGTAAACATTTAGCCAATCTATTAGCCAGAACTTTGGCTACAATCTTATAGTCCACATTTAAAAGATCCTGCTTTCAGGGAATCTCTATCCTTCTTAAGGATAATAATTGCTTTAGAAAAAGAATCGGCGAAAGACCCAATCTTTTCTGCTTGATCCGAAACCTCCATCAATAAGGGAATTAATAAATCTTGAAATTCCTTATAAAATTCAGAAGTAAACCCATCATCACCTGATGACTTACCACTTGGCATAGACTGAAGTTTGTCGATCAATTCTTTAACAGTAAAAGAAGCATCCAATTCCTTAATATCCTTATCCTTCAAAGAAGGTAAAGTTAAACCAGATAGAAAATTTTCAATTTTAACCTCATCTTGCAATACCTCAGAAGTATGAAAGCTGTTATTCTTCTCTTTTGGAATTCAGCTCCCTGGTCCAAATTTAGACCAATGTTGCAGTAATATCTGCAGTGTAGTGATCCTGGTGAAGTGATAAGGAGGATACTGGGAGCATTAACTATTGCTAATACATCCAGGAATTTGCTGATTAGTTAGAAATCTACCTGGTAATCCAAAATGAGACTCCTGTTAATTAAGTTTTTGTTATTTTATTTTTTGATATACATATTAAAAAGCAGGCCAGGAATACATTTTATATTGGTCAGGTTTTGGTGTATGGGTCTTAGAAGCAAGGGAAAGGAGATGAGTCGATGGAAGAAGAAACTTCAGAGGGAAAGAGGATATATGTTTAGATGGGATCTGAGAAGGTGATTGGAATCTGTCCAAGTAGCTGGTGGATGCAGATGTTCTCACAGCATTTAAGAATTATCTAGACAAATACTTGAATTGCAAAAACATTTACCAATCAAGCGCTGGTTCATGGGATTAGTACTTGATGGTTGTTGAAGCTTGTTTCTATGCTCTGTGATCCTGATAGTCTGACTCTAAGCTTTCTTGTAGGGACTAAAGACCACTGCTGCATTAAATCTGTGGGAAATTATTACATAAATTAATGGAAGCAGTTCATTTTATATGTGATGCCCAAAGGCTTCATGTTATGACCTATAAGATGCACAGCCAAAGATAACTGTAAATCTTATGGTAAAACATAATATGAAATACTGAACATGTATAAAAAATATTGTCTATTTCAGAAGTTTTGGAGAATGATCAACCCACAGATGGAGATGCACAACCAGCTCTTAAACGCCCACGTGTAGAAATTTCAAATGGGCAGCCTAATCAAGATGCCACAATAAAGGTATCTTTTTGTTAAAATAATACTTTTTGAGATTGCCATTTCAAAATTATTGCTCAAATATATGAATCCATGGATGTCACTGTCATTTTCTTAAGTTTGAAGTTTGTACAAAACAGCTTTTTGAATTAATCTCATATGTTTCTTCAACATTTAAATGAAAACTCACAAGTAACTTGCATTTGTGCTTGGAACAGATATGGCATTTTGGGGTTTTGAGTTACACAGTTTCTGGTAGCACATTATTTTTGATCTTTTCTTTCTGAGTAGAAGCATTCATTCAACACACTTGAATGTTTGATGTCGTAGATGAAATATACAACCATGGGTTAGCAGTCACAACTTTGCTTGTCATTTTTGTGAAAATCTGAAGCCCTGTTTAAAAAGAATCATTGTAGTTTAAACAAATTCTACTTCTGTTAATTTCTGTAACCGTCTACACAGTTACCATGTCCAGGTATCATTCAGCTAGTCTCAACCTTTCTTTTGGCAATGTTTCCCTTGGGACCCCTTTCCTGTGAAGCAGTGAGGTTTGGTTTCTTACATACTTCTCTCCTATCGACTACATTAAAAAAAATGATTTCATTCCGAGGCCTCTGTTAAATGTGATGTGGCCCCCAGATCTAAGTGACCCAACCTTTCTTATACTCTTGTTTTAATTAACATATCAATGACCTGGAGTTTGCTGGAATGAACATGTAAATTTATTCACATATCTGCAAATTTATTTCCTCACTCTTCATCTTAAATTGTTTGCTTGAAAATGTGAATTGTTAAAGTGGCAACTGGGAGTATGCTACAAGGCAGGACCATTAGTTTCTTTTCATCCTATTAATGTTTGGGATGGGAAAAGAATCAGAAAAATAACAAAGAAAATGGGGTGAATAATGGGGAAAAAAAAACAAAGGTGAAAAGGCTATTTATGAAATGCAAAAAAAAATTAAGAAACATGGAGAAATTTACTTTGGAAGTAAACAACCAATTTCACTTGTTTCTTTTCTGGTTTGAGTTGCTTGTAAGAACATTAATCACATTATTAAAAGTGTTTCTGCTTCATTATACATTACTTTTCTACAACTTTTTTATTGTAATTGAGGTCAATTGCAATCCTGTGGATTTTATATATCAATTATGTAAAATTCTTTACATTCGCCCAGCACATACATCTTTGAAGCATACCATGTTAAATAAAATTTTAAATTTATTCCACCAGATGGTGACTTTGCTACATATCTAGAGTAGTTTTTGCAAATGCCAGTTATTTAGAAAAAAGATCTTTGCATCTAAAATACATTGTGTTCCATCTCATTTTGTGGAACATAGTTGAAAATTACTTTTGTTAACTGTAATTCAAGCACCACTGTGTAATGGAGTGTAACTTAAAAGAAAATTTAAAACCTTATAATTCATATGATTTCCAACAATTATGATCATTAGAGCATTAATTTCTCCTTGAAGTGTTTCTATCTGAATATCTGGGAATATCTACTTGTCCATTTCCATATACAGATTGTACCTCTAATCTGGCGATATTGGGACCTGACCATTGCCAGACCACAGAAAATGCCAAAAACAGAAATTGACCCCTAAGGGAACCCCCTATGAAAATATATCAGAGGTAGAAGAAAGCTTAAAACAGAAAATAATATTGTGGGGGGGGGGCACGGTTAGCATAGCAGTTAGCGCAACGCCTTTACAGCACCAGCAATTGGGACTAGGGTTTGAATCCCGCACATCCTGTAAGGAGTTTGAACAGTTAAGCATTAATTAACTTCCACAATATGTTTTGTGAAATATTGTGTGAACACCATATTTTATACTTAGCAAAGCTATATGGGATACTTTAATGTACCTGTAAACTTTCTATTTGTAAGTAGGGATCACTGTGGGGACCGACATGGGGCTGTGGGGAGAGAACAGAGCAGTGGGATCAGTGTGGGGACTGACACAGGGCTGAGGGAAAGAGCAGGGCAGTGGGATCAGTGTGGGGACTGACATGGGGCTGTGGAGGGAGAGTGGGGAAGTGGAATCAGTGTGGGTAGACCATGGGGCTGTGGGATCAACACAAGGCTGTAGGGAGAGAGCAAGGCAGTGGGATCAGTTTTGGGTATACAGTATACAATTTCCTATAGCTAGCAATTGCTTTTTCTAAATTGCTGCGGACTTGCTCGTGGTAACTGAATAATTGTGGGACCGTGGACATGTACGTGGTTGGACGTTGCTCGAACAGGTGTTTTGCGGTGCAGATTCAAAATGTGCCAGACCACAGAGAGGTACAATATGGACTGTGCATATAAACGTCGGGTGCTTCAGGGATTTCATAAAGCATGATCAGTATTGTGAGTAAAACACAGAAGTCTGCAGATCAGTAAAAACACAATGCTGGAGAAACTCAACAGGTCAAACCAAGTTTTTGTAAGGCAAAGATAAATATAGCCAACTTTTTAGACTCAGTTTTGCTTTAGTTTGTGATTGTCTGTACCATTCAGTTAAATGTGAAAATAAAGAGACCAGGAACTAGAGAAGCACTTGCATCTCAGAAGCTGAAATTGAAATAAAATATAACAGATGCATGAAATATGAAACAAAAACACAGAATCATAGATTAGGGATATTTAGCAAGTTAAATAACATCTATGGAGAGAAAAACCAAAACCGTGTTAGTGACCCTTCATCAGAACTGGAGGTTTTTTTAAAAAAAGGCTTTAACTTGCAGGGAAGAGAAGGTGTAGAGATTGGATGTGAGTGATCATGAGCAAAGCAAGGTTGCCAGTTAACATGAGTGCTGTCAATGTCTGGAGTTAAGAAACAAAATAGCTCCAAAGTTGATGCAGAACACTGCATTTGCTGGAAATCTGAAACATGAGAATGACAAAAATATCCAGCAGATTAACTGGCCTCTGTGAAGAGGGAAAAGCCTGAATTAATTTTATTTGCTGATGACCTTCCATGATATGTGGTCAGATTTGATACAGACAGGAAAGGATGGTTATTTGAAATTGTGGCATAGAGAATTGAAGTGATAAGCAGCTGGAAATTCAGGATCACCCTTGCCAACTGAATAGAAGTATTGTGCAAATTGTCCAAACTGTATTTGATTTTGCCATGTGTTTGACACCTTGACTTTCGAGTCCACTTCTATTCTGAATTTGATCTTTAGAATCCTCCACTCTTCAAATAGTGGCCAACATTAGTTTCTGGAGCTGCCTCGCATTTTCCATCGAGGTATATTGCAGCCTTCAGAACTTTAAATTCACCCATTCCTGTTTGTATCAGAGCAGACCAGTTTCAATACAATGTCATTTACCTGAAATTTTAACATGCTATTTCTCTTTCACACCTACTGCTTGGTTCTCCAGCAATTTCTTTTGTTCCAAATGTTCAGTAACTGCTGTTTATATATTTTAATTTATTTCTTTCCCCTCTCTGAAAGAGGGAACCAAAACCAGTTATTACATTATCTGAATAAACACTGGTCTCCATCCTTTCAGATATTCCTTCTCCATCCTGCTGCCTCCTTGCTTATCTGATGAAGGGTTATTAATCTGAAATATTTAGGCATTTTCAAGTTTTCTTTATTGTCATGTGCACAAAATATTTTTCATTTGTTTGCCCTGATTTCCTTGCAAAGGCACTCAGAGGTGCCAATAGTTCAATAGCACTATAAAAACAAGAAAGAAAAGAAAAGAGAGTCCCATCAGCAGGTTTGAGTGCTCCTTGGAGCTGCCATCTCCTTCCTTTCCCGTAAACTCTGTATTTTATAGCATTCTGTCTACTGCGGTGAACCTGAACTCGAGGCATACTGGTCACTCGCCTCAGTCTCTGGTTTTGAACACAATTCAACTAAGATGCTGTTAGGACCTGAGACCCTTTGGCAGCCCTGCATGCCACAAGCCATAGGCCTGACACCTGGTTCTCAGAAAATGGCTCTCTACAGTCTGGTGTGAATCCTTTGGCTGTCAAACCCCATGCTGGTTCACTGCTGTGGTTTTCTGCTCTGTAGGGTCCTCTTCCAGGCTTCTCCCTCTTGGTGGGTGTTGTTCTTCCACTCTGGTGCCCTTCACTGGTTTGTTGCTCTGTTGGGAGCCTCAACACTCATTTGTCTGGGCTACCAGACATGATGTCACCATTTTGGACATCATGAACCTACAAGGGTCTGTGATTTTAAAAAGTTCTGGTGGCATTCTTCTACATGGAGTTAAACCTGTGCAGTGACATTGGGTAGTAAGGCCCTGTGTTGAAGAGCTGAATGGGTTTTCCTAGTTCCTCCAGGGTCAACACCAGCAGCTTTCTATCTCAGATGCTGTTTGGTTTGAGCCTGGATAGATCAGCAAGAAAACAAGAATATTTGAACTAGACTTTTTTTTTTAATATTTTATTTTGATTTTTTTTCCCCAAAATTATACATAGTAAAATTTTAAATATAAAATATATTAAACTTTTTCTCACAAACACAACAAACAAAAAAAAAACAGTCCTTCTCTCCCTCCCTCCACCTCCCCTCCCCACCTTCTTCCATACATAGACATCCGTTCACCCTCAGAGCTTACAATTGGGGAAACTGTCTTTGAACTGGACGATGCAAACTGGGGCATGGTCCCTCATTAGAGTTTTTGAATTAAGTGAATAGCAGAAGGATTGAGAGAAGTTAGAAATGTATTTTAGTTTCCAATCCAACAACAGATGGGCCGTTTTTATAGAAGTGGAAATCTATATCTGAGCATGTTTTGAAACACACCTAGCAATCAAATTTGACAGGTGCCAGTTATAGGATTTGGTTGACGATTGGAGTTGAAGGAAATCAACCACCGTCAAAGTAAACATTTCGTCAGGATTTGTCCCTAAAAACAAAAACAATTATTTTAAGTGATCACCTGATATGAGGGCCAATTAAATGTTTCACTTGGACTGGAATTCTTAATTATATATTTAGTATGATTATTTTTTGAATTTGATTACTGTTGCATATTATAATTTTCTTTATTTTTTCTAACAAAAGCAGCTGTTGATTTTTTTTCATTCTTCTCTTTTTACAGTCCATTCTATTTGACATTAATCAGGCCATTTGTTTGCGTCTTGATAGTATTGAAGCCAAAATTCAAGCTGTTGAAGCAACTTGTAAAGCAATTGAAGAAAAGATAGATCTGGCACTTAATAAACAAAACAGTCCTATTCAGGTCCCTATGGTGGCAGGGTCGCCTCTTGGGGCCACACAGACGTGGAACAAAGTACGCAGGTAAGGTCCATGCCGTAAAATTAAATATTCAGAAAGTATGTTGCAGAATAAACACATCAGAGAATCTCACAAAGTATTAAAGTTGAGATAAATGTTGATGACAGTATAAAAATTGGGAGCTTTTACTATGTACAGGAGTACACCTTAGTGAAAAATCTTCTACGCATAATGTGATTTCTTCCTTAATTATCTGCAAAAAGGAGAACCATTTGTCTTGCATTGCCATCGTTAAAATAATTTCTGCAGTTTTAAATATAAAGCATGTTGGATCATACTTTCAACTTGTATACAACTTCTTTAACTTGCAGATGGGCTTTTAGCACCTAAATCTATGATTTGGTGATTGGTAATTGCTGGAAATGTAAAGAAACAGATTGAAGTCAACAATTAAGATTATTGTGGAAGACCTTTTTGTTTAAATTTCTTTCATAGTTTTTTAATCTTTTAAATGAATGGATGCAGAGCAAAATGCATTTAGGTGTTTACACAGGTAATTCACAGAAGAGGACAGTAATGTCCTGTATTGATGCTATATTAAAAAAAATATTGGTAGTCTTGAGATGTGTAAAGATGGATAGATCCATGGGTCCTGACTAGGTGTTCCCCAGGATGTTGTGGGAAGGAAAGGAGGAAATTGTTGGGCCCTGGCAGAGAATTGTGTATTTCCCTTAGTCACAGGAGGGGTACCAGAAAACTGGAGAGTGGCTAATGCGACTATTTACGATGATGCCGTTGAATATTGTGTGCTGTTCTGGTCACCATGCTGTAGGAAAGATGTGATTAAGCTGAATGCTGTACAGAAAAGATTCACAAGGATGTTGCTGGGACTGACAGCCTTGTTCTATGAGGAGTGACTAGATAACCTGGGACTGTTTTTCTTGGAGAATAGTAGGCTGAGGAGTGGCAGCCCTGCATGCCACAAGTGAGGAGGTTCATGATACCATGTAGGTATGGATATGGTGAATGGTCACAGTTATTTTTTCCCCCCAAGGTTAATGGTGTTTAAAATTAAGGGAGGGGATCTGTGAGACCAGATTTTCATGCATGGGAAAAGGGAGCAAGTAGCCAGAGAAAGTGGTGGAGGTGGGTGCAATGACATTCAAAATACTTGGATTGGAAAGGTTTGGAGTATTAAATGCAGGCAGATAGGAGCAACTCATGTAGGCATCTTGGTCGGCATAGATAATTTAGGCCAAAGGTCCTGTTGCAGTGACTCTAACTACGACTCAATTTATATAGATACCAACTCTTAAGGTTTGCTTTAAGTTGGATGTTCTTTCATCATCCTTGTCAAACTATGAATAGATGTTCTACAATACGAGGTGTCTTAAACTAAACACCACTCAATAATATTTGTAATTTGCAACTTCTGGAGCCTCCCATGATTTGATTTTTCTCTCAGCTAACAAATAGTCAAGGAATGAAAATGGGTGAAGAAGAAATAGCTGAAAAGAGGAAAAAAAGGATGCTTTCTGCAGTGATCTGATTTAAAGGATGTCAAATAGGGTAATGCTCATGAAGAATTTTGCAGAAGCAAATTGGATGTCTGGGATTAAAAAAAATTCTGCACAGTCTTAAATAAGTGTCTCTGTATTCTGCAACAGTGTCATCTGGTTTCAGACTCCTGTGCAGGGAAGCATTCTCGCAGTATTTACATGTCATGTCACAGGTTTCATTTCATGGTTAACTCTTTTAAACTCCTGTGAGAACACACCCAACCTGTTCAACTTTTATCCATGTGTAACTTTTGTATATGAGATCATCACAGTGAACTTTCTCTGAACCACCCTAATGATAATATATCATTCCTTAAATAAGGGGTCTAAAACTCTTCATGGTTCTCTAGACATCTCATCAGTGCCTTGTACAGATCCAGTCTGACCCACCTTATTTTAAAGTCCTATTCCTTGAAATAAAAGTCGGTGCTCTATTAGCCTTCCCTGCTGCTTATGTTAGCTTTCTGCGTTTCAAGAATAAGGACACACAAATCCCTTTATGCTGCAGCTTTCTGCAGAATTTTTCCATGTGTAATATTCTGTTGATTATTCTTTCATAGTGCGCAACATTTCCTTATTTAAAAGGGCATATCAGCATTTTTACATACTGCAGGAAAACAGGTTGTGAACAGCTGTGGTCCCAGGATTGCTTGTCATGGCACTCCATTGTTTATAGACTGAAAGATTAAAAGATACAAGTTTGTGAAGAACACTAAAATTGAAGGCGAGGTAAAAAAAACAATGAAGAAGGATATCTTAGACTACAGTGGGATCTTGATCAACTGAGTCACTGGGCTAGAAAGGCTAATGGAGTTAAATTTGGATAAATGTGAGGTTTTGTACTTTGTGTATGTCAAACCAGGGCAAGACTTGAATGGTAGAGGTCTGGGGAGTGGTTTAGAACAGAGATAAAGAGGTTCCTGGATGGGATAACACAGTGGATGAATGTGGTGACAAAGGTGTTTGACACACTTGCTTTCATTGATCAGGAAATTAAATACAGAGGTTGGGACATCATGTTACAGCTGAGCATGATCTTGTTGGCCAGATCACATTTGGAATACTGCGTGGAGTTCATGTTGCCTTGCTATGGGGAGAATGTCATTGAGCTCGAAGGGTTCAAAAATGATTCATGAGAATGGTCAGCAATTCAGTTTGAAATGTTGACCTTTTTTCTCTCCCATTGATGCTGCTTAATCCACTGAAATACTCCAGTTCGTTTTTGTGCTCGATATCTCAACTGTACCTTTACTTGATATAGTTGCTACGTGACCTGCCTACTTTCTCCAGCACTTCGGTACATTCCAAATGTTTGTATACATGTTTAGTATCAGCTATTGCTGTTTCACTTCCGTGGAAGGGATAAAGGATGAAGATTTCTCTGCTCACAAAATAGAAGTTATAATTACACATTCCAAAGGTGTATTTGTACATGGCAAATAAAAATTTTTGATGTGTGGCTTTAGTCAATAGTTACAGGTTTAAGTTCACCATTTACTATATTAGTCTGAAGAAAAGCAAAGAATGTTTCGTGATCTGGATGAGCTGGAAATATTCTTCTTATGCTTCAGGCTCTGGAGAATCACTGCAGAGAAGCAGAAGACAAATAATGCTTTGGAAAGATGATCACTAATGGAAAGGAATTTACTCTTTATATCTCCCGCAGCTGTATATGTGCTTGATATTATTTTGTATTATTATTTTCTGTGCATCTCAAGCAACAATTGAGCCAAATTACGCAGTGGACACTATTTGCAATTGGCAGAAATAAAAAAACAAAATGCTGCCCTGTCCCCTGAATATTAAATGGAAAATATTATGGATTCACCAGAGAGTGTCGGTGCTGAAATATGGACCAAAAAAACTAACTGCTGGAGGAACTCAGCAGACCACTCTGCATCTGTGGAGGCAAAGGAATTGTCGACATTTCAGGTTTTAGGCACTGCATCAGAGCTGAGAATGTAGAAGTAGCCAATATAAAGAGGTGAGAGGCAATATTGTCTGACAGGCAATAGGTCGAATCAGATGATGAGCAGATGGGGCCAGGTTAAAGAAGGGGAACCATGGGATCAGGAGAAAAATGGTTCGTTGGTGATAAGTAGAAAGAGGTGGGGAAAAAACCCCACAGGAGCAGATGGAGAGCCAAGGAAGGGTAGAAGTAGAGGCAGGCTGGAAAGTGATAAGTAGAAACACAAGGGTGCAGTTGCTGAATCTGTTAAGTAAGGAAGATAATGTGGAACCATTTAGGTGGAAGTCTGAGAAGGACATTAATTGCTAATTTTGCCAGCAATGTACACTTTGTGTGAATGAACAATTGATGTTAATAATAATATACCTTCAAGAAGCAAAAGGAGAAGGTTCAGATCATATCAAAGGCATTAATGAGACAAGGCCTTGGATTGCAGGAAAAGAGAAACAGGGCATGAGGAGGACTAAAAGAGACCATGAGATGTCCTTGGCAAGCAGGATTAAAGAAAATTCCAAGGGATTTTATACTTGCTATGAAAACAAGTGGGAGAGGATAGGACATTCAAGGACAAAGGAGGGAATTTGCGCTTCGAGTCAGAGGAAGTAGGAGAGGTACTAAATGAATACTTTACATCATTGTTTACAAAAAATAGAGGACATAGATGTGATAAGGAGCAATGGTACTTATGAATTAGGGCATTTTGAAATCAAGACAGAGGTGGTATTGGGTCCTTTAAGGAGCATTAGAGGGTGGGCAAGTTCCCTGGGCATGGTGGGATATATCCACAGTTATTGAAATAGGCAAGCAAAGAAATTATACCCTGAAGACCTTTATATCCTCACTAACAACAGGAAAGGTCTCAGAGGACTGGAGAGTGGCTCATGTTCCTTCATTCAAGAAGGGAAAAACCAATAATCCAGGAAATGATAGGCCAACAAATCTCACATCAGTGCTAGAGAATCTGTGAGAAAGAATATTTTGGGATAGGTTTTATGCATATTTAGAAAGTCATGGTGAGATTAGAGACTGTCACATAGGACCATAGAATGTTACAGCACAGAAAAACTAGCCATTCGATCCTTCCGGTCTTTGCCAATCAATAAAACTAGCTAATCCCACTGACCTACTCTCATTTCATAACCCTCTAGTCCACTCCTATTCATGTACTTATTCAATTTATTTTTTATAACTCATGAGTGACATAGAGGCCCTGATTCAAAGTGGGAGTATATGGAAGTTTATCTCGGCAAAGTTTATCTCATGCTCCAAGTGGAAGCACTGAAACCAGGCCTTTATAAGTCAAGACAGAGGTGGGAGTCGGACCAAGGAATAACGATTGATGAGCCCTGCTGGTCCGACCTGTGTTGGACCAGTTTGACTGCAATTATTAATGCACGGTACGAGCTGGTGCAATACAACCTCTTGCATCAGCTGTACCTGACGCCACAAAAATTGAACAGATGTAAGCCAGAATTATCAAACCAATGCTTCAGATGTGGCACTGAGACAGGAATCTTTGTGCATGCACCAAAGTGAAACCTTTCTGGGTGGAACTGGGTCAAATCATGGAAAATAATATAGGTAAAGAATTCCCACAGGACCCAGAGTTATTTCTGTTGGGAAACATAATGGACATAGACTCACGGTGAACCTGCCAAATTTCAAATTCAATTTGTAATGATCACATTGGCAGTGGCCAGAAAGTGCATAACGGTTACCTCAAAGCCCGACTCCTGGTTGAGTATTGTGTGCTGGAATATAGAAATGCAAAGCTTTGTTCTTCTGGAGAAAATCACTTTCAACTTGAGAAAAAATGTATGATACTTTAGTAAAAATTTGGCAATGAACACAATTATAGGGAGGACTGTTGTACCTTGCTGCCTTACCATCCCTGTCAGCCCCTCAATTGTTGAGGGGGGTGGGATCCATCCCATTTCAACCAGGATAAGTTGTGAGAAGAAAACAACCTGAGTACTGCTTGCGGTGACATGACAAACCCATAAACCCCTGATGTATATTTTATACCTTTGTTGTGAATGTCCTAAGTGTAATGTGTAATTGAAATTGGTTGAGTATTCGGTATTAAATGTGGAGGGCATGGGGGAGGGGGGGGGTGTGGGGTGCGGAAAAACCTTGAACTCTACAGGAACTTTTTTTGTATAAATTGACAATTGTAAATTGCAATGTTGCAATTCAAGAAGGGAAAAACCAATAATCCAGGAAATGATAGGCCAACAAGTCTCACATCAGTGGTAGAGAAACTGTGAGAAAGAATATTTTGGGATAGATTTTATGCATATTTAGAAAGTCATGGAAAATCATAAATAAAATAAAATCTGTATTCACTACATGGCACTAGATGGCAGCTCATTTGGCCTGCCACCAGTCTCTGAGTGAAAAAATTCCCCCTAATGTTCCCCTTATACCTTTTCCCCTTTCATATTCACTACATGGCACTAGATGGCAGCTCATTCGGCCTGCCACCAGTCTCTGAGTGAAAAAATTCCCCCTGATGTTCCCCTTATACCTTTTCCCCTTTCAGATTAAAGCTATGACCTCTGTAATTTATCTTCTCCAATCTAAGTGGAAACATCCTACTCACATCTACTCTGTCTATACCCCTCATAATCTTATAACCTCTATCAAGTCTTCCCTCATTCTTCTTCATTCCAAGGAGTATAATCCTAACCTGTTTAATCTTTCCCGGTAAATCAACTCCTGAAGACCTGGCAACATCTTAGTAAATCTTCTCTGCACTCTTTCTTTCTGATATTTTTCCTGCAACTAGAACTGTACACAATATTCTAAGTGTGGCCTCAACAATGACTTGAATAACTTCAACATAACATCCCAACTTCTATACTTTGATTTATAAAGGCTAAAATGCCAAAAGCTTTCTTTATACCCTGTCCACATGCAACACTACCTCCAGGGAACAATGTGTATATATTCCCAGATCTCTGCTCCTCTGCACTCCTCATTGCTTACCATTTACTGTGTATGTCCTACACAGATTTGCTGTTGCAAAGTGCAACACCTCACACTTATCTGCATTAAATTCCATCAGCCATTTATTGGCCTAATTTCCCAGCTGGTCCCAGATCCCTCTGCAAGGTTTGAAAATCTTCCTCACAGTCCATAATGCCTCCTATCTTTGTGTCATCGGCAAACTTGCTAATCCAATTCATCACATTATTATCTAGGTCATTTATATACATAACAAGCAATAATGATCCCAACACAGATCTCTGAGGTACACCACTTGACACAGACCTCCAGTTTGAGAAGCAACACTACTCTGTTTTCTTCCTCCAAGCCAATTTCAAATCCAGTTTGCAATCTCTCTATGTATTCCGAGAGTCCTAACCTTCTGAATCAACCTCTCTTGTGGAACCTTGTCAAAAGCCTTACTAAGGCCCATATAACCAACATCCAAAGCCTTTGCCTCATCAACATTCTTGGTAACTTACTCAAAAAACTACAAGATTTGTTAAACACTACCTACCACGCACAAATCCATGCTGACTGTCCTTAATCAACTGATGACGGTCCAAATATCTACCTCTCTCTCAGAAATCTTTAAATAATTTGCCTACTACTGACATTAAGCTCACTGGCCTATAATTACCTGGTTTACCTTTGGAGCCCTTCTTAAACAGTGAGACAACATGAGCTACTCTCCAATCCTCCGGCACCTCCCCCATGACGAAGGAAATTTTGAATATATCCGTCAGGGGCCCTGAGATTTCAGCAAGTCTCCCTCAAGGTGTGGGGGGAAATATCATATCCGGTGTAGGGATTTGTCTGCCTTTATTCATTGCAAGGCAGCAAGCACCTCCTCTTTAAACTCCATATGATCCATGAGACTTCTATTTGTTTCCCTTCCATCCTTATTCACTATGCCAGTTTCCTGCGTAAATACTGATTCAAGTATTTGTTCAAGATCTCCCCCATTTCACAAGACTCCACACTTAATTGACCTTATGGCTTTATGAGGGTCAGCTCGCAGTTGGAATATTGTGTGCTGTTATGTTCACTCCATTACAGAAAGAAGTGGAGGCTTTGGAAATAGTATAAAGAGGTTGATCAGGATGTTGGCAGGTTTAGAGGATATAGGTTCTAAGGAGAGATTGGACAAACTTGGATTGTTTTCTCTGGAGCGATCTGATAGAAACATTGATAAAATGGACTGTCAAAATAATTTCTCCAGGGCAAAAGCTTCGCATACATGCGTTAAAGGTGAAGGTAAGGAAGTTTAAGTAAGATGTGAGGGGCAAATATTTTACACAGAGAGTGGTAGGTGCCTGGAATGGGCTGCTAAGGGCAGTGGTAGAAGCAGGTACAATGGTATTGTTTAAAAGGCTTCTTGAAGGATACGTGCTTATGAAAGGGATGGAGGTGCAAGAACCAGATTTTTTGTTTGATTTTGACATCCAGTTTGGCACAGCAAAAGAGACTGTTCTTGTGTTTTACTGCTTTATGTCCTAAATCTGGTGGGGGCAGGGGGAAGCAACCTTTTAGCATGCCTGGGCCAGAGTCAGTGGTTGAATGGCAGGCTGGAGGGGTGGGGGGGGGGGGGGGGGTTGATGGCAGTGGTACTGTATGGATAAATTTATATCATGAGCCAGATCCCTGGATGCCTGCGGGCTGGATAAATTTAGATTGCAGGCCAGATATCCAGTCCATGGGCCTTCATGCCTGCGGGCCGGGTAAATATGGATCGCAGGCCGTAGGTTGCCAACTCCTGTTCTAAATATTCCAGGAAGGTCAAGTTTGCTCATCCTGTCTTTCTCTTTCTTGCGAAAGTTACTTTTGTGAACTTGAATGTTTTCCTAATTAAAGGCTGCTGTCCTTTTGTTAAATTCTGTGTTTCCATCTAATGGTGAATTAGTGGTGTTGTCCAAAAACTACATTTCTCTGGTTTATTTTATGAGACTTCAGCCATGTGATTTTTAAAAAAATGCAATCTTTGTAGAGCAAATATAAATTTGACAGTTGCAGATTTTTAGTTGCTAGGTTTGAAGACTTTAATTGTTGACATTTTTCTACATCAACTAATTGGATTAAAATTGATTTTGTTCAAATTGAAATATAAGAAAATTGCATTGGAAATATCATTCACTTTTAATTCTTCATAAATATTGGGATTGGTCCACATAAATATTGGTAACGTATCCTGTCCTGACAGATAGGATTAAAAAAGGCAAATGAATAATTGTGTAACTTTGAAATCAGCAACTTTAGTTAAGAATATGATGGTCAGAGAGAGCATTTACTCAGACAGGGGTGAAGGAGAAATCTTGTATGCTTTTCTCTGGTCTTGAATTTTTAAGATCCTTTATTTATGACTAATAGCCATTTATAAAGTAGCTTAAAAGTTATTATTTTCACTGTTTTCTGAGGATCCTGATTTTGACATTGGACTGGTCAAGTGAGCTTTGCTTGTTTTAGCTGATCTGCCTTTTATTTGTGGATTGGTTTATTGGTGATTTGTTAATCCTGATGAGAAAAATCCTAATTTAAGCATTTTCTATCCCAGTTAGACTTAACCTGAGGAATTATGTTTGATCATTAATAAAAACAGAAATTGCATTAAAAACATCTTCAGTCAGCATCTACGGATAGAGGAACTTTAAAGCAAATTATCATTGATTAGATTATTTAATTATTGTTATAATCATTCAAATTTATGGATCATCTGATTGTAATAGTGGAATCCAATGAAACAATGTTTTCCAGTCCATGGTGCAAAAACAATGCAAACGCACATAAAGACATAACATACAGACAAGTGACATATACACATAGAACCTTTATACATGTCTTATATATATATATATATATTAAACAAAGAAAATTAATGAATAGAATAGTCTCGGGGAGTTGTTTTGACTTTAGCATTCATTCAGAAGTCTCACTGCCCATGGGAGAAAAGGTGGTGGATCTGGCTCTAATACTTCTGTATCTCTTTCCCGACAGGAGTAGCTGGAAGATGTGCAGGGTGGTAGGGGTCCTTACAAATTTTGCGAGCTCTCTTTAAACAACGATCCTGGTAAATCACATCTCTGTTTTTTTTTTGCATTTTCTTGCCTCAAATCAAAATAGTAGTTGGGTAGAAAGTGAAAGTGCCTAATTATTTTTTAATGTTAAAATATTAAGTCACTTGGTCAAATCCCCAATTTTTCTAATAACCTCAGATCAATATGCTACTTTGCATTTGGGTTGTTGGTGTGCAAGACATTGTGCATCGTGGAAAAGGACCCACATACAAAATCATGGATTACAGCCTTTCCTCTGGTATCTTCTACCATTACAGACAGTGAAGATTGAAAAGGAAGAGAAGTGAGCATTAGATTAATGATTAATTAGATTATAGAATTTATATTAATTTTAATATTCTTAAACCATAAAATTAAACAATTTTACCACAACTAAAATCTAGTCAGGTACAAGAAACACCTGACCAAACAAAATCTGAGTTATCTTTAGTTGAGTAATGATTAATAGGAGTTTATTGTCACATTCATAAATACAAAGTACAGATGCACCAAAATTCTTACTTGCTACACCAACTAAATCAGATTACAATGATAGGCCAAAACAATAAAGCAAGTGAATTAGGTAAATATTCATAGATGCAGTCAATACAATAAAGAAAAGTTGTGTTTTAATAATTCTTTTGATAGTCCTCAACTAGTGTCTGAATATAGTTAGGTTAGTATGGGGAGGTTTAAGAGCTTGATAGCTTTTGGCTAAATTTTTTCTTCAACCTAGAGGTTTCTGTACTTTCTTCCCAAAAGGTACCTGCTGAAAGAGATGGTGACCAGGGTCATGGAGTGCTTTATGCTGTTGGCTGCTTTCTTGAGGCAGTGATTCATGTAGGTGTTTTCAGTTGATGGGAAATTGGTGCCTGTGATGGACTTGGCTAGGTTTGCCACTTTCTACAGGCTTCTGCATTCCTGGACACACATCACTAAGCCAAACCATGATGCCACCAGCCAGTGCAGTAGTTTGGTGTAATATTTGACAACATGCCAGATCTCCTCAAACTGCTTAGAAATTAGATGTGTGGCATCCCTTCTTCACAGTTGCATCAATGTGCTGGCTCACGGGAGATTCTCTGATAGGTGAACTACAAAGAACTAACCAATTACCTTCCCATCAGTGATATTGAGAGCAAGGTTGTTGTTCTGGCACCACACCATCAGATTGCTGATCCCTATCCTCTACTTTGACTCCTCATTTTCTGTTATGTGGCTAACAATGGTGATGTCATTAGTGAATTTATAGATTACATTTGACCCAAACTTGGCTATGCAATCGTGAGTCTATAAGGAATAGAGAAGAATTCTCCTTGTGCAGCCCCTGTGTTGATGGTCAGAAAACATGAAGCATTGTTTGGGATCTGCCGATGAGGAAATTGAAGATCCAATTGTGAAGGGATGAACAGAGTCCCACCTCCCTGACTGTGATTTTTGGTTTTGCTTGTATGATGGTGTTAAACGCCAGGCTGCAGTCCATGAATAACATCGATGTAGTTGCTCTTATGGTCCTGGTGATCTTTTGCAGAGTGAAGGGCCAATGAAATGTCATCTTTTGTTGACAAAAGTTGAATTGAAGTGGATCCAGGTCCTTCCTGAGACCTGAGTTGATTTGCTCTGTAAACTGTCTCTCAGAGTAATTCTTCATGGTAGATATCTGGGCCACTGAATGATGGTCATTGAGAAAGGTCACCTTGTTCTTCTTGGGCATGCAAGGTTAGAGAAATGAAAGGTCTAAGGTAATACTGGTATGAAGTCAAGCTAGGGATTATTATGCCTACAATAGCCATGATATTTTACAAAATGTTTATCTCCATGTATGTGGAATGAAAATTTATTTATTAAATCAAGTTTTAATAATGATTAATGCACAAAAGTATTGCCCTGAAAGATTGGTTGTATGGGCAGTACAGTTTGTTACAGTGCCAGCCAGACTTGGGTTCAAATCCCATGCTGTCTGTATGGAGTTTGTACATTTTCCCCGTGTCTGGGTGGGTTTCCTCCGGGTGTTCCGGTTTCCTCCCACTGTCAAAATGTACAGGAGTGGTCAGTCAATTGGGTGTATTTAGATGGCACAGGCTCGTGTGCCAAAAGGGCCTGTTACCATGCTGTATGTCTAAATTTTAAAAAATTAAAATTCAAGTATAAAATCTGAAAGTATAATTTTGCCTCATATGGATGCTGCAGAACTGCTAAGTTTCTCCAACACTTTTGTGTATTAACAATAATCTGTGTCTGCGTGCTTTTTTCTTTCACTTCTATATTACAATCTTGTTTTCTTTAGTGTTCAAATGTTTTTATTAATTTAATATTTTGTAGCACTGTGCCACAGACTACAGTAATACTAAATAGTGATCGTCAGAACTCAGTTGCTGCTTCCAAGGTTTCTGGACATGAAGAAGCTCTACCCAGAGGAACAGACACCCTGGATAATATTCTTAGCAAGTAAGTAAACCTTTCAATTTCTTTTTCTTATTTGATTATTTACTATGTTTAAATAGTTCCACTCCTTAAGAATGTGATGTTCCTTTTAGTATAAGTTACAGTGTTAAATGTACATTGATGAGGGTTATAATATCCAACATTGTTATTTTGAAATTTCAAATTTGACCTGTAATTAAAGAAAAATGAAAACAAAAGCAAATGAAATTAAAGTAGGAAAGACTTGGTGGAAACAAAAATGGAATTGTTGTTCCTAAACTTGGCTACTTGCAGAATGAGTGTCAGGAAAAACTGGCTTAATTTAAACCAATCTGTACATTTTCCCATTGCTGTATCAGAACTATTATTGTAGATGCTTTTTGTCCATGGAAGTGTTTTCAAGGAGTAAAAGTCTTCATTAAGACTTTGTCTTAATTGTCAAAAAAGGTGAAGTTTGTAAAATGTTCATTTTGTAACAAAAGAGTGAATTTGAAGAAAGCCATTTTGCTATAATTTTCTATTGTTATTTTATAAACAGTGGTGTTTTTAAAATTTAATTGCCTTTTGGGAATTGCGAGGTAATAGGAAACTAACCTGGGATAGCATAGTACATTGCCATTATTTTTGAAGGATATAAGCATATTCTAATAACATTTATGAAGCAAGGGAGGAGGTTAGTGAGCCACTGGTGATGATCTTCACGTCATCACTTGGGACAGAAGTACTGAAGGATTGGAGGGTTACAAATGTTGTTCCCCTGCTCAAGAGAGTGAGTAGAGATAACCCAGGTAATAATAGACCAGTGACTGTTATTTCATCGGTGGGAAAGTTGTTGGAGAAGATCCTGAGATATAATATTTACAAGCATTTAGAGAGGTAATAATTTAATTAGGGATAGTCAGCATGGGTTTGTCAGGGGAAGGACGTGTTTCTGAAGCCTGATTGAATATTTTGAGGATGTAACAAAGAACAATGAACATAAAGCGGTGGATGTAGTGTCTATAGATTTCACTATGGCATTTCATATGGTTCCCCATGCAAGGCCCATTCAGAAAGTAAGGAGGCATGGCATCCAAGAGGTCCTTGCTCTGTGGATAATTTGCTTTCCCAGAGAAGGCAGAGGGTGGTTGTAAATGGTTCATATTCTGCATGGAGGTTGGTGATTAGAGTATTCCACATGGATCTGATTTGGGAACCTTCCTCTGTGATTTTTATCAATGACATGGAAAGGAAGTGAAAAGGCGGGTTAGTAATTTTGTAGATGAAGAAGTGGTGAGTTTTGTCGATGGTCTTGAGGGTTGCCAGAGATTACAAAGGGACATTGATGGTACACAGAGCTGGGCTGGAAAGTGGCAGATGGAGTTTAATCCAGGAAAATGCAAGGTGATTAATTTTCATTTGTCAAATTTGAAGGCTGAATACCATGTTAATGGGAGAACTCTGAGCAGTTTGTCAAACTGAGAGATTCTAGGTCACTCAGATGATAGGGTTGTTAAGAAGGCATATAGTATATTGGCCTTCATTAACTGTGGGATCGATTCAAGACCTTTGAGGTAATATTACAGCTATTCAAGACTTGGTTTGAACCTACTTGGAATATTATGTTCAGTTCTGGTCACCTCATTACAGGAAAGATGTGGATGCTATAGAGAGGGTTTAGAGATGATTTTACAAAGATTCTGCTTGGATTGGAGAGCTTACCTTCTGAGGATAGGTTGTGTGAACTTTGTCTTTTGTCTTTGAAGTGATAGAGGATGAGGGGTGACCTGATGGAGGTGGATAAGATGATGAGAGGCATTGATATTGTGGATGGCCATAGGCTTTTTCTCAGGGCTGAAAAGGCTAACAACAGGGGACATAGATTTAAGGTACTTGGGAGTTAAGTTTAGGGGATGTAAGAAGTAAGTTCTTCACGCAGAAAATAGTGAGTGCATGCAATGCACTGCCAGCAATGGTGGTGGTGACCTGTGCAAAAAGAATCTTTTTAGAGACTATTAGGTACATGGAACAGAGAAAAATGGAGGTTATGCAGTAAGGAAATTCTGGGCATTTGGCAGAATAGGTTATTATGTTGGCACAACATTAAGGGCCAAAGGGCCTGTACTGTGCTGTAGATTTCTATGTTCTATTTATATTGTAAAAACGTTTTAGTTTGTACCTTAAAAAACTTGTTTTATTTATTTTTATTCCATCTAAGTAATCAGAACATTTTTATAAAATAATTGTTTCAAGAGTTGAAGAAATGTGCTTTGAAGAAATATGTTGTTGCTTCTTTGGCATTAATTTCAGAGTAATTGGACATTGAGTTAAAGGACCTACAGCCTATCATATCCACACAGGCCAGTGGATATCCATTCATATTACTCCCATCAGCCAGCACTTGACCTGGGCTTCTATGCTAGACAAGGAAGTGCTCATTGAAATGCTCCTTTAAATGGAAAGAAATATGTGACTGAGAGGACCTGGGTTGATTAGAAAGAGAAAAAAGAAATCAAGAGGGTGTGGGTCGCATAAAATGTGAGAATTCAGTATTTTTTGTCATACATTTTAGCCATTTTGTGAAAGTGAAGTTCCTTTTAAGGTGTGTTTAATTATGCTTATTTTCACAAGTTGACACATGAAAACTTTGCTGCTCAGTATGAGGAGAGAATTGAAATTGAAAAAAGGACATCTATTACTATGTAACAATCTTTGTTGATGTGTGAAGTATGTGAGACTTTTAATGTAAATGAACTGCAAACTAGTTATAACTTGTGAACTATTCAGCTCCAAAAATTTATTTGATTCTTACAAATTCTTTTGTAAGTTGGTATCTTGCAGTCTAGAAAAGTTCCCTTATTACTTTTCCATTTTTTTTTGTTTTGGGTACAAAGTTCTATGCCAGGGAGGAGACAGAACACTATAATTGTGAAGGTTCCTGGCCATGACTATAGCCATTCAGAAGATGTAGAAAGTGGATCTGAAACAAGTGACACTGTCTCTAATAATGGTCAATCAGGAGGTCAGAATTTGGCACCAAATGTCACACTCATCACATTGAACTCCGAAGGTAGGCAAGATAATGTAAACATTCAAAGAATAGCACAGTCAATATAAACAAATTTTGGATTTATTTATATATTTGCTTTTTAATAAATTGCTAAGACTTCTTGACATATGCTTTATAATTCATTTGGAAAACCCTGACCATTGTTCTGTGACTTTATAGCAAGCAAGTCATAGAATGTTATCACCTTCTAATCTGTCAGTTATGTCATATTGTTGATTCTGTTTCTTCTTTCTTTTTTGTTTTCTGCAAGGATGCCAGGGGCAGTAGTTGCTCTGTTTCAGGGGTGGGCAACCTTTTAATTTTTAATTTAGACATACAGCACAGCAACAGGCCATTTTGGCCCACAAATATGTATCTAGGGAGCAGGTTAATCGGGTGGCATGGATACGTGGGCGGAAATGGCCGATTATGGTGCTGCATGTGTAAATTAAAAGGTTGCCCACCTCTGCACCAAGTGGATAATCATGCATTTCCCCACATTTTTTTCATACTTATTTAGCCAATAGATATCTTTACAGACTTGTGTTCTAAAAGTAAAGCATATATGTAGGACAAATTGTAAGTCCCCTCCCCTTTCCTCTCTTCTCCCCTCTCCTTTCCTCTCTTCTCCCCTCCCTACTTGTAGTCTCATCAAGGTGTTTAAGATTTTAAAAGGGATAGACAGAGTAAACGTGGATAGGCTTTTTCAATTAAGAGTGGAGGAGATTCAAACTAGAGGGCATGGTTTAAGATCGAAGGGGGAAAATTATAAGGGGAACATGAGGGGAAATTTCTTTACGCAAAGGGTGGTAGGGATGTGGAATGAGCTTCCGACAGACGTGGTCGAGGCAGGATCATTGGTTACATTTAAGGAAAGACTGGATAGTTACATGGATAGGAGAGGACTGGAGGGGTATGGACCGGGTGCTGGTCAGTGGGACTAGGAGGGTGGGGATTTGTTACGGCATGGACTAGTAGGGCCGAACTGGTCTGTTCTGTGCTGTAAGTAGTTATATGGCTATATGGTTATATGGTTGAGAAACAATGCTATTTAGAACAAAGTGTTCAGACTCAAAGAACATCAGGACCCCTCATCTTCCCATATCTCTTCACGCATTCCTGCACTTTTAGCTTTGACTACCTCCTGAGGCACCACAAGGTTGATTCAATTAGTACCAGTCAGTGAGGCCCCAAAACCCTTACTGCATGTGTAAATTATCTCTCTTAGACACTGAACATAGACACTAAAAAGTTTCTAAGGGTTCTAATATTCTAAGAATTTCTAAAGGTCTCTTATACATTATATCATAATAATCACATATTTTCCATTAATTGGCCATTCTGTCCTTGCAATAGCTCCAATTAGAAGGCATTACCATTCTACTTATCTGCAAAATGACATGAAAACCATGGTCCTAATCAGTGGTTTTACCACATATTTAATCTCTGCACAGATTGCGGTCAAGAAAAACTGTGATCTAATCTTTATTATCATTATTTTTGCAATAAAGCAACTAATCTCAAACAAATTACCTGCTGAAGTGCAGCTAATCTATGGGATGAACAAAAATAAAATTCAACATTCAGTGCTTTCATTTCAAAACTAAGGTGATTCTACTTCAGATATCAATTTACAGAAGATGTTTGCACATATATGCACTCAACTTGCCCTGCTGCATAACACCATCAAAACCCATCCAAATTGTTTTCCATATTCTGAGTCACCTCCCAGCAAAGACATAATAATGCCAAATTTAACCACTGCATCCAGACTGTTAGCATAATTTTTAGCGAGTGAGGGGAAAAAAAGCTTTCAAAGGCAGCTCTGCTGATACTAGAAATATTAATGAGAGCAAATGACCATGTCAACCTCCTCTGCCAGTTAAAGACAAAACTGATGTGATCATGTTTTTCACTCTTTTTCATGGCTGTTTCCCATTACTTTTGGCTCCCCAACAGACCAAAAATCTGTCTGTCTTGGTCTCAAGTGCATTCAATAATTTAGCCTCCTCAACAGAGTTTCAAAGACACTCTGATTTCTCAAAATTCACTTTTGTCCCCATTTTAAATTGGTGATCCCTTATTTTGAAACCTTACTTCCTAGTTCTAGATGTCCCCACTAGTGGAAACCAACACTTGACATCGACCTTATCAGAATAGTATCTGTTTCAATATGATCACCTTTCTGTGCTTAAAATCTCTAATAACTAAAGATGCCAATTGTTTAAACATTCTTCATTATCAAGAAATCTTTTCTGAATTGCTTCAAATGCTAGTACATCCCTTAAAAAAAGAAATAAATTCTGCAAATTGTACCTATTATGTATTCTTACCAGCTCACTGTAAAGTTGTATCAAGAATTTTCTTCTTCAATAGACCTATGCAAAAAAGACCAACATTACATTTTCCCTTCTAGTTAGTTGTTCTATCTGAATGCTGTTTCTCTCTTTTGTAAATGACGAACCCGACCCTCGTGGTGTTATAGGATCCTGGCAAGATGACACTCGGAATATTTCATCTATCAATGGAAGGATGTACTTGTCATAGGGAAAGTTGCACTGCATTGATTCCAGGGATGGATGGCTGGAAGGGGCTGGTAGTTATCCAATGAATAGAGATTAACAAGACTAAGCCAAGACTCTCTTGAATTTAGAAGAATAAAAAGCAATCTCACATATGAATATAAATTTCTTATGGATCTTTATAAAGTATGTGCAGGTATGAAGTTTGCCCTGACTAAAATATATTTTTTAATTGTTCAGGTAGAATTTTAAAATAAGCAGTTAAACATTCAGAACTGTGATGAAAAGAAATTTCTTCGCTTTGAGAGAAGTGACTCTGGAATTCTCCTTCCAATAAGACTGTGGTGGATCATTTGTGGAGTTTATTCTTGTCAAAGATCTGATAGATTTTCTATCCCAAGGAGCTGAGAAGGCTGGATTACTGAAAATATTCCAGGATGGACAGGGTTTAGGTCTGTTGTAGGTAGAATCCAAAGAAATGGGAACTGGCCAAGAAAGTGGAGCCAAAGACGCAAACAAAGGAATTGAAAGAGATAAGAATAATGCGGGAAAGTAATTGGATTCTCAGAAAATCTCTAACCTTTTAAAAAATGGAAATTAAATTTATGTAACAAATGCTCAAAGGTCATAAAACAGCTATCTACAAATAAATCAAAAAATGAAGTGATACTCTTTTCTCTCCATTTTTGAAAAACACAATCAAGGGAAGATGGAGGGAAAAATAAATTTTTAAAAATCCGAGTGGATAAATAATTTTTTTCAGTTCAGTACAGTGCCTGAATTGAAACCAAATTTGTAACGAAGTTTTGACTACTGAACTGCCTATTATCCACCTTACTAAAGAAAATGGAAGGGAAGCACCAAGAGCAAATTTATTAAAACCTTTCAGCTCCATGGATGTCCATTCTGGGCAGCCTGATTTATCTATGTAATGAATGCAGAAAATAATATATTTAAATATTAATAGCCCAATAATAATGTCTCAGATAGGCAAAGCAAAGCCCCATGTATTTTTGATTTTTGTAAATTAAATTTATTCAACCTTGGACTCTTGTTGTTCCAAACATACAAAGAGAGAATAGATTCAACTGAGTCAAAAATATCTTTGGTATAAAAATTGGACTTGCCTGGAATAAATATAAAAATTTAGGCAGAACATTAATTTTGATGACATTCATTCTACCAACAAGTGACATAGAGAGGGTGGATCATTTAGATAAGGCCTCTTTCACCTGTCTAAACAGAGGTCTGAAGTTTTCTTTGAAAATATCTTAGTAACTTCAACCCCTAAATAGGTAAAATATCCCCTCACTATTTTAAATGGAATATTATCATTGATGGGAACAGAAGAATTCAAGGAAAGAAATCACTTTTGTGCAACTTAAGCACGTAACCTGAAAAAAAGACTAAAGTTTGATAATAACTTTAACATAGCAGGTATGGAGTGTTCTGATGTGAGATATATAATAAAAAATCTTCAGCATAAAGTAAAACTTTGATTTTTGTCCCCCCTTTGAGTGCCTGAAATATTTACTGAGTTCCAAAATGCAATAGCCAATGGTTGTAGTACCAGGTCAAATAATAAAGGCTAAGTGGGAAACCTTGCCTTGTGTCACAAAACAATCTAAAAGAATCAGATGTTTGGTTATAAGTAGATACTGAAGCCTGAGGGGAGTGGTAGATTAATTTAATCCACAATATAAATTCAAAATTTCAAATAAATATGGCCACTTAACCCTTTCAAAGCTTTATCTACATTTAATGTTATAAAACATTCAGTAACTTTAGATGGTGGAAAGTAAATCATATTCATTAAATGTTGAATATTAAAATGTGAGTATCGATTTTTAATAAATCCGGTTTGGTTGTTTGAGATAACAGTAAAGTTACTACTTTTCCATTCTCCCATGATAGTAATTGTATAACTTATTTTTTGCTGATAAATTCTTGTCAAAAGGGTATGATAGGATTGATATATGGATTAATTTCTATAAATAAAGTAAGAGTGCTTGGGAGAGCAACTTACAAACTATTCTTTATAAGGATATATGGACTAAGTGTTTAAAATTGGTCCATTCCTCTTCCATTTGTGCACATCATTCACTTATTCAATTCAAGATAGTACATAGAGCACATTTATCCAAAGCTAAATTAGCTAAGATTTTTCCCTGTTTGTGACAGATGTCATAATGGGACTGCTTCCTTATTTCATATGTTTTAGTCCTGTTCTGCAATAGATCACTATTAGAAGGAAATTTTTAAAGCATTTTCCTGTATTTTCTCGGTTACTATTCAATCTCATCCTATTACAGCTTTATTTGGTGTGTTGATAGAGAACAGTTGATTATCAGTGTCGGATTGCCACTTTAATGACTAGAAGATGTATTTTGTTAAGATAGAAGGACTCTTATCCCTCTCAGTTATGCTCAATGGACGACCCAAAGCTTATCATATTTGAACCTTGAGAAGATTAGATGTAATGTTTTGAAAACTGAAGTTTAATAAAATGTGGCACACTTTTATGGAATATTCTAATGTTTAATGAATAATTCAGTGGTTTACTGATTTGTATGTAACATACAAAGCGTTTGTAGTCTCTTCCTGAACTTACACTAATGTACTATTACTGTTACCCTTTTGGTGATTTTTGGTGTCTCAGCAGCTTTTTTCTCTTTTGGTTTGGGGGTATAGATTTAGGATTATCAGTAGTTAGTTACAGTCTTTTTTTTCTGCAGTAACAAGAGATATAATATTGAATTCTGTCTGTTTATTATTAGTTGCAATGTTAATTTTTATGTTAATTATTCTGTACCTGTACAGTATATTTTTCTTATTCTTACACTTTGTGTTTAAGTAAAAAAAGAATAATGTAGGAGAGTAGTAATGAGGTAAAAGGTTATCTTGGAGCATGGCAGAACAGGAGCAAGGAACCTCCGACTCCTATTTCTATTTTATATATTTTTTGTATGGTAGCATTCTTTTATCTGTCTCTCACTTCATTGTGCTATTATTCTGTTTTTATATTTTCCATACCCTTAAAGTGACAATCACTAAGTGAAATGGGAGCTTTTAATACATCCCCCTGACAAACAAAATGAGCTGTAAGTGCAAAATTTTAACTGGAACCTACAGTGTTTGAGATAATACAATTACTATTGTTACATGAAATAATACAGACAAATATAACATTTTTCAGCAATGTTGCAAACTTAACATCTTGAAAGACAATCAGCAATAACATTATCCTTGCCTTTAATAAGAGTTATAATTAAATCATATTCCTGCAGAATTAGTCTCATGTTTCACAGTTGTCTATTTTTGTTTTTCAATTTACTCAAGAAGACTAAGGGATTATGGTCAGTATACACAACAAGTAGTCCTTGAGCTGTGCAGATGTAAATATCAAAATGCTGCAAAGCCAGTTCAAATGATAATATTTCTTTTTCTATGGTAGAATAATTATTTCGATGCGCTTTGAATTTCTTGAATAAGTCAGCCACTGGATGGTCAATATCATCAGACCATTCTTTGGTAATAGCACTGCTTCCAGAGCTTAATCACTAGCATCTACAGGTACACAATCCTTTATCTGGAACCTTTAGGGTACAGTGTGTTCAGAGTTTTGGATTTTTCTGGATTTCAGAAAGCCAGATTTAAGCCCACTCGAATTGTGTTGCCGTATCCACCCTCATCCCCTTCCAGTCGTGCTGCTGGTCTCTGACCGCCCAACTCACACTGCCGGTCTCCTCCCCCCCTCCCCCGACTGCCCAACTTGCGCCGCCAGTCTCCTTCGCCCGACTCACGCTGGCAGTCTCCTCCCTCCCGCCCGCCCGACTTGCGCTGGCGGTCTCTCCCGTGCGCCCGCCTGACTCGCGCTGCCGGTCTCTCACCCCCCCGACCACCTGACTCACTCTGCAGATCTCTAACCTCCCCCCCCCGACCACCCGAGTCGCGCTGCCAGTCTCTCCCCCTCACCCACCCGACTCGCGCTGCTGTCTCTCTCCCCACTTGGTGGATTTTGGAGCCTTCCGGATTTTAGATATCCGGATAAAGGATCATGTACCTGTACTACTAAATAAAAGCATGTGTACATTTTGCAATGTACAATGTAAAATAATAAACTCATTACTATTATCAACTTACAAAGCGCCAGACTGTCTAAATACCAAGCATGTCATTTCAACAGGTTTCTACTTATGCTTTGATGAATTTATGTCAGGTAATATTGGGGGGGGGGGGGAGGTGATTGGGGGGGACAGAAGGTGGAGTGTTGTTGGAATGGCTCTGAATTTTCAGGCTGTTTTTTCCTTTTATTTCTTGAGAAAAATTTGTTCATGCAGTTTCTTAATGAAAGGTTTGTGTTCTAGCTGTTCCTCTGTAACATAGATAAAAGCTCTCACATGACTGGAGAGAAAACAAATGCTTTTATTAGCTTTCAACAACAGGTAGGGTTCACTAGTAGGCTTCAGAAAGGTTCTGGGTTTAGGTGGGAAACCAGGGTTATATATGGGTAAAAGGGATGGAGTTGGGAGGTGGGACCAGTCATCAATACACACTTTCCCAGAGAATCCCAGTTCACTGCATCCTGTGGCTGAGAATTTTAAATCTTTGTTGGACATGAGTAAGGTTCCATCTGGCACACAGTAAACATAGTCCCCTTTTCAAGATAAACAGATGGGAAAAGTCTGAACCGTAGACTTGTGAGCCTAACAGTGCTGGGAAAGATTCTGAGAAAAAAAAAATTCTGAGGAAGAGAATTAATGATCACTTGGAAAAACGGACTAATCAAAAACACCAATGTGGCTTTGATCCTGTTTTACTAATTTGAATACAGAAAAAATGCATTGATGACAGGGCAAAGATTTACAGTAAGTCAAGTCTTTGACAAGATCCACATGAGATACTGGTTTAAAAGGTTAGGGCTTATGGGATCCAGGGAAAATTAGCAAATAGATCCAAAGCTTGGCAGTAGGATACAGAAATGAGCTGAAAAATGATAGTTTAATCCAGTTAGACATGGGGTGATGCAATTTTGGTGCACTAGGAGACCAGAATACATCATGACTGGTCATGATGTTGTGGTACATTCAGGAACCAGAGGGACCTGAGACTACAAGTCCTTTGATCCTAGGTAGATGGTATAATCAGTAATTAACCTTCATTAGTTGGGGTCATTGGAAGTAGAAGCATGGAACTATGCTCCAACATTATAAAACATTGTTAGACTTCAGTTGGAGAACTGTGTTCTTCAGGTCACCAAGATATAGGAAAATGTGATGGCACTGCAGAAGGTACAGAGAAGATTCTCTGGGATGTTGTCTGGGATAGAGTGGTTTCGTTATTAGGGGAGGATAGAGAGGCTAGGCCTGTTTATCCAGGAGCAGAGGAAAGTAAGGGCAGGCATGATTGAAGTGTGTAAAAATTTTAAAGGATATGTGTAGAGTAGACTGTAGGTTATCCTTCTCCATAGCAGATATAGTTAAAACTAGAGAACTGAAGCTTAGGATAAGAGCAAGAGATTTAGAGGGCACATGAAGATTGCTTGCTTCACCCACAGAGTGGTGCCTGGAATGTGCTGTCTGAGAGAGTGATTGAAGCTAGGTCGCTGAACACATTCAAGAAGTGTCAAGATGAGCACTTGAATCACTTGGGCATAGAAGGCTATGGTCCAAGTGCTGGTTGATGCCATTAATATGGATGGGTGCCCAGCGATCAGTGGGGATGAAATGGGTGAATGGGCTCTTTCCACGTTTGATTATAATAAGTAGACAATGGTAGTGGAAAATCTACTTCACTACTCTTATTCCTTCATGGGATGATGGAAATTAGATACCTTTGCCAATAAAAATGAACTGAGATCATAAAGTAGATGCAGGATTCATGTTTGAAAATTTTTCATTGAAGACATCCCAAAATTTAGCAAATTATGCTGATGACTATTGTTAGGTCTGCTTTGTTCATGAATGAGTGAGACAAACACCAGACTGAGTCGAAATCAGGGTTCTTTGTTCTTTATTACCGGATTGTAACACTTGCGACTAACAATGTTAGTCGGAGAATGCATTCTGCCGTTATCAGCAAAATGGTGATTTTTTATACCCTTGGATACATGCTTAGAACATCATCATATCATTACTTGTCCAATGACTAAAACTGTTGCTATCCTTTCCCTGCTAGCTTCCTGCCTCTCAATCCATCAATGTCTCTCTTATCTTGTAAGTACAAGGATGCATTCACATCTTGTTACAGCCCTGTACAGGGTAACTCCTTACACATTCCCATCTCATGATGTTTTACCTTACACTATCCATAATATTAAATGTAAACTACTTGGATGCAGCAATGGCACATTATAATGCATGTGTCAGTGGAATATACATTTAATCAAACCAAAAGATCGTTCATTTCTGAATTGGTGGGTATTTTTGCAGAATGTTGTGATGTGTAGGACAGAAGGGTTTCTCAGACTCCCATGTTATTTACGCTCTCAGAGACTGAAATCGTTTGCCAGTTGTATGACTTGGATCAGGCCTAGGTTTCATTTCCTGATCTTTGCCTCATTTGGATTTGATAAAGGAAATCATTAACCCAATACTTTCACTCTTTTTTTATTCACTATGAGATGAGCTTTGACATCCCTCCCTTTCCATTCACAAAAGTATCCAGTAAAGAGTTTCCAGAGTTGAATTTCAGCTATCCAACTGATGTAGATCTCCATCAAGGGAATGGAAGTGGGGGAGATGTAAAGAAATTGTCAGATGTCATATAGTATGAAAGATAAATATTTTGAAACCTAGAGCATGTCGATATTATGTAGGAAGTGGTGTTGGATGAGTTTAAAAACATATAAGTCTCTAGGGCATGATGAGATCTATTCCAGGATATTGATGTTTGATGTGCTGTGATATGAGAGTTTATTGTTATTTACTGATAATAAATAGATGCATCAAAATTCTTTCTTTCTCTATCCACACAGCCAGAGTGAAATTTCTAGGGCCTGATTGGGATTTTTGAGGAAGTGACGAGGGTTTGGATGTTGTTTACATGGACAAGGTCCCTCATGGTAGGCAGATCCAAAAGTCATATGGAATCCGTAATGAGATGGTAGATCCAAAATTGGGTAGGTCATGGAAGACAGAAGGTGCTAATAGAGACATATTTTTCTGACTGGAAGTCTGTGACTGGTATGCTGGAAGCTCTGTTGATTGCATGTATATTATTGATCGGAATGAAAATATAGAGGTGATCAGGTGACATAAATTGGCTGAATTTTAGACATTGAGGAAAATTGTCAAATAATACACCAGGATACAGATCAGTTGGAAATATAATTGGAGGAATGGTTTAATCTGGACAAACGTGAGGTCTATTTTGGGAGGTCAAATGTAAGAGAAAAGTAAACAGTGAATAGCATTAATGTACAGAGGGAACCTGGGATGCAAGTCCTTAGCTCCCTGAAAATGGAAATACAAGTGGATGGGATGGAAAAGAAGGCATATAACATGTTTGCCTTCAATGTTGAATAAATTGAGTATAGAAGTTTGGAAGTCAGCTCTATAAAATTTCAGAGACCACATTTGGAATCTTACACTTGAAATTTAATTATCCTGTAATAATATTTCATATATGGAGTAATTTTCTCAGTCAGCTTGGATTCAGGCCAACAAATGTTATCCCTGCCTCCTCCTCAAATCCATCTATAATTCCTGCTGCCTTGGAAAAGACTCATCTCATCCTTTCTTCACCCCTTCTGTCAAGAAGAAGATTCACGAATATGAAATTTCCCCCTGAGATTCAAGGACAGTTTCTTTTTCATCATTATCAGACTCCTGAATGAACCTCAAAATAGTAAAGTTTCTTGCCTTTTCTTAGTGCCAACTAAGAACAACTATGTTGTACTTCTATCTTGTATCCTACTGTATCCTTTAATGTGACATTAAACTTGAACTTGAATTTACAAGTACAGTACGTTTTCAGCTGTAGCAAATAAGAATTTTGGGCATAATGAACTCATTATCATGACTGACCATCAGTAAGTTTCCGCATATCAAAGAGAACAATCTACGTGTTCTTAGTTGGTTGAACTTGAGGTTCACTCACTACTAAAGATCAGTGCTGGGTGATGTCATTAATGTGGATTGGTGCATGTGTCACGTACTGCAACAACTTCAGCTGCACCTGTAATTACTGCAATGGATGTCAGATTGGTTTACCTGAGAGTAAACCCACAGAAATCAATTGGCACAGATGGACTCTCCAGATGTGTCCTGTGAGCCTGCACAGACCATCTGATAGGAGTATTCACAATGCCTTCAACATCTCCATGCTTCAGGTGGAAGTACCCATCTGCTTTAAGAAGGTGCCTATCAAAATTTATAAACTGGATAAGAGCTCTTTATCATAAACCACAAGCCAAAAATATAACTAACAATCCGATGTCAGTGGTTTTTCCCTTGAGTAGATCAAGTATTCAGCGGTGTCCTCTGTCTCCAGCACTTTTTATCCTAGCTATTGAACCACTGGTGGAGATTATAAGGAGAGATCCGGATATTAAGAGCTTCAAAGTTAGACAGGAAGAAGATAAAATTAGTTTATTTGCTGATGATGTGCTATTATACATGTACGACCAAGCTGAATCCTTGATAAAATTACAAACAACATTAGAAAAATATAGAAGAATATCAGGTTATAAAATATGGACAAGAGTGAGATAATGCCAGTGAAAAATTTTGATTATGAAAGATATCAAAAATGTTGTTGATATAAATGGAAGATAGATGAAATCAAATATTTAGGAATAATGACAGAATAATTTACTGAACGTATAAATTTAATTACACTCTTTTAGAAAAAAACAAGAGAAAGATTTACAAAAATGGAAAGACCTGCTGGTTACTCTAGTGGAAAGAGTAAATTGTATTAAGATGAATGTCTAGATGACAGTATCTTTTTCAATCATTGCCTATTGCATGACCTAAAAATTTCTTTAAATGATTGAATTATTACATAAGGCATTTCCTATGGAATAACAAAGTACCAAGAATTTCATTGGAAAAGCTAACATGGGATTATAAATTGGGAGGACTTAGACTTTCGGACTTTTAGTAATACTATTTATCAGCGTATGCAACATTTTTATCATTCTTTTTTGAAGTAGACAGTCTCCCTTCTTGGATCCAAATGGGATTGAATTCAATAGAAGAGTAACATTGAAGGACTTTATTTATAAAGGGAATGTTAAGTTATTAACAAAAAGGACCGATAACCTTCTATTAATATATATGATAGAATCTGGCAAGAAATAAATGAGTGTACTGGGGAAAAAAACCCAGGTATATCATTAAGAACATCATTACGTAAAAATGTTCTTCTGCCTATGAATGTGGGTAACAAAATATTGAATTCATGGTGTGATAAAGCAATTAGGTATATTGATGATTGTTATATGGAGGGATCTCATGTCTTTTGAACAATTAAGAAATAAATATGGTGTAGCTAATGGGACTTTCTTTTGTTTTCTCTAGCTAAGATCGTTCCAAAAATAAAGATGGGGACCAAGTTTGGCCCCACTGAAAATTAGTGAAATGGAATGAACGATTTGGCTGAGGAATACACCTAAATTTATAAGTAAGATGTACTATGCTCTCCAGAATGAAAGTGCAAAACCAGGTTTACAGAGATTGGGAGAGAGATGGGATTTAGATGTAGATGTTGCAATAATGGAAAAATGTGGTCTGATTGATGTTTGGATAGCATGACATCAATTATAAATGCGAGATACAGATTACTGCAATATAATTTTTTACGCCAATTATATATCACACCAAAGAAATTGCATAAATCAAAAATTTGAAAGATCGGAAATGTGTTTTAGTTATGGGATAGAAATAGGAACGTTTTTACATGCAACATGGTCGTGAGTGAAGGTGAGATCTTTGGCAGGATATTACTGAAATATTAACAAGGATAAAAGGGGTGGCCTTCATGGGCTACCCGGAACTTTATCTTTTGGGCAAATTCATTGAAATAAATAATAAATGAACTAAATTCCAAGTTTCATTTGTTGAAATAGCCTTAGTCATGGCTAAGAAATGTATTGCAATTACTTGGAAATCTGACTCTCTCTACATGTAGCACGATGGACTGCTGAGATGAATTGTTGCATACAACTTAAAGAACAAATATGACAACCATATTTGGATCATGTAGGGGCCCTGATTGTAATTATTAATACAATAATAAAATGGATAATAATAAATGCTGCTATAGTATAAATGCAAGTGACTTCCCCATATAGAATTTTTGATGATCAGCATAAATGTGAGCACTGACAGTGTGTGGGTTTATACTGTGAAAGGGAGGGGTTGTTTTGTTTGTTTTTTTTGTAAAGAAAAGGTTTTATAATATTGGAGAGTTTTTGTATGTTTATGGAAAAACAAAAATAAAATATCTTTTAAAAGGCTCCTATCATGCCAATTCCTACTGCTCCGTGCACTGACATTAATTGGCATGAAGTGCTTTTAGAGGCTGAACAAAGCTCACATTAACTCCAGTCCATTTGCCTTAACCCATTTCAATCCACCAATGCCACAGAAGATGCTGTATCCCTGGCCCTTCACTCTGTTCTGGAACCTGTAGATAACAGAAACACTATTCATACTTTACACCTCTACCTTCAACATCAATATGCCAAATAAGTACATACCAAAGCTCCAATACCTTGGCCTCAGCACCCAACTTTTCAACTGGATCTATGACTTGTAGTCCTGCAGGCCGCAATCACTGATAATTGGTGACACCTCCTCCCTAGTTGGCCTTAACATTACTGCTCTGCAAAGCTGTGTATTCAACCCCCCACTATACTCCCTGTTCGTGAGTGACTGTGTAGCAATACATCATTCTAACTCCATCTATAAATTTGCAGATGACTACCCATTGTAGTCAGGATCTTAAACAATGACAAATTGGAATAGAGATGAGGGAGAGTGAGACTACTGGCTTGATGGCAGCTCAGCAACCTCTGCCTCAATGTCAGCAAGACTTGAGGATGCAACAATTCATCTCAGAGTGTCATAAGACACTCCTGAGCTGGATCAATGGTGCTGAGATGGAGATAGTAAACAGCTTCAAATTTTGGGGGTAAACATCTTGACAACCATTTTTGGTCCAACCACATTGACATGATGTCAGCACCTCGACTTTCTCAAAAGCTTGAGGAAATTTAGGTTGTCACCTGTGGCTCACAATTTCTATAGATGGATAATTGAAAGTATCTTGTCAGGATTTGTCACAGTGTAGAACAGGAGCTGCTCCACTTAAGACTGCAAGAAAATGCAGAGTTGTAAATTTATCCCGATCCCTCACATAAACCCCTCCACCTGCACACCCTGCTGCCTTAGGAAAGCAACAACCCAAAAAGAACACCCTTCCCCTTCCTCCCAATGAGAAGAAGAGTAGAGTGTGAGATCACGCACTCCCAGATTTGATGATAGTTTCTTCTTTATATTATCAGTCTTTGCTAATAAAATTGTTATCTTGAATTATAGTGATCTCTCCCTATAATTCCACACTCTGTACTGTGTATTTACTAGGTTAGGGTAGACCTGCCTAAAAACAAATACCATGTTGATGGCGCTCCTGTTGGTCCTGAAGCCATACTGACTCTATGGGAGGTGTTCTTCAGCAATGATGGGCATCAGTCTGTTCAAGAGTACTCTTGTGGGAGGAGTCACGTGATGGAGTAGTGGCTGGTCAGGTGGAAACAGCCCTCTCCAGAGAAAAGAAAAAAAAGTGTGAAAAAACAGAGCTCAATAAACATAAAATACAGGAAAAGAAAGATAAAGTTACAGAGAAGAGATAGAAGATGGCCCCCAAAAGAGAAAAAGTAAGAATAACAGAAAAGGGAAGAAGGAAAATCACTGGAGAAGAAAGAAGAAGGCCTTACCCGCACATTGGAGCAGAGATCCACCGTGGAGAGCAGCGGCCAATCTCCGGTGTTGGTGAGTCCCCAGAGGAGCAGTGTCCTCCAACCGGCGGACTTCAAAAATGGCTCTCAGAACCAAGAAGAGGTGCACAACTGCACATGCGCGAAGAGTTGTGCATGCACAGTGCGCAAGTAAAAGAAAAGGTTAATGCCGGTGGGAGGGGGACTCAGCTGAGGAGTGGCCAGCTGAGAGACGCCCAGTACCAGGGCATTTGGCTGGGGGAAGTAAACAAGAAAGAAGAAAAGAAGAGTGGTGAGAAAGAGAATGAAGGGCTGGAAGAGGGTGAGCGGCAACGCGATGACCGACAGAGGAACGACGTGCGGCAGGAGACCCAGCAGCTGGTCGGCCTGCAGCAGGGGGCCCAGCAGCGGGTCGACCTGCAGCGGGAGGCCCAACAATGGGTCGACCTACAGCAGGAGGCCCAACAACAAGAGACACACCAGCTGGAGGCCCAGCAAAGATATAGAAGCAGCTCACCAGAGAAGGATGAAGATACAAAGATACAGAGAAGAGAAGAAGATGACACAGATGTAGATACAGACACAGAAGAAGAGGAGGAAGAACAAATGAGGTAATTAAAAGAATGGTTATCATTAGAATTTAGTTCAATCAAAAGAAAAAGGAAAAGAGCTGAAGATGGAATACAAAGCTTAGGGTTGGTAATGACTGAAATAGGGAAAAGAGTAGAAAATGTGGAGGAATGAGAAGCTGCTGTAGAAATGGAGATAAATGATTTGAGGGAAGTTGGAAGAGAGCAAAAAAAATTGAAGAGACACAAGATTTATTGTCACAAAAAATTGACGTATTGGAAAACTACAGTAGGCGAAACAACATAAAAATAGTGGGCCTGAAAGAAGGCAAAGAAGGGTCAGACATGAAGGAATTTATAAAAGGATGGATCCCGAAGGTGCTGGGAACGACAGATTCACATGAAGAAATAGAAATCAAAAGGGCGCATAGAGCAGTAGTACCGAAACCGCCACCACATCAAAAACCGAAATCCATATTGGTAAAATTTTTAAGATATACAACAAGAGAAAACATACTGGAACAGGCAAGAAAGAAGGTTAGAGAAGACAAAAAGCCGTTGGAATATAAGGGACAAAAAATATTTTTTTACCTGGACATAAGCTTTGAACTTTTAAAGAAGAGGAAGGAATTCAACACGACGAAAACAATCTTATGGAAGAAAGGGTGTAACTTTATATTAAGACATCCAGCAGTACTCAAAGTATTCATTCCTGGGGAACGGAATAGACTGTTCTCGGACCCAAAGAAAGCCCAAGAATTTGCTGAACATTTGCAGGACAGGAGTGACAAGAAAATATACAAAAATATGTAAAAATATAAAGTAAAGATAATGTACATATAAAGATTTAAAGATGGATAATAGAAGGGGAAGAAGGAAAAAAAAGAGAGAGAGCTTTGCTAAAAGTATAGGAAAATAGTGTTCGCTGGGGGGTGCTGGGGGGAGAATAATGGTCACTGTGAAATTGACGCTTGTGAGTAAGTTCGCAAACCGAATGGAAAGGGGAGTTGCGGTTGCTGTCAAGGGACGGGAGGCAATCCAAGGAGGGGAGGTTCATTTGGGGTTAAAGGGTTATTGCTTGTGGGGATTGTTGAGGTATTTCATGTCTTAAGTGCGTTGTCATATATTGAGATTAAAAAGGAAAACTTAAAAAAGAGTAATGGAAAAAGGGGATGGAGGTGATGAAGAGGCAGAAAAGAAGTGAAAATAAAGATATAAGATGGCCACGTTGAACTATATGACTATAAACATTAATAGAATATATAACCAAGTTTAAGTGTATCCCATTGGAAAAAAAATCACATATAATTTAAAAGACAAAGTTACAATGTTTGAAAAAACCTGGGAACCATACATGGAACATAACAGAAAGAGCAGGCCTCAGACCACCACCACCTAAAATGATAAGAAGATAAACACGATCAGATTTAATGTGAATAAGTAGATGATACGTCTTTTTTGTTTGTATTCCTTTTGTATTAAGATATTGTTTTATTGTATTTTATATGTCCAATATTTACTGTTTTTGGAGGGGGGTGGGAAGGGGGGAAGGGAGGGATGGGGGGGGAAAAAAGAGAAAATGTCACTGTGAATATTTAAAAGATGCATCTGTAAATATATTGGTTGATATGGTTCATAGTGCGATAAATAAAGAATTACAAAAAAAAAGTACTCTTGTGAGGATTTTTCTAAAAGAAGTGTAGGGAACAGAACAAGAGACCAAAGCATTTGACACCATGAGCAGGAAAGGTTTGTGGAAAATTATGGGAGGACTGAGATGCCCCCCCATAGTTCCTCAGCATGGTCATCCAGTTACATGTAGATCAGCCTGGCCAAGTCAGACACAACAAAAACCTCTCAGAACCCTTCTCAATCGGCAATGGTGTAAAGCAAGGCTGTGTCCTCACACCGACTCTCTTCACCATCATCTTCTTCAGCGTGATGCTCCAAAGGGTCACAGAAGACCTTGATGACGATTGTGTCTACATCCAATACTGCACCAATGGCAGTCTGTTCAATCTGAGGCGACTATAATCACGCTCCAAGATATTGGAGCAACTCATTCGAGTGCTATTCTTCCCTTGTTGCCCACAGACAGCCTTGTAGCGTACAACATCCTGCTTTGTGAAGGCTGCTAAGCTTTTCGGACTGGAAGTTGGCTTGAAGAAGACAGAAGATCTCCACCAGCCTGCACCTCAGGAATAGTACCTCCCTTCAGCTCAGTGAGACTGAGCTGAAGACAGTCCACCAGTTCAGCTACCTGGGGTGCACTATCTCGTCAGATGCCAAGATCGATAAAGAGGTTGACAACAGACTAGCAAAGGTGAACAGTGCATTTGGCAGGCTGCACAAAAGAGTCTGGAACAACAAGCATCTGAAGAAAGGCACAAAGATCAGTGTGTACAGAGCCATTGTATTGACCACCCTCCTGTATGCTTCCGAGTCATGGGTCACCTATCTTCTCCACCTACAACTCCTTGAAGGCTTCCTCCACTGCTGCCTCTACACTGTCCTTGACATCCACTGGAGTGACTTAGTCACCAACATTGAACAGGCAGAGGTTACCAGCATCAAGACCATGCTGTTGAAGATACAGCTACACTGGAAGAGCACATCTCAAGGATGGAAGATCATCGACTGCCCAAGATTGTGGAGTATGGAGAATTCTCCACTGACTACCATGACAGAGGGGCTCTGAAAAAGAGGTACAAGGACTCTGTGGAGAGATCCTTTGATGCCTGTCACATTGACCATCGCCAGTGGTCTGCTCTAGCCTCCAAACACACAGCTTGGCGACAATACCATTCACCAGTCTGTCTCCTTCGAGAATGCATGCGGGGCTGGCCTTGAGTTGAAAAGGAGATGAAGGAAGAACCATGATACAGTAGCGCCAAACCCAGAACAGAATTTCTCTTGCAGCTGCTCCTGTCCTGCATTGTCCTCGTCAGCCACCAGCGAGCCTGCAGCAGACACGGACATCCCCTTCCTAAATCTTCGTTTGCGAAGCCAAGCCATGTTGATGAGGTTAGGGTAGAATTTACACTTGCAAAACAACCTTTCCCACTGCACCTCAGTACTCATGATAATAAACTTGAACATGAAGTGTTCATATCCCAAATTTTGGAGGTTAAACTTCCATTAAGGATAATGTATATTCCCTAAACCTCTCTGTATTATTGTCTTGTAAAACAGAGCAATGCATCATCTTCTTGTGGCTAATGGTATTTTAGAAAATTAATGTTTACTCCATAGATGGAGGCCAATAGGTGCATGCTGAATTTACAGGAATTTTAGTCCTGTAATATTCACTGGATACCAAAATTAATATTCAGAGCAGTTAATCATAATGTGTGCAATGGTGCATCTTTTAAAATTGTTGCTAATAACCGCTCCAAGGAGGAATGAAATGTAAAATATTTATCTTTTTAAAAAAATTTTAATCTAAATTTTATTCAAAATCAACAATTATAGGCTCTTTATAGAATGACTGGTATTGAACCCATCTCCCATCTCCAGCATATAAAATACATGCTATTGTGCAGGAAAACCAACAATCAATATACAGTCTTCTCATATACAAAATAGAGCAAAACAGATCAATATCTTCCGTAAGACAAACTATAAGTATCAAAGTAAACAAACAATGATTTATATACAGCCCTTGTTGCCTCGTATAAAAGTAATAACGCTGTTTTCTTGGCAGGTTTTATATTTGCCAGGTAATTTCATAGTTATTAAGAAACAGTCTGCTCTTGGCCTCTCAATCCATTTTCTTCTGCATCGATGCTCATATTCTCATCGCCATAGAGATAGCAAGGTGGTCTTACAGGGGGGGGGGGGGGCTTCAATGATTAAGACTCCTTCAGGAGACAAGGATGCAAAAACTGTGATGAGATTAATTTCGATGGGCAACTGGATTTTTTTGGTGAAGTTTTTGGAAACTATTCCACCCTCTTCTTGCTTTTCTTCATGTTTTTCTGATATCTCCACGAAGCCATCCTTGGTTTTGATGGTGAGCTCCTCGGGCGCAAAGCTCTGCATGTTGACACACACCTTCCAGGGCTCCCCAGGGCTGATGCCCGGAGGGCTCCTGGCCTTGGGGTAACCCATGTAGCGTGCCATGTAGTGAGGAGGCGGCGGGCTGCAAGCCTCCGGAGTTTCGCGGGAAGCCCCATTGAAGGAGAACTTCAGAGGGCTGGGCCAGGTTGAGGTCAGCCTGGGGCGAGCCCAGTTGGGCCAGTTGGCCGTGAAGTGGTTGGAGAAAGGCGAGATACCGAATTCCTCGTCCAGGAACTGAGGTTCTCGGAAAGGGTCCCTGCTGCTCCTCTGCCTGCTGGGCATCTAGCAGGAGAACGGCACCTGACCTTCAGCCATACCTCCGCACTCTCACCCCCCATGTAAAATATTTATGATCTGCAAAAATACTACCAGGAACAATTTCCCCTTGTACTTACCTCTGACATTTCCCTGAAACTTTCCTCCATCCACCTTTAACAGATGTCCACAGGTATTTGCTATTGTCACCTAGGAAAAAGGTGCTGGTTGTCTACTCTAAGCCCCTCATAATCTTATTTACCTCTGTGTTAATGAGATAGATGGAATAATTGTCTCTTGCAGATATTATTTGTCCCATTATCACTTGATTTGTTAGTTGCGAGCATTGTGAATGCAGAGATTTATATTGATTATTTTCCCTCCATGGAGAAGTATGACTCTAGTGATAGAACACAGATGGAATTTCTTCATTTAGTATTCAAAGTTGGTAAACTGGAGACAACAATAAAGTCATTGGTGCAGTAACAAGGCAGCAAAGGCTCTCACCCAATGAGATTTGTTGATTTGTGTTTCACAGTGAAATTTTTGTGGATGGTGCTTCTGTAATTACAATTATCTGTGGAAGACAAACTACTAGAGAGCCATAAGTCAGTACAGCCCCTTTAAACACTTGGATTTATAGTGTCAGGTTAAACTCCAGAGAGAACTTGGATATTGGTGTAGTACACAGGAGTATTAGAGAAACTCAGCAGGTCACGCAGTGTCCATAGGAAGCAAAGCTATATAACACACATTTCAGGTCTGAGCCCTTTATCAAAGCAGGCAGGTGCCTGAATAAAAAGGTGAGGGGTGGAGGACAGGCCAACAAAAAAAGGTCATAGGTGGATATAGGTGGGAGGGCAGAAGAGAAAAATGCTGGGAAGTGATAGCAGGAGGGGTAGCTCTCTGCAGAGTTTCCTGTTTATAACTTGGATCTCAGCTGCTTTCTGGTGATTGGACCCACAAGTATGCTGATGAGGCTGGCCATACTTTATTGCTGGTAAGAATGGTTTCCAACCTCTCCACAAAGCCCTGTGCATGGTTGAAACTTGAGCCTTAAGATCCTTGACATTGGTGCAGACCTTTGGACAGAACTAATGTTGTACTAAGTATTTCATTGTGCATCTGCAACTTCTTCTGTAGCATATTCACTAGAGTTCTTTTGTGGTAGAACATGCATGCGACTACTTTTCCAGGATTTAGTTCATGGGCTACCTAGCTGGTTGTAGACTACTTATTTCTTATGATTCGCCATAAGCAGATCTCATCACTAACCTTCCTTCTACAAATTTGTATTTAAATTGATGACAGCAAATGTTAAATTGAATGATATGTTCCTTCATCTTCCTCTCTGATGCAGTTACTGGAAAGAAAAAAACAGTGATAGTGATGTAGTGATGATGTACAACGGTGATAGTGATGGTGTAGAATAGTGATAGTGATGTAGTGAGATGGTGTAAAATGGTGATAGTGATGTAGCTGATGTAAAACAGTGATAGTGATGTAGCGATGGTGTAGAACGGTGTTAGTGATGTAGCGATGGTGTCAAATGGTGATAGTGATGTAGTGATGGTGTAAAACGGTGATAGTGATGGTGTAGAATAGTGATAGTGATGTAGTGAGATGGTGTAAAATGGTGATAGTGATGTAGCTGATGTAAAACAGTGATAGTGATGTAGCGATGGTGTAGAACGGTGTTAGTGATGTAGCGATGGTGTAGAACGGTGTTAGTGATGTAGCGATGGTGTAGAACGGTGTTAGTGATGTAGCGATGGTGTAGAACGGTGTTAGTGATGTAGCGATGGTGTAGAACGGTGATAGCCATGTAGCAATGGTGTAGAACGGTGATAGTGATGTAGCGATGGTGTAAAATGGAAGTGAGAGCTCCATGATGACAAATTTGCAAAAATAGTTCAAATTCTGAAATGATGGGTATATCTCTATGCCATTTTGTTATTGTTATTGAAGATTTTGCCATTGCTTATCCTCCAAGGGTGAGGGATGAGTACCATGTGCTGAGATGATATGTTGATGTAATTAAATAGGAGCTGGTAGTTGTGGCTAAGAGGCTTGGAATGCTGATGAATGCATGGGGTACCTGAAAGTTAAATCTCAATTCTAATTGGAAACAATTATTCATGAGAGATTCGCAATCACTGTGTAATGCCTTTGGTACGGTTAATAGAATATGGCATCTAAGCATGCATTAAATTAGTTCGTCTGCTGGTGTGAATTTTTTGAACTTTATGTGCTGGTACACTCATCAATGGCATTGAACTCATTGCCATCCTCATACCTTTTATGCTCCACTTCCACTTTGGTGTGTTCCTTGTGGTGGGGGGGGGGGGGGGTGAACTCCCTTTCCCTTTTCCTCACCAATCGAGGTCTTCAGTGCTTTTCCAAAATTTAGGATTGTTTGCTCTTGCCTATGTCTGCAATTAGCTTCCCCCATATCACAAAGACCTCTGGAATGATTTTTATCACCTGCACTAGCCATTCATAAGGAAGACAGGATGGCTAAAATTGTCTTATAATTTGATCTTGAAACCTGATCTAAGTATCAAACATGTTTTCCAATGCTATCTAGTATTTTATATAATCTAATCCTGCAATAATTTATTTTCAAATTTTATATGAAGCAAGATTGTTCATGCATTAAAGCTAATAATCTTTAAAAATGGGTTACTTTGAAAAATATGTGAACTGATTTTAATGGTAGCGTTGTATAAGGTACTGAATTTATGTAAAACAAATAAGTTACAAGGTTGTTTTTGATATTAAGCAAAGAGGTTAAAGAAGATCTGAAAAAAAAAATGTTATTGGAATAGGCTTGTTCAGTGGGAATGTGTCATCTTTGGCTGACCTAGATTAGAATGTCAGATAAAATCAATTTTTTACAAATTAAAAAAAATTAAATAGTCCAAAGACCAGATGAAACAAGTCTACCTGCACAGCGAAATTCAAAACAATTCTCCTTCAACTATGACCTCATGAAAAAATATGATAATTTATTCACTTGCTCCCTCTTGGACAATACTGTGCCTAACTTCGCACAACAGTTACCTGTATTACAGTAGTACTATAATTCAATTCAAAAGTAATTCACTGCTTCTTAAATGACGTGAATTTAGAAATTCTTCTTTGGAAATGTATGTTCAATTCTGAATTTGTTTTTGAATTGTGTGCCCTGAGGCAATGGTTGGATAAATGTGTGGATCATGCACATCAAATTTATAGCAAAGTGCAGATACAGTTTTTACCCGCACCCCAGGAAGAAATTTCACTGAACTTAAGAACTATTGATGATCTTGAGTTCCGATGTATTGTTAGGAAGGAACGTTTTGCTCTTTCGAAAAATGGATATGCCAAATTATGCACTTATGCACCGTAATGTTGTTGTGAGTTGCAAGGATAACTGAATTGCGCTGCTTTGTATTAGATTTAGTTTTTTCATTTATTATGATTTCATTTTGTCTCTTCATTATGCTGTATATGTATTTCCAAGAAGGATTATTGTTGAACAACCAGGTAAAGACCATAAAGAACCATAGCTGTTCTTTTACCCTCCACCAAAATAGGTCACCAATTATAATTGCCATAGAAATCAATGTTAATTTTATGTCTGAATGAGTTTTAAAATTGAAACTGCAATACCTGATCGAATTTTGTGAAATAAAATTTGGGAATTGTTTAAAAAATAGTTCAAGTTAATGCTTTTAAGGATTGCTTCTGAATTGTAATTTTTATTAAAACATTTTTTTTGCAGAGGATTACCCTAATGGAACCTGGTTAGGTGATGAGAATAACCCTGAGATGCGAGTCAGGTCTCCTATTACTCCTGCTGATATGTTACACGTTGCCACAAGTTGCAGAACAGCTGAAAAAATGGCATTGACACTTTTGGATTACCTATTCCATCGTGAGGTACAAGCTGTATCCAACCTCTCTGGGCAAGGAAAACATGGAAAAAAACAGTTGGATCCTTTAATGATCTATGGAATTAGATGTAGGTGTCATTATCTATTTGTACAGCGACTGTGAAAATGCCGTTTGCTACTTTTGCTGCTGTTATTACAGTATCCTCAAATTAACTCAGCAGGAAGAGATGATAAGTGAAATGCAAATGAGACTTTTACTTTGCAGCATTTAACCTCTTGATTAACTTGTTACAAAAAAGTGAAAGAATAATTATTTGTATAATTGTGAGTCCCATATCTAAGGAAGAATGTGCGGACATTAGGGGGGGGTCCAGAAGAGGTTTACAGGAATGATCTCTTGGATGAAAAGGTTAACATAAGAGGCAACACTCTTCAAGTTCTAGTATTTCCCAATTTCAAGATGACATCTTCAAAGAGACCTGAGCGACGATATTCCAAATGACTATCTTATTAATCCAATAAACCAAACTTTGTAGTTGCAGCATTGATATTTTCATAATGATGAATAAACAAAACATACTGTATAATGATATTCAACTTAAACAGATAGAAAAAGAAATAGACAAAATTAAGATGACCTTTCTAACACTGCTCCTAGATCTTGGGGTCTCATCTGTGTTAGCAATTTTTATTCTGCAGTAACAAGAATGGATTATTGTTTCAATACAATTTAAGTGTGCTATCATTGTGAAAGACCATTTGCCTTGACAAATAACACTATATTGCTCTAACTATCTGTATTATTTAAATTTGTTTGTCAAATTGATTAAAAACTGAGAAAGAAAGTAAGCTGGCGAAAGAAATCTGTTTGGTTTTGAATTGCACAGACTGGTTTATAACTTAGTTTAATAATATTGTTCAGATTAGTAACTTGTTTATTGAGGATTTTTTAAATAAAGTTGTCCACTGGTTTTACTCAGTAATTGGATTCAGCCTATTTTCACGTCATGTTAAAAATCCTTCAGGAAAAAGTGGGGGTTTCTTACAATTGTTCAACCAACACAAGAGTGGATAACCTGCACACTTTCATTATGGTGTTGCAATACCTTCTTTCTTTTTCATATACAAATGAAATATGGGTAACCTGACCTATTGGCTTCATGTTGTGGATTTGACAATAATCTTGTTCTCAGACTTGAAATTATCCTTGATATTGGCTGCCCTTAATCTAAACACAGTCTATTACAAGATTTTGACAAAGGCTCCTTGGACACAATATTTATAAATGAAAGAAGTGAGCACTTTCTAACAGTGATTTCTCTGCTGTGTTTGCTGCAATGACATTGCATTTTTGGACTTGTATTGGCCAGCTTTATACAATTTAACCTGTAATTGTGTGTCTCCTTCAAAGTTAAATTTTTAACATACTTTATAACACTTCTAGGTCATCTCTTCCATAAATTTGGAATCACTGAATCAGACTGGTACAGAATAAAACAAAGCATAGACTCTAAATGTCGAACAGCATGGCGCAGAAAACAGCGTGGTCAGAGCTTGGCAGTAAAAGGTTTTGCCCGGAGGACGCCCTCGTCTTCAGTTATGAGTGGAACAGGTACAAAAAAAGATGAAGCAAATTTTTGTTAATTATTAACTTCATTGTATGATGTGTATATTTAAGTAGCATGTTTCAGATAGAGTTTAAATATTTCTTCAACTGTTCTTCCTGTAATTAATGTTTGCCTTCCAATCAATCCACATGATAGAAACCCAGTCAACGTCACAGTTGGTATTCTTCTTGTTCTCAATGACAACATTGGGATTTTTACATCATCATGAACATCCCAAAATTGCTAACAACTGCAAAGGAAAACATCAGCAATCAGATTTGTTATCATGAGCATGTCACAAAGTTTGTTGTTTTGTGGCAAACATTTCTATACACTACATTTCAAAATAGATAAAATAGTGCAAGTAAAAGACAAAGTGAGGTTGTGTCTGTGGTTCATTCAGAAATCTGATGACATGGGGAAGAAGCTGTCCTTGTGCCTTCTGGCTCCTGTACTTTTTCCCCGATGATTTTTCCTGTCTTGAGCATTGGCATCTCCATACCAGACAGTGATGCAATCAAACAGAATGCTCTACGTTACACTTGTAGAAGTTCTCGAGAGTCTTCGATGACTGTGAATCAAATCTAATCAATTGATTGTAAAAATGAGCATAAAACTAAACTGCTGGAAGTACGTTGTTGGAGAAAAGGGAGAATTGACATTTCAAGTTTAGATCCTGTATCTCAAACCTTATAGATGGAGTAGGGTCCACACATGACAATATAAGAAAGAGATGTTATTATCATAATACTAAATCTTGCATTGAATTCTCCAGGATCCTCTTGATAACCCAGGATCCCACTCATCCTATTTACAACATTGCTATATCTTGAGGGAAGCCACTCAACAAATACTGAACATCAATTATGGAGCACAGAATCAGAGCTGGATTATATTAGGTTATGATGGGTATGGCCTGCTATCAGCCCTACTCACGAAGTCAGTGTCCTGCTCATTGTCAGTTCTTTTTCTGGAGTCAATTCCCTCATACACTCATCCCCAACCAATCATTCCCTTGGTAACTATCCTACTACACATGCATTTATGCCTCCTCCCTCATCATTATTTGGGGCTCCAAACAATCCTTCCAAGTGAAGGGACACTTCAATTGTGAATCTGTAGGGGTGATTTACTTCATCCGGGGAGGCTGGATGCAGACTGAGAGATCACTTTGTTGAGCACCTTTGCTTTGTCAAATGCAACATTAAGGTCCTCCCAGTGGCCAACCAGTTCAATTCTCCACATCACTCTCACATTGGTATATTTGCCACTTAAGACAATTTTGTAACCAATTGATGAGCTCAATCTGATCTAACCTTCAGGGGCACCTTATCATTAGGCTTCCATTTATAAATGGTTCTATTTCTCCTCCTATAAATATCAATTTAAATAAATAAATATTTTTTTTCTTCACTAATTGTGCAAAAATAGGAAAGAATCATGACTAAAGCTGGGGTATGTCCTGAATACTTCTGAAACAAAAGTTGTTTTCTGAAAGGTGCTTTTTTAAATAATAAGGAAGAGCAAAAAAAAAACAGCTATAATCTTGCATTGATATTTAAAAAGAAACACTGTGGCACTCTTTCACTACTACGCTTGTTGTTTCATTTTATATTTTAAGTGTCTGAACTAGGTTTTGTACTTCACGATTTAATGATGTTCTTTATTTGTTAGATTTGGTTGATATGATGTGAGGATTGAGATGTAAAAAATAATGTAACATATTTGAAATATATATTTAAGAAAATGCAAAATATTAAAATGTCAGGTATACAAATTATTTTGTTCATATTTTAATAATAATGTCAAATACTTTTAGTTTAGTCCCATACAAATTTGAAAACATCTTTGTTTTATTGAAGAGGGAATGCAAGAATCTGAGCCATCATCAGGAGATTTACAGCAAAATCAAGCCCAAACACTGCACTATGCTTTGGCAAATGCTCAGCAAGTTCATATCCATCGCATTGGAGAGGATGGTCAGGTTCAACAAGTAGTGAGTATTGTAAAGAAATACCAGAGTAAAATTTATAGTTGTAAATTGCATTCTACTAATTCCTGGCAGGGCATGTTGTTTCAGTTTCATGGCCTAAGTTTGATCCCATGAACTTGTGTAGTCCACTGAGAAAGTTTCAAAAAAGAATGACAGATTTATCCAGGATAAATTGGTTTCCATCTCTGGGTTTTAGACAAGTGGTAAGAACACCACTTGCTATAATTTTTTAAATTCTTTTGATTTTTGGGGCAGTTCCTTTTAAACTGTAAAAGCATCGTGTCACTTCACTGATCATTTTTTTTTAAATTACAAGACTAATGAGATTAAGAATTAAGAATTACATATCCTGAAAAGATTGAGATTAAGATTAAGAATGGCACATGGACAACTGGCACTGTAGGTGGAAGTATTTAAATGATCAACAGATGACAATTCATGGTCAAAATAATCCAAACTAGCAAAAGGATATTCTGAGATTTGGACCTGAAAAAAAGACAAATTCTTTCAAATGGTGAAAAGGTAGAAGGGGTGGAAGTCCAAGAGAGATTTAAGGTCCACTTATGTAGATCGTTAAAATGATAAGGATAGAAAATAATCAGGGAAGTTGATGGAATGCTGGGGCCCTGACCACATGTATAGCAACTATGTTACAGGCATTCAGAACCCTGCTTTGACCATTAATGGAATATTGTGAGCATTTCTGAAGGCCACACCATGGACAAAATATTGGCTTTGGAAAATAATGTAGATTATCAGTGATACTTGGGGCACAGGGGGACCTGTCATGTCTTGTAGCTGTTGCTTGCTGATTTGCTGTGGACCTTGCTTTCTGCAATTGCTCGAATGGGGCCTCCTCTCTGAAGTAATGATAGAGGTGAAAGGATCCAGGCAGTATTTCAACATCTGGAGCAACTGCTGCCAGTCCTTAGTAACGATCCACACTCACCAGCCAAGATATAGCCTTGAGCCCAATATTTCAGCACTGAATGGCTGCTTTGCCCTGCCATGTCCTCTCTAACATCTGCCCTTGCAGTTAACGTCTCCATTCTGAGTCTTGGATAATTTATTGCCTGATGAGAGCCAGGTACCCTGCAGTGGGCCCAAGTCCCAACTTCTCAGAAGAGCACATGCAATAAAAGAGGTTTCTGCCAGATTACTGGCTCTATATTATAGTGTAATAATATAATGACCCATTTTGATAATGAATCCATGTAATCCAGTTCTTGGGAACTCATTTTGAATGCTAAATGCAGTACCAGTGTAGAAAGGAGCTAATTCTTCAGTTGTACATGTAGTTGTGTAGAGCAGGGGCTGTAGTCTGAGATGGAACTTTGAAACTCTATTCAGGATATGTAATTGTAAAGCCAAGGTTGATCTATCTTTGTTAAGCAAAGTTATAAAAGGACATGGATTTAAAGTGAGTGAGGGGAGAATTTTAAGAGAGATATGTAGGGCAAACGTTTTACACAAAGAGTGGAAGGAATCTGGAACAGACTGCCATGAGAATGGTAGAAGCAGATACTATTGTACAGAAGCATATATGAGGTTTTTAGATGGATTCACGAATATGGAGGGAAATGAGGGATATGTAGAGCAGCAGAGTTTTACTTTAGCTTGGGCATCATGTTCAGTGAAGACATGTGAACTAAAGGACTTGTTCCTGTGCTGTTCTATGTTTTAAAGATATATAGGCCAAAGGATCTGTTACAGATCAAACATGATGTAATTCAGTGTTAGAACTGGCTCAAGAGGGAAAGAAACCGACTCGTGTTTTTATCTCTTGTATGGGTTAGGCAGCCGCTCTGGTTTTAGTTTTACTGCAAAGGCTGACATTTATCCATATCTAATTGCCCTCTACAAGGAAGCATCTGATTTTCTTTTGTAACACTTTTTCTTGTACTGTTTACTGTTAACATAGTGAATGGTTTCAATCAAATGGATAGTATGTAAAGAGGGTATTTTTCATAAATTGTGTTATCCTAATATTAAAGTTCCGAAAATGGGAAGTAACTTGATGGGAAGAAGCATGTGGACTTGATTTTACAGTGTTTTCAAACATACTGTTCTGATTCCACCAGCCCTCCTTGTTTGACTGATGTACAGTGTCCTCCATAATTTTTAGGACAGAGACAATTTTTTTCCTTTATTTGGTTCTCTGCTCCACAGTTTTAAATTTGTAATCAAACAATCCACATGTGATTAATGTGCACATTCCAGATTTTATTCAAGGTTATTTGTGTACATTTTGGTTTGACCATTTAGAATTATGACACTTTTTATAGTTTGTCTCTTCATTTCAGCGCACCATAATATTTAGGACAGCAATGGTATGTATATTAAAGTAGTCATGTTCAATTCTTTGCTTGAAGTCTGTGATTTATAAACATTACTGGGTGCTGAGTATCTTCTCTGGTAATGCTCTGCCAGGCCTCGACAGCAGCCATCTTCTGCTCCTGCTTATTCGGGGCGGGGGGGGTTGTCCCTTTAAATTTTTTCTTCAGCATACGGAAGGCATGCTCAATTGGATTTAGTTCGGGTGACTGACTTGGTCATTCAAGAATTTTCCAATTTTTAGCTTTGAAAAACTCCTTTGTTGCTCTAGCAATATGTTTTGGATCATTGTCTTGCTGTAGACTGAAACGTTGCCCAATGAGTTTGCAGCATTTACTCAAACTTAAGCAGATATGATGTTTCTATACACCTCAGAATTCCTTTTACTTCTGCCATCAGCACTGACACCATCAGTGAAAATAAGTTGCCAATACCTGTGGCAGCCATGCATGGCCAAGCCATAACACCCCTACCACCATGTTTTACAGATGAAGTGGTATGCTTTGGATCTTGGGCAGTTCCTTTATTTTGCTCTTGCCATCACTCTGATGCAGATTAATCTTGGTGTCATCTGTTCACAAGACCTTTTTACAGAATTTTACAGACTCTTTTAAATATTTCTTGGCAAACTATAATCTTTGCCATTTTGTTTCTGTGGCTCACTAATCATTTGCATCTTGCAGTATCTTCTCTGTATTTCTGTTCATGTCTTCTGCAGAGAGCAAAGTCATTGACACATCCACCCCTGCCTCCTGAAGAGTGTTTCTGATCTGTTGGATGGGCGTTTGGGGATTTTTCTTCATTTTGATGAGAATTCTTCTGTCATCAACAGTGGAGGGTCTTCCTTGGCCTTCCAGCCCATTTGCAATTACTGGGTTCACCAATTTGCTCTTGCTTAATGATTTTTTGAAAACTGTTGACTTTGGTAATCCTAAGGCTTGGGTGATGTCTCTGACAGTTTTATTGTTGTTTTACAGCCTCATAATGGCCGAGTTGATTTTCATTGCCACAACTCTGGTCCTCATGTTTAAAAATGGCAACTGCAGATTCCAAAGGTGATCAAAAGCTTAGCAGTAAGCCTTGCTGCATATCTGCATTAATGAAGTAATTAAACAAACCTGAGTACTCACAAATACCCATAAAGTCATATGTCCCAAAAATGGTGCACTGAAATGGAGGGACGATGTATAAAAAGTGCTGTAATTATTACATTGTCAAACCACAATGTATACAAATAACCTTGAATAAAATCTGGAATGTGCACTTTAATCATATGTGAATTGTTTGATTATAAATTGAAAACTGAGCACAGGGGCAAATAAAAGGAAAAAAAAGTCTTTGTCCCAAGTATTATGGAGGGCACTGTAAATCTATGCCAACATTATTGTTCTTCAATATCTCCTTTTCCACCAGCACCCTGTCCCAGGAATTAACTGGGACAGGGTCCAGTGCAAAAGGAACACTGGCGTCAATGAGGTCATTTCACGGTGGGATTAACCACCTCTACCCCTACTCATATCCCTGGCATTTGCTGATGCCGGCATGCTGATAAAACCAGTGGAAAAGGGACAGCAGAAAATCGACTGTGTCCAGTTGAAGGTAGAACACTCTAATCCCCCAGGGATGAGTTGTGTTCAGTGGAAAAGCAATTAGTGTCTCAGTTAATGGTGGCCCAGTGGAAATGGCACAAAGGGGTTCCTATCCTGGGACACTGCACGACCAATTAACTGGGATGGCAGTAGAAAAGGGACTCAAGTCGCATGAGCTTTTTTCATTCCTTGCATTGATGATTAAAAATTTTAAGTAATATTTACACTATATCATGGTTTTATAGTTCTGTTTTGTGGTTGTCATTTATAATGTTTTCTATCTGTTATTAAATATTAAATTAACCCATCTAGACTTTGTTCTTTATCTTATTTTCTTTATTCTTTTGTTTTTTTATAGTTTGGATCCTTGTAATTTTTTTCTGTCAATAATACTATTTTTCCATGCCTTTTCTGTCTACTGGCTGTACAGGGGCACCTGCATATTGCTCAGGTACCACAGGGAGAACAAGTACAAATCACTCAGGACAGTGAGGTAAGGTGACAGAAATTCTGTTTCCTTTTTGATTCCTTTTCACTGAAATAATTTATTCGGTAGTACTGCTAAACCCATGAAACTTGTATAATGAATTTTGTTTATAATAATGTTTATTAGGACTATTATTGTTGACAGGTTGATATGTATAAATTATATTCTAAATATTGACATAAGAAATGATTCTTTGGTATTCTCAATGGTGTTGGCTTTTGTGAGAATGTGTCCCTTAATGCCAACATTATTGATTTTTATTGATATACATATTATCAGAGAATGATTCTGAATGAAGTAGTTTTCAAGTAACATTTGAATGTGCCAAAGGTTAGCATTATATTTTAAATTACTATAATCCTCTATTTCCTCCACAACTGGTTATAGTTACAATGTATAATATTTTTGGCATGGAATTCATAGACATTGTACAAAATCTATATAATAGTCTGCTCAATTGATTTTGATCATGTTTCCCATTAATCTTACTTTACAACTGATTGTCATGTATATGTATCATGTTAAATCGTTCCTTTTTCTTAGATCTACTTGTGAAATTTTTTTTTAAAGTGAATTTATTTGCATTGTGCTCTGGATGACAAGAAGACCATTAGGAAATATATTACCTCAGTCTTATGTCATGAAGTTCTATTCCGTAATATTTTGTTGAATATCTCATCTTTAGTTTAATGTTTGAACATTTAATGAAGCTAAGATTTGCAGATATAATTCTTTGATATAATTGTTTGAAAGAGAGTCTCCTGCTAAGACACACATGAAGAACAGTTAGAGAGTCTCCTGCTAGACACACATGAAGAACAGTTAGAGAGTCTCCTGCTAGACACACATGAAGAACAGTTAGAGAGTCTCCTGCTAAGACACACATGAAGAACAGTTAGAGAGTTTCCTGCTAAGACACACATGGATACATCATGATTTTACTATTTATTCTGTGATTATTTTTGCTGGTTACTTGAGGCTGCTAGTTGCTTGAATTCTGAATAATGGGGATTTTACTGTATCTTCTGGAGGAACTCTGGTTAAGCAGCATCAGTGGAAGAAAAGAATCCTTCATCAAGACACACCAACCATTCATCAAGTTTTGATAAAGGGTCCCCAATGATGATGCTCGATCCATTGTGTCCCTCCAGCAGATTGATTGTTCCCGAACTAGATCTTCCTTGCCCCATAATTTATTCAGGTTTCCAAGCAGAATGAAGTGGAAATTGACAACTCTGAATAAATCCCTCCCCCCTCTCCACAGAGCTGACCACCAAACCCAGTAAGACCCATCTATATAGTTTGGACTTTCAGGGAAAAGAAAGATATGTCTTCAGGGTTGAGGCAGATGGGATGACCACTGCATGTTTCATTACTTTGAAGGGGTTGAGGCAGATGGGTTGAGCACTGCATGTTACATTACTTTGAAGGGGTTGAGGCAGATGGGATGACCACTGCATGTTTCATTACTTTGAAGGGGTTGAGGCAGATGGGATGACCACTGCCCCACTGCATGTTTCATTACTTTGAAGGGGTTGAGGCAGATGGGTTGACCACTACATGTTTCATTACTTTGAAGGGGTTGAGGCAGATGGGTTGACCACTGCATGTTTCATTACTTTGAAGGGGTTGAGGCAGATGGGATGACCACTGCCCCACTGCATGTTTCATTACTTTGAAGGGGTTGAGGCAGATGGGTTGACCACTGCATGTTTCATACTTTGAAGGGGTTGAGGCAGATGGGATGACCACTGCATGTTTCATTACTTTGAAGGGGTTGAGGCAGATGGGTTGAGCACTGCATGTTACATTACTTTGAAGGGGTTGAGGCAGATGGGATGACCACTGCATGTTTCATTACTTTGAAGGGGTTGAGGCAGATGGGATGACCACTGCCCCACTGCATGTTTCATTACTTTGAAGGGGTTGAGGCAGATGGGTTGACCACTACATGTTTCATTACTTTGAAGGGGTTGAGGCAGATGGGTTGACCACTGCATGTTTCATTACTTTGAAGGGGTTGAGGCAGATGGGATGACCACTGCCCCACTGCATGTTTCATTACTTTGAAGGGGTTGAGGCAGATGGGTTGACCACTGCATGTTTCATACTTTGAAGGGGTTGAGGCAGATGGGATGACCACTGCATGTTTCATTACTTTGAAGGGGTTGAGGCAGATGGGATGACCACTGCCCCATTGTATGTTTCATTACTTTGAAGGGGTTGAGGCAGATGGGTTGACCACTACATGTTTCATTACTTTGAAGGGGTTGAGGCAGATGGGTTGACCACTGCATGTTTCATTACTTTGAAAGGGTTGAGGCAGATGGGATGACCACTGCATGTTTCATTACTTTGAAGGGGTTCAGGCAGATGGGATGACCACTGCATGTTTCATTACTTTGAAGGGGTTGAGGCAGATGGGATGACCACTACATGTTTCATTACTTTGAAGGGGTTGAGGCAGATGGGTTGACCACTGCACTGCATGTTTCATTACTTTGAAGGGGTTGAGGCAGATGGGATGACCACTGCATGTTTCATTACTTTGAAGGGGTTGAGGCAGATGAGATGACCACTGCCCCACTGCATGTTTCATTACTTTGAAGGGGTTGAGGCAGATGGGATGACCACTGCCCCACTGCATATTTTATTACTTTGAAGGGGTTGAGGCAGTTGGGATGACCACTGCATGTTTCATTACTTTGAAGGGGTTGAGGCAGATGGGATGACCACTGCCCCACTGCATGTTTCATTACTTTGAAGGGGTTGAGGCAGATGGGATGACCACTGCATGTTTCATTACTTTTAAGGGGTTGAGGCAGATGGGATGACCACTGCATGTTTCATTACTTTGAAGCAAAGTTTGTGAGATAAATAAAATGTTAGTTACACATTATTCTGTTTTATTCTTCCTTAATCAGGGGAAGTAAGGGCAATTTGGTGCAAAGGTATTTCAGTTACTGCACAGAAATGGAGAGGCAACTTTAGGGCACACGACCACTGTTTTCAGACAAATGCAATAAATCCAGCCAGGCATTGGGAAAAGATGCAGTAGATGGAGATGTGATGTGCAATGAATACGATAGACAGGAGATCCCATAAATTTGAGAGTGAAAATCAAAGACTCAGATGCTGTAAAACACTCAAAGTGTAAATAGGTAAACAGAGTTCACATTTCAGTTGAAGATCTTTCTGATATTTCAGAAGCAGAGTCTTTAACTGAAATGAAAACTGTTTTTATTTTTAAAAAAATAGAAAGGTCCTGTGGTTTCATGCCAATTTCACTGAGATTAAATAACATATTGTACTACATAATTTTTGGTGTGTTTGTCTTTATTATCATTTTGTTGTTCACTGCCATCTTTTCATCTTGTCATTCCAAGTCCATGTGCTATTTGAAACTTGCAGCAAATTGGCTCTTCAATTACTTTGCTGAAGTTCTGATAATTTTTGAATGATCACTCTTTTAGTCCTGTACTTTTCATCGATAATAAACTCATTTAGAAGATATCTTCTTCTTTCTTTGGCTTGGCTTCGCGGACGAAGATTTATGGAGCGGTAATGTCCACGTCAGCTGTGTATATTCCTCACGACTATTCTTTTCCCTTCATGCATGTGATTTGTTGTTCTCTAGTTTGACACCCCAGATCCATATTAGTTTTCATGGTTTAATTCACAAATGACTGCTGTTGTTTTGTTTAAATATTGCTGAACTCTAAATGCAGCATCATTGCAGGGACACATCCTGAACCTGGCTAGTGTTTTCTCTTCATTGATCTTGGTTTACCTGCAGTACATTTCCAATACTTTGCATTTTTATTTAGTTCCAAAAGTTGCGAGCCAATCGTGGCTGAACAATACTACATTATAGTTGACTCACCATTGCAGAGCTGGTGCAGCTTTCCGAAACAAGCAATGGATTAAATCCATTGACATTTCAATTTAAGTGGAATTATGATTGATTAAAACTGTGCAGTGAATTGTGCTGGAATTTTTCTTGATCCCTGCTACCTGCACTTGAGTGACACCCAAAAACTCATGAGACTTCTGATAAGGTGTAGCGAGATCACAGCAGGTGGGTTCCTGCACAGACATTGATCCAAAAAGCTCTGACAGGAAGTAAGCCTGGGAATGCAGATTTGTGTTGTGTCTGAATCTTTGGACAGGGGTCGGGTGGGAAGGTAATCATAGATCTTAAATTGCTCTGAGAGTCGTGAAGAATTCAACACAGAGACAAGCTGTATAAACAGGCTGTATGTGGGAGAATTTAAAGGACATTACAATCGCTGTCATCTATTGGAAACATTTAATGACTGAAGAAAATAAAACAGCTGATTAAAAAAATTCATGCTTTTACAAATCAATAAAGTCATGAAATTAAAAAAAATGTGTACACAATAATGAGAGGCATAGATGAGGTAGGAAGTCAGACTCTTTCTCCCAGGGTGAAAATATCACTGATGAATTGGGTAATCTGCACAAAAATATGAAGATTAAAATAATATTTTTATTTCTTCACATATAGGGCAATCTTCAAATACATCAGGTCCATGTTAGTCAAGATGGGCAGGTAAGTTATTTTGCAATATGATTCATATTTATTACTTGTAAAAATATTCCTCAGTAGATAGTTCCTATTTGCCCAAGTGATGTAGATTTTCTGTTGGAATTTGCAGGGAAGCCATGCACATTTATGAAAATAAGACAAAATGTAATTTTAGTTTTTAAAAAAAGCTGTAATTGACTAAAGGCAAAATGAGGGTAAACATATTATCACATTGGCTTATTAATGCACTGCTAATTTCATCATTTTTTGTGGCATTGTATTCTGTTTAACTGTGCTATTGGAATCATTAAATAACCAAGCAACAAAGCCCAAGTTAAATAAAATAGAGGAGGCAGTGGCTTTATTGGGTTGATTAAATAGGATGCATAGAAATTCCTGGATTATGAATCACCTCATTTACGAATATCCAAATTCTTACAGTTTATACCATACATTTTAAAAGATTATTCAAGTTCAAGTTTATTATCCAGTTGTTCAAGTGCAACCAGATGAAACAGCATTCTCTGGTCCTCGGTGCAAAAATATGCAAATACATATACAGATATCACACACATACAGCAAATGATATATATTCAGTAAGTATATACATATAAAAATAAATAAATATTGTTGAATAAATAATAAACTCTTGGAGGATTTGCACGAGTAGTTCATTCAGTTGTTCAGCAGTCTCACTTACTGTGGGAAGGAACTGTTTCTCAGTCTGGTGGTTCTGGCTCTGATACTCTTGTATCTCTTTCTCGATGGGAGTAACTGATAGATGATGTGTGCAGGGCAGTAGGGGTTCTCAAAGATCGTGCCGATATGGGGGGAGGGAGATTCCAGTGATCCTCTCTGCCACTCTTGGGGTCCTGTGGATTGATCTCTGATCCAATGCTCTACAGCAACAGAAGTATACTCTGAAGTAGCTGGGCATGACACTCTCAGTAGGGTTCCTGCACAAAGATGACAGGATGGTGGCCAGTAGGGTGGCAGCCAGAGCTCACCGGATCTCTGCTTCGGCACTTCAAGGCGCCACTCTATGGAGCTGGTGTTGAGGGACCAGGTGAAATTCTCAGCCAAGTGCACTCCAAGAAACTTGCTACTTTGACGACCAACGATAGAGCAGTCAGTGGAGAGTGATCCCCTTGGCCCTCCTGAAGTTGACAACCATCTCTTTTGTTTTATTAACATTCAGATGCAGGTTGTTGGCACTGCACCAGTCCGTTAGTGACTGCACTTCATCTCTGTACACTGACTCATTGTTCTTGCTGATCAGGCCCACCACGGTCATATCCTCAGCGAACGATGAAGTGGTTCAAGCTGTGTTTTGCTGCACAGTCAAGAATCAGCAGAGTGAACAGCAGTGGACTAAGCCCACAGCCCTGAGGGGTCCCCCTGCTCAGGGTAATGGTCTTGGAAGTGCTGTTTCCGATCCGGACTGCCTGTCCCCGTCAGGAAGTCAAGAATCCAATTGCAGAGGGAGGTGTTTAGCCCCCAACAGGCTCTACTTCTCTATCAGGTACTGAGATATGATTGTGTTGAATGCCGAACCGAAGTCCATAAACAACATTTGAACATGCATGTCCTTATTTTCCAGATGGCTGAGGACTAGATGGAGGGTGGTGGTGATGGCATTGTCTGCAGAGCAGTTGGATCTATATGCAAACTGCAGGGGGTCCAGTGAGGGGTGCAGCAGGAGCTTGATGTGCCCCATGACTAGACTCTCAAAGCACTTCATGACAGTAGTCATTGAGACAGGACACGAATGACTTCTTTGGCACGGGGTCAATGGTGGCAGCTTTAAAGCACGTTGGAACCATGTTGCTGCTCAGGGAGATGTTAAGGATGTCAGTGAGAACTTCTGCCAGCTGAGCTGAACAGCCCCTGAGCACTCTGCCAGGAATGTTATCCAGACCAGCAGCTTTCCATGGGTTGACCTTGCCTAACACTCTCCTCACATTGGCCATTGTAAGACATAGCACCTGATCATTTGGAGGAGAAGGGGTCTTCTTCACCGCCACTTTATTTTTCATCTCAAAACGCACGTAGAAGTTCTTCAGTGCATCTGGGAGGGAGGCATCACCAGCACAGGAGATAATGTAGTTTTGTGGTTGGTGAAATCTTAAATGCCCTTCCACATGTGTCACGTGTCCTTGCTGCTTCAAAGCAATTTGTTTACTGATAGCAAATGATATTTGCTCATGCTATCTGCCTGGATTTTAAATACCATCAATTTTTTGAGAATCAATTAACCATTTAAGTGCAGACTGGTATGCTGCACTCCTTGTCCAGCTTGCTGTTTCTTTCCATCTTCATCACCTCTCCCTTGTATCTTGCTTCTCTCAAGGTTATTAGCTAATGTATTAGTTAAGCTTCACATTATTTTCCATTATCATTGTCCAAGATAGCTGTCCCTCTTATCTGGAGATTTTTAATTTACAGTTTGCAAATGTGACAATCCAAGAAACACACAGGAAAAGGATAATTAAATATAAAACAAATAATTTTTTCATTAATCTTTTGCATGATTCATCTTTTGGCAATGTGAACTTACCTTATTTGATAATGACCAGTACGTATATCTAAAATGGCTGTCATATTTCACAAAGAGCCAGAGATAGAATATATTTGATTAATGATTCATGTCTCAATCTTAGCTTTCAACTATCTGCTGTACCAACAGATGTTTTCCTTAAAGTAAATCATTTTTTTTGGCAGAAAATGCCTGGATGTGCCCAGACCTGCTGATAAACTGGTAGCATATCAGAATCCATGAGGAATGGCATCACAGCTACCTTAAGTGCACAATAAAAATTTGAGAGAATTAATAACAATAAACTACTGTAACAATGAGGAAATACTGTGGAAAAGTGATTACAATCATTCAGAATTTTGCAAGAAGTTCAGCAAGGCACAAACTAATTGGAAGCTAAATTTCAAACAAGACTGGAAATTTTACTTCACTACACAGAATGTTACTAATCCATTTGCTTGCTTTGAGGCAAATCTGTTTTCAATGGCATGTATTATATGTGCATAGAGACCTTATCTTTACCAGGCTCCTTTCCCACTGCCTGTCCCACTAACCCCAGGTCAGTTCCTTGACCAAAACAACCAATTGTTGGTATCATTTGGCTATCAAAAACATTTCTGTTTTACAAAGGAATTTCACATTTTAGAATTTAAAAGCCTTTGGAAAATCATCCAAACTAAACAATAGTTTAGAATGTTCTTGTAGATTTATGGCTGGCATCCACAACTATTAGAATTGCGAGCATATGTGTTCTTTTGAACTTTAATGCCGGGTTGCTTTGTTTGTAGCACAGATCATTTATAGAACAATTATAAAAATAATTCTTCAAATTTAGGGTGAGAAAAATCAAGCACATTTAAAAAAAAAATTTAATCAAATATTTATGATAAATTAAATGAAAAAAATTGACTATTGGGAGAAAGGTCAGTGGTTGCTTTTCTTGAGATTTGAGTTAATTTCTATTTATTTAAATTTATTTTTGGTGTTTACAGATGTGAACCAAAGTTTTTCATACTATTATTTATTTTAAAGCAAAACAATTGTTCAGTTGCTACAATTGACCCAATTGACTGACAGTTTTGTCGTCTAAGATTCTTGGAGATGAAGGAAGCAGGGGACTGACATAAATTTATTGACTGTCAAAGTAACCTGAGATTCCACTGGTGAAACGGCTCATTGACTGCTCTCGGTCTGCTAAGTAAGGAGCATGTCAAGCTTCTGAACATTAAAAGAATCAAGGAATAGGGGGATAGAGCTGAAAAGTGGTACTGAAGTAGAAAATCAGCCAGGATCTTATTGAATGACAGAAGAGGTTCCAAGGGTCAAGTGGCCTAGTCATGCTCCTACTTCTTATGAAGCTGCACAAACATAAATGCCCTGGTGTCATAATCATGAAGTTCTTTGAATAATAAAAATCCATTGTCTGCACCAGATATCAGAGAAAACCTCTTGTTGCCTTTAATCTCACATCCAGAAAATCTTCATTCACTCAGGCCCTCTGCTTTGTGGCTTATATGTCCCACAAATAAACGTAAATATACTGTGAGTATTCTAAAAGCATTAACACATCAAAATAGGTAATTGGAAATGATATTAACCAACTCTTATCTGTCCAAAATTTACCCACCTTTCTTGAGAATATTTCTAGATCCCTGCTTTTTTTTTCCAATTGTGATGGCAGAGCAATAATCAGTTTTGAACCAAAGCCTTGATCATGGACCCAGTCCAGTCTTGATATTATTAGTGAATGTACTGAGAAAGCAACAATTGTCCCATTGTTAATCTAATTTTATCTTTCCACAACCATCTCTGTAGCCATTGTACCTGATCATTTTATAAAGGTGAGAAAAATTCCACTTTCAATGCAATAGTGCCAAACAAACTCACTTACAAAATCCTATCCCTCTGTCTCCTTTCCTCCAACTCCCAACCTTCTTCTCTTCCTTCTCATTATCAGAGAGCTACTCTTCTTAGCCCTTTGCCCTCTCCCCATCATTTCTCAACTTCTTTCTCTTCTACCCTCCCACCTGTATCTACCTCTTATCTCTAAGGTGTTAGCCTGTCTTCTGCTCCCTCCCCTTGACCATTTTATTCAGGAGTTTCTCTCTTTTTTGTTATTCCTGACAAAGGGAGCAGGCCCAAAATGGTGGTTACCTTTTACTTCCTATGAATGCTGCGTGACCCGGTGACTTTCTCCAGCACATTTGTATTTTGGTCTTGACCCCAGCATCTGCAGATATCCTTGTTTAATGTCCTCAACCTCCGTAAACTTGCCCTCAGCACTTTCCTTTGTAATTCACTCCATGACTTTCTGTCCTGCAGGCCACAATTAATGAGGATTGGTGACAGCATGCCTTCATATATCCTCAGCACTGGGGACCCACAAACTATACTTTCATTCTGCGACTCCTTCTACATCCACATGTGGTCAAACACCGCTCCAACTCCATCTGTAATTTTGTAGATTACACCACCATCATGCGCAGGATCTCTAACAAGGACAAGTTGGAGGATAGAAGGCTGATAGAATTACCAGTGACTGGTGCTGGGACAATAATCTTTTTACATTTTAGAAAGAGTAAGACACTAGAAGAGAGTTAGATCTCTCTCACTAGTCCACATCAATGGAGCTGAGGTGGAGATAGTTGAGAGCTTTTAAGTTCCAAGGAATAAACATCTCCATTGTCCTGTTCCATACATGGCAACGCAATAGCTAAAAATCACATTAAGTCCATGTTTTGGGTAAACTTATACCTCTCACTTTGTTCGTTTTAGATTGGTCACAGTGTTCGAGCTACCGAAAGAAAATAGACACACACACCGAGAGCAGTTCAGTTTATACAAGTCTTTATTACTAAATCTAAAGCTGAATTCACACTACAATGTGCAAGCCCTTCCCAATTATACTTATCAACGCCTGGACTGGTCCCAACTGTCGAAGCGAGGCAACGACTGCACACTTGTAGTAGGTTGTCGGGGTGCCGGTAGCAGCTTCTCTACCTCCCTCGACTGGGACGTTAGCTGGACTCTTGAAGTTCTTCTTCTTGCTGAGAGATGTAGCCACCTCTTCCAGAGTCTCTCTCTCTTCGGCAGTGGGACCAGGGCTTATATTACCCAAAAGTTGTTTACTTCAAATCCTATCTCTTTGAACAAATGGTTTATTATCTTCTTCTTGCTGAGAGATGTTGCCACCTCTTGGAGAGTCTCTCACTTCAGCAATGGGACCATGGCTCATATCACCCCAAAAGTTGTTTACCTCAAATCCTATCTCTTTGAACAAATGGTTTAATTATCTTCAAGGTCTCCTGACAGTCTGCGACCAACAAATTTAAACTGCTCTGGGCCTCATAAGTGTAAATTAGATAATGTCTTCCAATTCAACTGCATCCTGGGCCCCATGGTGGGTGTTTACTAAATATGCATCCTGGGCTCATGGTGGAATTTAGATTATGTCTGCTGATTCCAAACGGATTCTCAGCCTTGCAGCTGCAGAAGTAAAAACACAGTTTAATTCTTTCATTACAGTCCATTATTATTTTTTTTTGTATTAAAATCTTAGTTTTATATAATATGAAGGAGAAAATGTCAATAGCTATTGTTAATGTTCAGGCTACAACTTAGTTTCTAAATAATTTGAAGAAGAAACCATCAATAACAACTGTTAGCATTTTTATTTTAAAAAATTTATTTATTAGTATCTTACATATATTTCAAATGAGCTTGCAATATCATTACACAGTAGATACTAAATAATTTTCAATTTTTCCCCCGATGTCCCACCTTCCCTAACCCCTACAGATAGAAAAAGATAGAAAAAAAGAAAGCACACATTCATAGTGATACTTATAATACCATAATATATTTCTTTGTGTAAATACCAGAATTTCAAGGGGGAGTTGGATGAGGAGGTCTGGATTAATCTATATCCATAAATCTCATATAAGGCTCCCATATTTGACAAAATTTGTCATAATCATCTCTCATATTATATAATTTATTCTAATGGGAGATGTTTTATTTCATTAAACCATTCTTCTATTTTAACATTACTTTCCATTTTCGCTATTGCTTTTGCTAAACTCAAAAAAACTCTTTTTATATTCGTCTAACCCCAACTTGATATCTTGATCATATATATTTCCCAACAAAATGATTCTTGGATCTAATTTAACCCTTATTTTTAATATCTTCTCTAACACAGCACATAATTCTTTCTAAAAATCTTTTACCTTTTCACGCAACCGTACTGAATGCAAAATATTACCAACCTCTTTTTTACATCTAAAACATTGAATAGAAAATTTGAGATTGTTTTACAGGTTCAATCTTCATGACATTTGATCAATTAAAGGAGAGATATGGGATATTGCAAAATACAATATTTGTATATTATCAATTAAGATCATATTTGAAGTAGAAAATAGGAACAGATTTGATACTTCCGGAATTTGAATACGTTATAACAGACACTTTTATTATTTGAAGGTTTATAACCACTATGTATAATAAATTACAAGAAACAGAGAAAAAAGATCTGTATAAAACTAAACTGAAATGGGAGCAGGACTTAAATATACAAATTCAAGAAGAAATATGAACGAAATTATGTTGCGCCACTGTAACTAATACAATTAATGTTAGATATCAAATGGTTGAATATAATTTTTTTACATCACATATTATACATCTTATAAGTTGAATAAATTTAACTACTGTTAGCGTTCTTGACTTTGGTTTAGGAATGGCTTCTAAATAATATCTCGCAGAAAGATCCTGTAATGAAATGGGATGTTCACCAATCCTGTTCACATCAATGTCAAAACTTTCTTTCACAGATTTGGTGTCATGTTCGTGACAGTGTCAATCTTCATAAAGATTCTTCCACAGATCCCTCCTTGTTAATTTTTTGGATTAACAAACTCAAATCTATTTCATTTATCTCAACTTTAGTGTTTGCATTCTCAAAATTTAGCAATATTTTGCCATGAAAGAGGGTATTATAACCCACAGGGTATGGGTTCATTGCCAGTTATTTATCCTCATCACATCGATCATCTTCTATCTTATTTGGGTTGTAATACTTTACCATTTCTTTTTGGCTCTTAACTAGCGTTGAAATATGTTTGTCAGTTGTCATCTACTGTGAGTAATTGTTTGGCAAAATATTTTCACGCCACCAATAATAAAGCAAATAGAGCAACAAATAATTAAACCAATCATTATTATAATCAGTATCTTGTGTGCAAACCAGGTCCCTAATCCAATGCCGCAAATTACCCCACCCTCCCTTGGATGGTATCTTTAGTCTTTTAACGTGTTCACTTATGTGATTCAACAGATTGGTAATACTTTCAGAATTATTGGGAATGCAAGTGCAAGATTCTTTGCTAATCAAAGCACAAGTGCCTCCCTCTTCTGCAAATAAATAATATATTTTTGAGAGTAACTGTTCTCCTAACTATCATTTCATCATTTATTTTTTAATGCTCTCTGCTGCATCATTGACTAGCTCTAAAATAGAGATCAGATTATTAATCTCGTGACAATCTGGTAATGTGCAGCTGGCGGTGTTCCTGTGCATTGGCTGTCCTTGTCTTTCCTGTGTCAGGTTGGGAGGTGCTGTAGTACATTGAGTAGGAAAAATTAAAGTTTGAGGTGGCTGATGGGATGCCAAGCAAATGGGCTGCTTTGTCCTGGATGAGCTTTTTGACAATTGTTGACATTGTACCTCATCCAAGTAAATGGAAAGTATCCCACCACACTTTTGACTTGCTCCATATCGATATGGGAAGGCAGTGGGTGTGATGCAGTGAATCATTTGCAACAGAATACTTTGCCACTGACTGCTATTGATGAAGCTGGCCAAGCAGAGTTTTTAGTTCATGGTGAACTCTAGAATATTGATTATGTGAGAGCTGCAATGGTTGTGCCATTGATAATAAGGACAGATGGTGGAATCTTGAGTGAACAAAGAGAAGCTGGACGGCCTTAGCGGGTCAGGCAGCATCGTCAGAGAGAAATGATCAGTCAACGCTTTGGGCCAGGACCCTTTACCAAGAGAGTCCCGACCTTGTCTGCCTGTTGTTTTATTTGTAGTGTAATTGTTATTTCTCACTTTTCAGTGTGATTATTTCTTCTCACTTACCAGCTATTGCCTGAATGTTGTCTGGGAGTTGGCTGCATGTGGATATGGGAAATTTCATTTGCCGAGGAGTTAAAGATAGAATTAAAAATTGAATTATCAGCAAATGTCCCTTATTCTGGAAGGAAAGTCATTGGTGAAGCAGGTTTGTTAGGCCTTGGATATTTGTGCTGATAAACTCCTGCAATAGGGACTGTGCTGGAAGGATTGGATTCTGGCAAACGCAACCATCTTCACCTGAAATGTTTCCAACATCTGGAGTGTTTACCCTTTGAACAACATTGACAAGGCACTTTTGTTTGTAACATTCAAATTCTATTTTTCTTCCATACCCTTGATCTACTATTTCAATAAGCATCTTTAGATCAAAACCAAACTGAATATATGTTAAGATAAATATGCCAAAGCAATCTGTTTATTACAATATGCTTGCATTTTATAGGTGTTGCAAGGTGCACAGTTAATTGCAGTGGCTTCTGCTGAACATGGAACCAGTGGAGTAGATGGATCACCGCTGCAGGGAAGTGACATCCAGGTGCAATATGTACAACTTGCACCAGTGACAGATCATACCGCAGCAGCTCACGTGAGTAAGAATATCGATTAAGTCAATTTATTACCATGCATGCTTTGTTATTTGCCTTAATGAAGAAACATTTTAAATTCAGTTTAAAGTAGTTACATCTCAGTCCTCTGATGGAAGAACAATGACTGGAACTAATTTATCGGTAAAGAATCATTCTTTTTAAACTTCAGGTAGAATTCTGTAAAGATTATTTTTAAGAAAATGGGGGGGGGGGTGGTGGGGGCGGTGGGAAAGGAAGCAAAGGGAAGGGAATAGGGCCATTGCTTCATAGACAGCCCTTATTTTCTTGGAGAAAGTCCACAAAAAGAGGATGGTTCTTTGTGCTGGAGGAGCAAGAAACAGTCAAAGATGATAACTATATATATCAAGAAGGAAATGATGACAGAACTGACCTCCAGGAACAAGTTCTGCTGTACAGTGGAGCGAATTAGGAAGAGATCTTGTGTCCTGAAAAAATTGTGAGAGGGAAAGGTGTGCAACTTACACTTACTGTAATACCTATAGCTGTACTACAGTGAACAATCAGATGGCAGGTTTCTGTTCCAATTACTCACTCCCTAAACCCCATCCCCACCAGGACAGGCAGCAATTAGAAAAAAAGAAACAAAGTTAATGTATCAAGTCAATGACTTATTATTGGAATTTTCTGATGAAAATTCAACAACCTGAAAAATTGAGCACATCTTCCATTTGTCTGCTTGGATTTCTATAAGTCAAGTTTCTTGTCATCTAATTACACAAGTACAACCCAACGAAACAGCATTCTCTGGCCTCGGTTCAAAACATGCAGGCGCACAACCAGACATAACACACATACAGACAAACAATACATATACATTGAAGATCCAAGTCCAATTTTTTCAAAGGTTTAAACAAGTATCGACATCTTTTATTGTGAATGTGTGTTGCCAGCTCCATTACTGCTCCACTGGTGGATTTCTTATAAGACCCAACAGGGAGGCACAAATTTCTGTAGGCTTCAAAGTTTTCAGGCTGTTAATTTATCTCAAGTACTTGATGGTGCTGGTACAATGAGGTTAAAAAGAAACATAGCCAAAATAGGGCAACATGGTAAGCATGAAGCTGTACAGCACCAGGGACCTGGGTTCCGATCAGGCGCTGTCTATAAAGAGTTTGTATGTTTTCCCTGTGTCAGCATGGGATGGCATTGGTTTCCTCCCACTTTCCAAAGATGTGCGGGTTTAGTAGAATAGTCACATAGATGTATTTGGTTGGCATGTGCTCATGGGCTGGAGACATGCTGTATCTTAAGTAAACTGAACTAAATATTCTTCACTCTGCTTCCCCTGCAATCTGATGGCTTTTTTTCTCTTATTTAAAGTACTTTTATTTTGAGCAAGTAGAAAGATTGAAACCCTGATTTTATGTGCCCAGATTTAAAGCGAATTTGGATATAATAAGATGAGTCATTGGACTCAGCAGTCAGCTCGTCATGTGTAGAGAAGGGTCTGGGGATAGCCTTATCAACATGCCAATCCACCACAGAAGATGATGATGACGAGCCAGATTTGTATGGCTTCACAGAGGAAGATGTGCATGAGGCATGGAGCAAAGAAGAGCTATACCAGTGGTACCCTGCCGACAACAAATGCCCAACATATGAGCACCTGATGGATGCCGAGATCATCCGCAACGTAACTATAGCACCGACAGAGGCAAGTGTACCAGTCCTTGAACCACAAGATGATAATGAAGAGCCTCCATCCCTACCCCGAAAAGTGTCTGAAGCCATTGAACACCTCGAGGCAAACCTCCATTGGCTGGAGACCCAGGAGGTGGACCACATAAAAAGCCTCCAACTCAGAAGCATTCCAGATTTTGCTCGAAGCCAGTGACATGCTACGTTCAAGCACGGAACAGTCGATCAACTTTTGTAAGAAATAAACTGTAAATAATAATTGCTAATATTCTTGAATGTTCTTGAAATCGCTGATTTTTCTTGAACCCTGATTTAGCGTGACCCTGCTTTTCTCGCGATGACATTTTATGGACCTCAATGATCGTGTTATAATGGGCCCACACTATAGTTTTGTAGCTATCACTCCAATTTTCAAAAATGCTAACAGAACTGAGTTAGTTTTCCACTTGGATTATTACTATGCCTGTGTTAGTCTGTCAATCTCAGATTTGAAAATTAAAAAATAATCATGATTACAGGAGAGATTCAAACTGCTAATACCATATGCATGTAAAAATGTTTCCTCTTAACTTCATCCCCAATACATAACAACCAGCAGAAATAATTTCTATCTACCCAACTAGCTTCTCTTAATACTTCCAAAACTGAAATCAGATCACCTTCCAGGAAGCATAACCACAATTTGGGTAATTATCTGCAACAGCACCCTCTCCAATGTTTATACAGAGAATGTACATTTGGGTATTTCAATCCAGATATTTTCATGGTTATAAATAACATTGGATCAGGGTATATTACTAATTTTTGATAAATTAATTTGGATGTATTTTGCTTCTTTTTCTTTGAGCAGCATTATTCAATCCCTATTTCTCAGGAACTCATTGTGATGGATTGCAAATTAAGTACATTATAACCTTTATAATTTTTATACTAGGTTTCTTCAGGTATTGTGCTGTCTATCGAGGATCAAAAAGTGTTCTTTTTTTACCTCTTGTTCTGTAATTTGCTTCATAAATTTACCTGTTTTAAGTTTCTCAAGAACATATATAAAACATATAAATTATGTTAATGCAAAGTTTCAAAAAGTAAAATGTATATTTCCAATTTTTAATTATTTTATGAAGAATTTTACATAATTTGCATTTTTCTGTCCTTTTTCAGGGAACAGAAGGTCTTGCAGCCTCAATTCAGCCCGAAATGAAAATTGAACATGGAGCAATCCAAATTCAACAAGGAGAGAATGGAGAAGTTGTCCAAATCCAGATGCCAGTTAATACTGTCAGCAGTTAAAATTAAACAAACAGAACTATAACAGAGACAGCTTATACAAAAAAACAAACTGCCAATCAGCAGGTTACACAATATAGCAGCCAAACTTGAAGCCCTGCACATTGCAAAAGAATAAAGCATTTATGTGCCCTGTTGAGAAGTGTAAAAATATTTTGAATCATTTGATGAATTTGTTTTCTGTAAGAAATTGCATCAAACTATTTTTGACATTGGGATCAACCGTTAACCATTTACAGAACAAAAGTTCTTGAATCCAGAAAATGCCATGTCAGCTTTCACCATTTTTAAGGGGTTTGGGACAACTACAGTTGTATCTTCACTGCAACTGTACATTTTGGACTGCTATACTGAATGACATAGTTGCTTTAAACTTTGAAGAGATATTTATGAATTGTATCATACATTATATGCAGAATTCAGGGAATTTATTTTGTTGTTATTATTTGCAGTTGTATTTACATAAGGACAGAACCGGAAAAGATTTTTTTGTAACTAATACTGTTCAAAAAATATAGCAGTTAATTATGGAAGTTCATTTCAATTATTGTGAAAAAGAATAGCACAGCATAGCCAGTTCTTTCTGCCTTAAATGAAAAACATTTTATTGCTTAGTTTAGGTGCAGCAGCCAAGGTATTACTTTCAGCCTATATCATTTAAGAAAACCGCAGATACTGTTTTTGCACTATCCTGCAGACTGACTTACCGTAATTACTGTTGTGCTAGAGAACCAATCATGTAAGAAGCAATTAAATCAATGAAAACCCTGGTCATTGCTCTTGACTTTTAAACATAGAAAGCATTGGGAAGGAATATGATGTCAAAAATAATTGTGGAAACATTAGCCCCTTTCACACTCGCAAGTGGTCCCAAGAATTAACGGCCAATCAGCCTTTCAAGTGTCTAGTGTGAAAGGAAAATCTTCTCAACGCTGCCATCAGATAACATCATCTCATGCTAAGGAATAACAGTTTCGACCCCTAGTACAATCCCCGGCATCTGTAAATGTTGGCACTGCAATTAGGCAAGTGTAGAATGGACAACAGTGGATTGTTGAATTGAAATGAACCAAGTTTTTGCATGAGTGCAGGAATGTCAAGGAACAAAAGATTAAAGTGAAGGTATAAACTTTGCTGTGGGAAAGTTGCAGCGGGAGAGAGAGTGGAAATAAATTGCAATAAATAGCAATAGCAGACAATTTTTAAACAACGTGGGAAAGTGGGTAGCACTATAGCACACAATTTATAAAGTCAGGTAAAAGGCCACAGCGGAACTGACTTCCCAAAAAGCAATGCAGCAGAGAAACCTTTCCATGAGTGCTCTGTGCATACAGCCCTTTCTCTGCCACATGGCATTCTGGGAGGGCAGGTCCACCATCACTTTTTCCCACGGTCTTTATAAATTGTGCGCTACAGTGTTACCAACTTTCCCATGCTGCTTAAAAATCATCCACTATTGCTATTTATTGCTAGCACTTTCCCATGGTCCCTTATAAAAGTTTATGTAGGTCAGCACAACAACAGGGGCTGAAGAGTTCAGACTGTGCTGTACATAAAGCTTAATTATGTTATAATTAGGCATGATTAATTTTGTTCAAATACAAGATCATTAATATATTGGTCAGGATTTAGAGCAAGTCCACCATTGCTCAATGTGTCATGACGTCACCGGTAGAAGGAAGAACAGTCTGGGAATGGCAAGTGTGAAAATATTCAGTCTGCCAGTTAGGAGTTGTCAAGTGTGAATTCCTATCCCAGGACACTGTACAGCCAATTTAGAAGGACGCAAGTGTGAAAAGGGTGATTGTTATTTTTTGTAACAGTCATTGCTTTATGAGGTAGTAAACCATGCAAAGATGAATTTATTGTTTTTGTTTATCACTATTACATCTAAAGTTAAAAATATTTATTTTCCTGAGAATTCCAAATGTACAATTTTCATTATCAGTGATATGTGACTAGTTGTCATCTGGTATTGCACTTAAGTTCGAGTTCTTTAAACTGTTGGAATGAAATTTTTCTTTCAAATTATCATTCAAAGATTAATGGTTTATTGATGTTTAAGTTAGCTGATCAAAAAATAGGATAAAGGCGCAGAGAAGGAGGATCAGATGTTTAGAAAATCAAGAAGTTGAATCAGTTTGGGTAAGGAACAGCAACTGGTGCAAAAAGGTAAGAGGATGAATTTGTGGATTTTATAAATGAGGATGTTTTTAAATGAGTATGACGAGGAACTAATGAAAGAATACTTTTAAATCTAATATTCTTGCATGGGAAAAAGCGTTAAGGTGTCCAGCATTAGAAACATATTGGGTGTACAATATTAAACATGAATGACAAAAAAAACATCCAGGTTTGGTATTAATTCAAAGAACAGAACATTCAATGATGTAAAGCATCTGTAAGCTTGAGGATTGGAAAAAGTCAAAATTTAGCAAAGTAGGACCGGTATGTTGATAAAGAATGTGTAAGTGAGTCAGTTAGTATAAAACAGATATTTTAAGAGTGTGGATATGTAAAAAAAATGTTTAGCAAAAGTTAATGCAAAAAGTTCTGCGGTTCACTTGGAGAGTAAAACAAGAACAATGATATTGGAGAATAAGAAAAAGGCAGAGAAACATATATTCGGTCCTTGCAGAAAGTTCCAGAGATATTGGAGTACGATAGGTCTAAAGTGAATGAAGAGCTTGAAGATGTTAATATTGGTCAACAACCAGTATTGGATATATGAATGGGACTGAAGGGAACACATGGCAACCAAAAATTACACCCTAAGATTACGGGAATAAAATAATGTTCAGGTTAAAGATCTTCCTGAATAGTGAAGTATGCACAGGGGACTGAATGTTCTATTATTTATTTTAAATTTTTTATATTACTATTGAATTCCCTCATTCATGTTTCACAATTATCATTGCCTTGTTCGGTTCATGCACAGCATTAAATCTGTGCTAAAGTTGAAAATGGTGCAGACAATTTACAATATAGAATTTATCTTCATATAGGCTTATTTAAAGATTTCAAGAATTATTCGCCACCTTTTATTTCAATTAAATGCAATTGTCTTGGATACACAACAGAAATATTTTGTTCAGCTATGTTAGTCTTTGCAGAATCCTCTATTCTTGTCTTCCACACATGAACTGTTCTCTCTTCTATTAAATACTATTTGTTTCATTCTCTCCCTGTGGTTGTGATTTCCACATATGTACATGGAAATTGGGAGCAGATTTAAGGTTATTCAACAGGATCGTAGCTGATCTGACTGTAACCATTTGCCTCCCCTCAGTAAACTTTCAACTAACCCCTTGCTTATCAACAATCTATTTCCCTCTGCCTTAAAAATATTCATAGCTTCTACAGCCCTTTGCAATTGAGAGTTCTAAAATGTACATAACCTTTTGAAAGAAAAGATGTCACTTCACCTTCGTCTTAGATTTATCCTTTTATTTTTATTCTTTAAAATTCTCGTTTGAGATTCTCCCACACGGAAAACATATTCATTGTGATGCTATCAAGACCCCTGAGAATCTTAAGGTTTTTTAAAAAAAGTTCTCCATTAGATTTATTTGTAACTATCTTCAATTGATGGTCTCTGATTACACTTTTGTCCTCGTGAGGAGACAACTTCTATCCATTTTTTTCTCCTCATTTAACGACTTTTATTTTGTCATTTTTTTCAGGAATTCGTGCTATACTCTAAATATGGCATAACCAATATTAGCATAACTTTCATTTTCAATTCCATTCTTCTAAAAGTAAATCCAAATGATTGATTTGCTTTTTATAGTCTTGCTGATCTTTGATCTCTGATCTTTTAATGATTAGTGTATGTGCACTACAAGATCCCGTTTTGCCCCTGCTGCTCTCTACTTGCATCTTTCTATCTTTTCTACTTTCTACTAAAATGTATGAAATATTTATCTGTGCTGAACCTCATCTTGCAATTTTTTGGCTATTCTTCAAGTTTATTAATGTCATTTTGTCATTTTTGCAATCCTCTTAAAGACTGATCATTTTGTACAAGGACAAAAGAAACATTGGAATCACCAGTAAACTTAGCAATTATTTTCTTGAATGTAAAACCAAATCTGAGTTTATTTAAAATGTGAATGATAATGGTGTAGTTCTTATCCTAAGACTGATCCTTGTTGAACACCACCTTCCCTGCTCTTTACTCCCAGACTGCTTTATTTTTTGAACCCAGCTAGCAATCCATTCTGCTAAAACTGAGTCTGGGGTTTGGAATAAAATTGGAATAAAGTCCATGGCATTTTGGCAGGCGAATTTAACGGAATCATTGCACACCTGGCACAGTATCAGGATGGTTAAGATAAACTGTTTATTCAGTCTCATTGCATCATCCATTAACAAAATTATGCTGAACGGACCTCTTGCCTTCGGCTGTGTAAGGTTTGGTAAGACCTCACTTCGAGTACTGTGTTCAGTTCTTGTCATGCACCTGCAGGAAGGACAACAATAAAAGTGCAGAAGAGATTCATTAGGATGTTGCCATGACTGGAGGGCTTGAGTTATAGGGAGAGGTTAGGTCTTTATTCCCTAGAGAGGCTGAGGGTGATTAAATAAAGGTTCACAATCATGAGGGACATGGATAAAGTAAATGCTCACAGATTTTTTTCCCTCAGGATAGATGATTCTAGAACTAAAGGGCATAGATTTAAGGTGAGAAAGGAAAGATTGAGGAGAGTCCTGAGAGATAAATTTTTCATTCAGAGGGTGGTCCATATTTGGTAAACTGCAGAAGCAGGCACATTAATAGTATTCAAAAGACATTTGAAAAGAATGATGGACTTGGAAGGATATGGATCAAGTGTAGGCAAATTGGATTAGCCCACAATTCCAACTTGGTTGGCATAGACTAGTTAAAGTGGAGCACCTGTTTTATGCTGTATGACTGTGACTATGGACACTTGATAAACAGCTTTGCCTTCACTGTCAACTTCATGAAATTGCATGGTCTCATCAAATCCTTGTTTTAAACAAGGATCTAACGCTGAGCAAGATGATTTAATTTATCATGTAGAAATTGAATGGCTTAGCAGGTAGAATGCTGAAGAGGTTTGTGAATTGAAGCTTTTGTGATGGTAAAAATAAATCCCATGGTGGATGCATGGAGGATACTCACTGACTTTGTGATTGTGCTTTTTGGCCTTATCCAATGCAATGGTCTACATAATTGACTGAGGGTTTAAAGAACAATGTTTATCTGATCTCACTGGACAAACCCCAGACTCTTATTCAGAAATGGAGAGCAAATGTCATAAATCAATTGAGCAGTGGTTCTCAAAGGTTTTGTAGAGATGAAGGAAAACAAGTTCTTTGCTGATGCTTTTTTTAGCTGAGCCAGATGTCACGGAATTGTTTTCATCTTGAACTTCATTGACCTGCAATGTTCTCATCTTGCAACAGACAACAGGAAGGAACTCTGCTCAAGTTCAAGTTTATTATCACATGTACCAAAGTACAGTGTGATAGCTCATTTGTGTGAGCAGTCCAACTGGTCAACCCACACAGAGCACAGCAATAACAATGCTGGGCAGAGTTACAGAAAGAGATCAGTTAGAACATAGCAAAAGCAACATTATTTTGCGAGAGTGAGGTTTGAGGGTTTGCTAATGGTGGGAAATAAACTGTCCTTGAATCTGGTGATATTTGATCTCTGGTGAATCTGCTTCTTAACATGAGGGGGGTTGAAGGGATGGGACAAGACTTTTAAAATGTTGGCTTCTTTTCAGAGGCAGTGAGAAGTAGATGAAGCCTATGGAGGGGAGGAAGGTTTGTGTGATGGTCTGAGCTATGATTCACAACCTTGTTCCTTGGCGTTTTGATTGGATCGGTACCTGCATCTGTAGAAGTTGTTGAAGGATGTAGCAACATTCTAAATTTCCTCAGACCTCCGAGGAAGTGGAGGTCTGGTCTGTTTTTTTTTGGCTATTATATCAATGTGTTTGGGCCAGAGCAGGTCATAGGAGATGCTTACTCCAAGGAACTTAAAGCAGTCTACTATTTCCACTTCAGAATTTTTAGTGTGGAAAGGGAGTGAACTCCACCCCTCTTCAAGAAGTCTATGACCAGCTCCTTAGTCTTTCTGATGTTGACAGAGAGGTTGTAGTCCTGGTACCAAGCTCAATCTCCAGACTCAACAGCTACCAAAACGGTGATATTGAGCCATGAAGTGTATTTGGTTTTCTTGGCAGTATATTCATTTGTGAGGATGCCTTCTCTCATTGAAGTTTGACAAATCCAGAATGTGTAATCAGACAATAATCTTGAAACAATATTTCATCTGGCAACATCAAAACTAAAGCCTGACATACCAAAAATTGGAGTATATCATCCAAAGAAAGCATCTAATTAGTAAATTAATATTTTTAAAATGTTCAGATTGATTTTAACAGAACTATGGCATTTATGTCTTCATTTATGGTTTCAGCACAGCAGGGTATTGAATGAGGAAATCCATGAGAAAGAAGTGAAGTCATTTAATTCTATTTTAAATGTTCAGTAAGTCCACTTTAAAATTGCACCCCTATGACTTTTATTTATTCCATTAACTATAGGGGTGACAGCCCAATGCACAATTTATAATTTGATAGCCATTAATTGAATCTGAATCAGTTGGAAGTCAGGCCGTTTGAAAAAGGGTCCCTAAAGCACAGTGTATTGTGTGGGAATAGTGGCGCTCAGGAATTATGTTCAGGATAAGGGTATTGGTAGGTAGGGGCCATGATAAGTGGAATTGATTACATGAAAAGGAAAGCAACTAGTTGTGGTTAATTAATACATAATACAGGTGATTCTGTACAGTGTGGTACTAATGGCTACAGTACAGCTGAAGAATGGTCTTTGACTTTAAGTTAAGTTAAAGAGGCTGAAGATCACATTTGAAATCTGCAAAGCTGCAGTATTCCCGTAGACATGACCCGTCTTAGGAAACTACACTGATTCACACAGAATCAAAAAAAGCCGTTTCCATGAGTCAAATATGCTCCACCACTGAGATTACTTACCTAGGTGGATTGAAGATGGGTAAGTCTAGGACCCCCACACTCCAACTAGTGATTCTTTCACACACTGCTCAAAAGGCAGATAAAACCTGGCTTTCAAGCTCTGTAAAGGGCTAGTATTAAAGTGCTTCACTGCTGAGGACCTATGTATTTGCATAAGAATTTATTGTGGATAAATTATTGCAGCTAATGTAGAGCAGGTTTGAGCAATCCGTGGTGGCGGCGATCAAGTCAGCGCTCCAGATGGCAAGTGCAACCAAAGGCCAGCAGCCCATGCAGTGACACTGGCTTCAACAAGCGAACCAGCGGGACACCAGCAAGAGCAGCTTAAAGGCCAGTGACCCCAAAATGGCACTGGCCTTGCAGCACAGCCAAGAGGACAGCACAAGAGGAAGAAGGGAATTGTGCAGGCAAGTACCTGCGTGCTGGAAACCCATTTTTGTTATGCACGTCATGATATCAGTAAAGGGGGTAATGGCGGGAGTATGAAACGTCGGGCCTCAGCCCCCAATAAAACACAGAACTTAACCTGACTACACTATGTCTCTATGTCTTCTTTCGAGTAGCACACGCTACAAATCTACCATATTGATAAATTAAAATGGTTTTAATGTTTCAGATAACAGACAATTAAATGCATCAACGTGCCCTCATAGTATTCCAACACATTGTCCATTTAATAGAAAATTAAGGAAAAGTAGAAGGGCAAGTCTTTGTGGTGCATAGAAAGTTAACGAGTGCAAGGTTGGAGAGATTTTCCTGAATGCGCTAAAGCTGCTGTGAAGGGCAATACAGTCATCTCTCACACATATTTGTAAAAGTAAATACAATCACATTTCAACCACATTTTTAACCTTTTGAAGTCTACACTTAAGACTGTTTATGGTTGCTGGAAAGTGAGTGACTAGTAATGATTTGTAATCATACATATTTTGGAAAATGTTCAAAGATTAATCGCAAAATGATCAAATTTGTTTTTGACAAGAAAACTGGTAGATTTCAACCTTGGGAAACAAAATTTGAATGACCAAACTTAAAGTATGAGCAATACAAGAAAAACAATGTTAACTGTAGATTTGTGGCTGACTTGAAACCTTTGTGATGACATTTTGAAGCGCACAGGGTCCTGAAGTTAAACACAATGTGCTGGAGGAACCTTGCAGGCCGAGTCAGTGAGGGTCTGGATTCTGGACAGAGGGTTTCAGCCCGAAATATGACTTTTTCTCCCACTTAACGCCATTTGACCTGCTGAGTTCCTCCATGAGAGTCCATTCAGCAGCACGGTGACATTTCGGAAATTGCTCGAGTAGTTGTAGAACTATCAAATATTACAGCACAGAAACAGGCCCCTCAGGCCTTCTAGTGTACTCCGAGGTATTATTTTGCCAAGTCCCACTGAACCCAGCCCATTAGCCCTCCATGTGATTGAAGTTTTATCAGTTAAACATGTTTTAGCAAGTGTTTAATTTTAACTTGAAAAGTAAAACATGAAAATCTGCAAACACCATGGTTGAAGTGAAAACACAAAGCTTGAGAAACTCAGGAGGTCAAACAATGTCCTTTATATAGCAAAGGTAAAAATACATAACCAACGTTTTGGGCTTGAGCCCTTCAAGAAGGTCTGGAAAAATGTCGGCAGGCATCGAAAAAAAGAGAGGGGGGGAGGGTGGTCGCAAAGGCTGGAGGTGATAGGCGGAGAAGCGGGGAGGGGACAACAGCGATCAATGGGAGGAGGGATGGCTCGGTGAAAGGAGGGAGAAGGGAGGGAGGAGAATGGGGAAGGGAAGTGGGGATGTGGAAGAGGAGAGCAGGTTAGCAGAAACTGGAAAAGTCAATGTTAATGCCATCTGGCTGGAGAGTACTCAGATGGAAAATCAGGTGTTTCCAATTTGCGGGTATTCTTGGCCATGGACAGACATGTGAGTGTGGGAATGTGACACAGACTGAAATAGTTGGCTACCAGGAGGTCTCTGTCACTGGTGCAGATGGAGCAAACATGCTCAGCGAAGCGATCTCCCCATCTGCGCCTAGTCTCTCTGTTGAGAAGATCAAAAAGGGAGCACTTGTGGATGCACAAGTGAAGTGTTGCTTCATTTGAAAGACTTGTATGGGGCTCCAGACTGCAGTGAGAGAGGAGGTGTGGGTGCAAGTGTATCACCCATGATCACAGGGGAATGTGCCAGGGCGGTGATTGGTGGGAAGGGATGGGTGCATGAGGAAGTCATGGAGGGAGAAGTCCCTATAGAAGGCAGAGGGGGAAGATGTATCTGGTAGTGGAATCCTGTTGTAAGTGGCGGAAATTTCAGAAGTTAATGTGATGTGAAAGCTGGTGGGGTGGCAGGTGAGGAAAAAGGGGACTCTGCTTGTTGCATCTGGGGGCAGAGGGGGCCAGGGAAGATGAGTGGAAAATGGAGGAGATTCGGGTGAGGGCTGAGTTGGTGGTGGAGGGGAAGCCATGTTTGTGGAAGAAGGCAGACATTTCCGAAGGTCTGGACTGGAAGACCTCATCTTGGGAACAGATGAGGTGGAGATGGAGAAATTGAGAGAAGGAGATAGACTCCTTGCAGGAGACAGGGTGTAAGAAGGTGTAGTTAAGGTAGTTTGGGAGTGAGTGGGTTTGTATTATATGTTAGTGGAAAACTTGTCTTCTGAGATGGAGAAAGAGAGATCCAGGAAGGGGAGAGTGTTGTCAGAGATGGACCAGGTGAATTTGAGATTGGGGTGGAAGTTGGTGGATGAAGTTGACAAGCTTATTGTGGATCATCCTCTGCATGAGGCAGCACCAATGTAGTCATTGATATACCAGAGGTTGAAAGGTCTTGCCCATGTTGGCTTGCAGTATGGATTGTTCTACAAAGCTCACAAACAGGCAGGTGTAGCTGGGACTCCTCCTAACAATTGCTACTCCTTTGTTTTGGAGGAAATGAAATGAGTTAAAGGAGAAGTTGCTTAAAGTGAGGACAAGTTCTGCCAGGCAGAAGAGGGTAGTAGTAGAGAGTGACTGTTTCGGTCTCTGGTCCAGAAAGAAGCAAAGTGCTTTAAGACCTTCTGTATGGGGGATGGAGGTATAAAGGGATTGAACATCCATAGTGAAGATGAGGCGGTTGGAGGAATCTGAAGTCATTTTAACTTCATAATTTCAGTCATCCATCAAACATGCAATGAAAAGATAGTACAGAAAGTGAATTGATCTTGAAATATATTTAAAGCTCGGCCAATTATTATTGAAGAGGGGGTGAAATAATTTTAGACTTTTGTATGGATGGATAAAATATCTGTTTTTATTGGAACACTATACAGTTAAACCCAACAGATCCCAAGTCCTCTTGATGGAAGGTCATTTCAGGATAATGACAGTTTTAATGTACCTGTTCAGCGGTCAATTGTTTGGAGAATTCCTTTTTCGGAACATACATAAATAATACCTTATGGCGACAATGTAACTCATTGGCATTAGGAAAGCTAAAAAAGTTCATTAATGAATAAACTTTGACTTGTGCAGTTAATGGCGCAGTTGGGATTGGTGATGGCGCAGTTGGGATTGATGATGGCGCAGTTGGGGTTGGTGATGGCGCAGTTGGGGTTGGTGATGGCGCAGTTGGGATTGGTGATGGCGCAGTTGGGGTTGGTGATGGCGCAGTTGGGGTTGGTGATGGCGCAGTTGGGATTGGTGATGGCGCAGTTGGGGTTGGTGATGGCGCAGTTGGGGTTGGTGATGGCGCAGTTGGGATTGGTGATGGCGCAGTTGGGGTTGGTGATGGCGCAGTTGGGGTTGATGATGGCGCAGTTGGGGTTGGTGATGGCGCAGTTGGGATTGGTGATGGCGCAGTTGGGATTGGTGATGGCGCAGTTGGGGTTGGTGATGGCGCAGTTGGGGTTGGTGATGGCGCAGTTGGGATTGGTGATGGCGCAGTTGGGGTTGGTGATGGCGCAGTTGGGATTGGTGATGGCGCAGTTGGGATTGGTGATGGCGCAGTTGGGGTTGGTGATGGCGCAGTTGGGGTTGGTGATGGCGCAGTTGGGGTTGGTGATGGCGCAGTTGGGATTGGTGATGGCGCAGTTGGGGTTGGTGATGGCGCAGTTGGGGTTGGTGATGGCGCAGTTGGGGTTGGTGATGGCGCAGTTGGGATTGGTGATGGCGCAGTTGGGATTGGTGATGGCGCAGTTGGGGTTGGTGATGGCGCAGTTGCGGTTGGTGATGGCGCAGTTGGGATTGGTGATGGCGCAGTTGGGGTTGGTGATGGCGCAGTTGGGGTTGATGATGGCGCAGTTGGGGTTGGTGATGGCGCAGTTGGGATTGGTGATGGCGCAGTTGGGATTGGTGATGGCGCAGTTGGGGTTGGTGATGGCGCAGTTGGGATTGGTGATGGCGCAGTTGGGGTTGGTGATGGCGCAGCTGGGGTTGGTGATGGCGCAGTTGGGGTTGGTGATGGCGCAGTTGGGATTGGTGATGGCGCAGTTGGGGTTGGTGATGGCGCAGTTGGGGTTGGTGATGGCGCAGTCCAACTCTCGGCGAATTTGTTCGATTATTTAAGCTTGGAGCGGGTACAAATTGACCCGGTGCAACGGCTACCAAAATAAACACAACCGTTGCATAGAAATGGCGGTGGTAAATTCTGCAACGTTTTATATATGGAAAGTCTATTCCGCATCAGCTTCTTGGGTGGCATCGCGTGAGACCGCATGAGGCGAGCAGGGGAATCGCGAGCGTGGGGGGCACGCGGTTGGAGCCCCCCCACCCGCCTCGCGCCCCGGGGGTGTCCGTGTGTAGAATTTTGGGTGGGACAGCTGCAGTCCTTCGACATCGGTGGTCGACGCGGATTCACTTGTTCGGCGGGCAGTCGCCAAGGCGGGTGAGCGTTTCTTTGCATCGTTGTAAATATCCTGTCTGTTCCTGTCAACCCGAGAAATGAGCGAAAGCTGACGAGTGGCCCACTGTCAGGTTCATGGATATGTGAAGTGGGTGGAGGGTCTTGTCAGGAGGTGGCCAATTCTATTTAAATATACACGTTCTTCACTTTATTCAGCTTTCTTCCTTTCCCCAGATACCTGCAGCACCACTAATCATTCCTTCATGGCCTTTTTTTTGATGGCCAACCTTTCTCTGTTTTGCATCTTGACATGTTAACATTTCTTTGTTCTGATGAAACTTGTTCACATAATCTCTGCACTGACCTACTAGTTTTTCTGACTTCAGAATTCTAGCATCTGCAGGCATTTCCTTTTTTTTTAACCTGTTGCCTCATTTACTCAATATTTGTTCCATCTTTAAGGTGGTTGACTAAAGCAGTAACTGTTCTATAGAATTTCTCGTGCCAGTAGTGGCGATTTAAATATGATTTATCTTCTTCTTTGGCTTGGCTTCGCGGACGAAGATTTATGGAGGGGTATGTCCACGTCTGCTGCAGGCTCGTTGGTGACTGACAAGTCCGAGGCGGGACAGGCAGGCACGGTTGCAGCGGTTGCAAGGGAAAATTGGTGGGTTGGCGTTGGGGGTTGGGTTTTTCCTCCTTTGTCTTTTGTCAGTGAGGTGGGCTCTGCGGTCTTCTTCCAAGGAGGTTGCTGCCTGTCGAACTGTGAGGCGCCAAGATGCACGGTTGGAGGCGAGATCAGCCCATTGGCGGGGGTCAATGGGGCAGGCACCAAGAGATTTCTTTAAGTAGTCCTTGTACCTCTTCTTTGGTGCACCTCTGTCTCGGTGGCCAGTGGAGAGCTCGCCCTAGAACACGACCTTGGGAAGGCGAGGGTCCTCCATTCTAGAGACGTGACCCACCCAGCGCAGTTGGGTCTTCAGCAGCGTGGATTCGATGCTTGCGGACTCTGCCAGCTCGAGTACTTCGATGTTGGTGATGAAGTCACTCCAATGAATGTTGAGGATGGAGCAGAGACAGCGCAGATGGAAGCGTTCTAGGAGCCGTAGGTGATGCCGATAGAAGGTCCATGATTTGGAGCCGAACAGGAGTGTGGTTATGACACATTTTGTAAAAGGAATTCTCAAAACAATTGACCACAGGTCTATTAAAATTGTCATTATCCCGAAAGTTCAAGAAGCTTAATTTGAACATAATTTTTATTTCTACTTTATGTTAACTAGAAAGAAGAATGAGATCAGGAGAAATAAAATGAAATAAAAATGAATAAGGGAGAACTCGGGGCTAATTTCTCCTGCTCAGAGTGGAGGAAGATTGGGAGATTAGGAATCTCTGTCTGATGAATGATGATAAGACTCTGGTCAAGGAAAAGGAGGAGCATACTGGGTTCAGAGAACTTGGATCAAGCAAATCATTTGAGCATAAGAGATATATAAGTACTCTTAGAAGAAATGAAGAGGGAAAAAAGAGGATATGAGATAGGTTTAATAGATAAAGTAGGATACTAAAGGATACTACATGTACATTAAGAATACATGAATAACTGGGAGAGAATAGATCCCCTCAAGGTTCAATGTGGTTGTTTGTGTGTGGAACCATGAGAGATGGGGGAAATTTTCAAACAACTACTGATCTATATTCACCATAGAGAAGGTCATGGAAGTAATTAGTGATTAATTAGAACATATGCAACAAAAGGTTCCATTATTGTCATGTAGTACTACATTTAGAATGTAACCTACATGAAATTCTTTAACTTTTGTCCACCGAAAGGCAGAGAGGGATTCACAACTTTGTCCAGTGCCCTCACAGAAACTTACAGTACCTGGCCTAGGTGGCCTCCCCTCCAAGTACTGACCAGTCCTCTGCTTGCTTAGCTTCTGAGATCAGACAATCCCAGGCCTATTCAGGCTATTAGATGCTGAAAAGAGGACACGCAAACAATCTAAAGTACCGAAAAATTAATAAATTCCCGAGGCCCGACAAAGTGTATGTGAGGACATTGTGGGAAGCAGGAGAATAAATATATGGGTCCCTGACACGGATATTTGTATCATTTCTAGCCATTGGTGAAGTATTGGAAGACTACACTGTGGCTCATGTTGCACCTTTTATTTAAGATGGGCTGCCAGAGTAAATCAGGGAACTACTGGCCATTGAGCCTCTAATATCAGCGGTGGGAAAGATACTGGAGAGATTTCAAGGTGCAGAATCAATCAGCATTTGGGAAAGAAATAACATGACTCATTAGGAGCAGACAACATGGCTTTAACTTGGGAAATTGTGTTTCTTGAATTTGACTGAAATTTTTGAAAAGGTGACTGAGAAGATTAATGATGGCAAGGCAGTTAATGTTCTCTACATGAATGTTAGCATGGCCTTTGACTAGGTACTGCTTGATAGGATAGTCCAAAAGGTTAGGTCATGTGGAATCTGGCCATTTAAATATAAAATTAGCTTGATGGTTGATGTCAGAAAGTTGTAGTGAAGGGTTGTTTTTCACATTGCAATTTTGTGACCAATGGTGTTGTGCAGTAATTGGTGTTGGGTCTTATGTTGTTTGTCATCTACATTAACACTTTGGGTGACAATGGAGTTAACATGGTAAAAGTAAGTTTTTGGATGACCCAAAAATTGACAGTAAGGAAGGTTGTCTTAGGATATAGCAGGATCTAGATCATCTGAAAAAATGAGTGCGGAAATGCCAGAAGGAATTTAACTCACACAATTATGAAGCAATGCACTTTTTAAATGAAACTAGGGAAAGACATGCACAGTGAATGGTAGGGCCCTGGAGAATGTTGTAGAATGTAGAGTCCTAAGGTTATAGGTACATTATTTTCTGAAGGTACTGAAGAAGCCGTTTGGAATATTTTCCTTCATCGATCAGGGCACTGAGCACGAGAACTGAGACATCATGCGACAACTGTGCAAGCCATTGGTAAGATCACACTTAAAGGATGCCATTAAGCAGGAAAGGTTTACAGAAAAGATTTATGAGGATGTTGCTAGAACAGGAGGGCTTGAGTTTTAAGAAGAGATGTTTATTTCCCTGAAGTACAGGAGGCTGAGAAGTGACTTTTTACTGTGGTTCTCTAAAATCACTCGGAGCATAAAAAGATGAATATGATGGATTTTTATTTGAGGGCAGGAGAATCAAAAGTTAGACGTGTAGATTTAAGGTGAGAGGATAAAAATTTTAAAAAGGGACCAAAGCTGAAACTTTTTCATTCAGAGGAGTGAGCTGCAAGAGGAAGTAGTGGAGGCAGCACAATTACATGGATAGAAAGGGTTTTGAGGGAAATGGTCCAAATGCAGGCAAATAGAACTAGCTCAAATAGACAACTTGATCAGCATGGATGAGTTAGGCTTCTTTCCATACTGCACGGTTCTATGACTATATAATGCTATCTTCCTCATAAATAGATCAATCTTCTAAATCTAAAAAAAGATTCGCTTCACATCCTTCATTAAGGCAGAAGTACCAGAAATGATTGAAAGTCATTTAATCAGAAGAGGTCTCTTTCGGTGAAGTGCCTCCATGAATTGAGGAAAATATCCTTTTGTCCATGGGTAGAAAGGCCACAGGGTGCATTAGTTCCTCAGTAGTAAAATGCCCAATTGTCCTCTGTGTCTGAGTATCTCGTGAGATGTTGAACAGTGAGTCTGTACTTTGGAGCAAACCTGCGAAATAACTTTTTGTCAGCTGAATCAGACTTCAAATAATAACTACAAATAGAACTCAATTTTTTTTTTCTGTGACTGACAAATAATGGTTGTTTTCTGGATTTAGGACCTTCAATTGATGCCAGGAAGGGTTCAAATGGTCTTGCCAATGACTGACTTCATTATGTGCAATTCTAAACTTGGAACCATTCAATAAGTTAGAATGGATGTGGACCATAAGTTTCCAGTCCAATTTCATGCTGCGGATAATTTCTGTGATTTCCTCTCATAAATAGATGATGCTGCGCTATTTTCTTGGATGACATCAATTTTGAATTGCTTAACTCTGAACAAAACAAAGCTGTGCAATCTCTCAGCACTGATGTGATCGACAGTATATTTAAAAATAATATTGCGTGTTTTTAGATGACCACTTGAATTATGATGAACTTATTAAAACAAAATTGCATATTTCCAAGATAATTATTCTTTTTGGCTTTTCAATTGTTTACATGGTTCTTGTATCAATCTATATTTACTTGATCATGTATATCTTTGGCACAACTTTTCCACTTCTATATATATTTGAGATAAACAAAAGAGATATTAAAACAAGAAAATAAGAGGATGAAATTCTCCATTTATTGGTGTAATCCTTGAATCTCAATCGTGCGCTAGATGGATTTAGAAGTGCAGATCTTGAGTAGAAAGCCATCTAACTGAAAACAATTTAATAACAACATTGCAGCCACTTCCGTGGCACCACACAGAAAGTATGACTTCTAATTTTCCATTGGGATTTAGTTTAGGACTAGCAAAGCATTTCAATGCAAAATGCATATGAGCAATGTTAATTTTAAAGTTGACTGGAATGTGGGCAGCATTGGCAAGGCCATCATTTATTTCCATTCGTCATGCCCCTTGTAATTTCTTGAAAAATTTTGGTTCTCCTGATCTAGGTACTACTAAATGCTTTGGGACAAGGAGCATTAGGATTTAGAAAAAGAACAATATTTCAGAGAAATTATTATGTGTGACGTAGGTGGGGAATCTAGAGGTGGTAGTCTTTGTATGAGCCTGCTGGTTTTTTTTTAATATAAACTCTTTGGTTTAGGGTGGTTCTGAGGTGTTGTCTGGGCAAGTAACTATGGAGGGAAGAGGGAAGAATGATGATGCAGGTTGTTGCAAAATTAAATAATTTGGATTAGATTCGGAACTCTGATGCTGTGTTTGTGGAGTTTTGCATGTTCTCTCTATGGCAGCTTGAGTTTTCTTTGGTTCTTTTTGATTTTCTCCTATATCACAAAAATGCACTCATTAAGTTAATTGGCTGATTGAAATTGCACCTATTGTAGGTGATTTGTAAGAGAATGGGATTATTAATGGGCTAGTGCTCTTGTAGAAGTTTGCCAAGGTTTTCAATGGCAAACTGAGCTCCCGCAAACTCCTGAAGAAGTAAAGGCGCTGACGTGCTTTCTTCACGATTAGTTTGATGGGCCAAGGAAACGTCCTCCAAGAGAGTCACTCTCAGGAATTTAAATTTGCTCATCCTCTCCACCTCTGATGATCGCTGGATCTGGTTTCCTTTCCTAAAGTCTACAATCAGCTCCTTGGTTTTGGTGACATTGAGTGAGAGGTTGTTGTTTGTGCACCATTCAGCCAAGTTTTCAATCTCCTTCCTGTATCCTGACTCATCACCCCTCTTTATGGATTTTAGGGAGCTGTTGTATGGTAAGTTTCAAGGGAGTATGGAAAATAGCACAAGGTAAATTTCAAAGGAACATAGCTAATAGAACCAGATATGTTTAAAGGAACCTGAGACACAGTAAGTGTAAATTGCAAAGATCTTGTAAACCAGATGGAGAATCATTAGGATTTCTGAATGGTTGGGGAGTAGGTTATCAGAATTTCACCATATTTTCCCCTCAGAAACCTACATTGACTGTCATCTGATCCTATTTACATTTTCCAGGTGTTCTACTACCTCTCTCTGTTTAATAACCTCGAGCATTTCCCCCAATATTGTCACCTGACAGCCGGGCAGCATTAAAATTTGATATCCTGCCGATGCTACATGGAGTTTTCCAGCTTCTTACAGCCAACAAATCTTCCCAGGTCATTGAATTAGTGGTACTGTAACAATACTAGTGTGTGAAACAAAGATATTGGTGGTGTACATGTTTTATTCGCTGCTTCCAGAGGATGGCACTCTCAGCTAATTCCCTTTTCAGAAAATTAACACACCTATTTATTGTCATTTATTAACAGCATTGTAACTTTATCTCATCCTACAGTCAGAGAAGAACAGAATTTCTTCAATAAGCAACACCAGAAATAAATTAATTTCAAATATTCTTGTTTATTTCTATTCCATTGTTCAGTTATTTCTTCTTACTGAATAGATACTCATTTGTTTTAAATAAATGTATTAATTTTCAGCATATTTGGATAATGAGAGATTAATGGAAAAGTTCTAAATTTGTATTCATCTCCAATGTTAATGGGAACCTCAGGCTTTCTTAAGCAGCTGGAACACATTATGGCATTGTACAAAAATGGCACATTTCAGTTGGCATGCAAAAAATAGACACAGCCAAAGTAAATGGAATGAAATGTAAATATTCTTCTGGAATAAGTTCAGTGTTCACTGGAAGACTGATGCCAGTTTTAGTGAAGCTAAAGAAATGAGTGACATCTCTTAACATTTTGTTTGGCCAACAAATGTCTATTATCAAGTGAAAGAACCCATTTTAAATGGCTTGAACAGTGTAATATACAGTCAAAGAGAGTCCTTATCTCAGAACTGGAGAGGAGAAATGGTGGGACGAATGCAATATAACTTACAATTCAGTGGATATTGCATTAGTTGAGTTTTGTTCAGATTCAATAGAGGGGTTGCCTGGAATTATTGATTTTGGAGGCAGTTTTCTTCCTCAACAGTCACAGGAAACAGTGCAACAGTGACACCTGAATGTGCCCACTTTTTAAACTGTGTCATGAACGCAGGTAGAAGTGAAGGTGTATTAAAATGAAATACAAGTTGGTACAAGATTTTTATTTCCATGAGATTGTTGGTATACCCAAAGGACTGTGAAACTGCAGAAAGCCCATCTGAAGATTATAATGTCCATGCCCATTAAAATGCAGCCATCTGTGGAGTGCATCAGCATGTTGATGTTGGGTTTACCTTCAAAATTAAATGAGGGAACTATTGAAATGATAACAGTTGTAAATCTTTTGACTTGTACCAAATGAACAACTAATGACAAAGGCAAATATGAATTAGACAGTATTGGCATATGTATGCAATCTTGATTCACTCATTTGAAATTTTGAATGCATCAGTAAAGTTACTGATGGAGAGAACTTGACCAATTATGTTGTCATGGAACAAATGAATGATCTTTAGGAACTTTATCGGGTAGCCCAATTTATGTTGATCATTTCATAGACCTTCTCTGTTGATTGCACCAAAGTCATGATATTTTGTCCACTTTCTGTTCTCAGAATTTTTCTTGGATCCATGGATATGTTTGTAGCCAGTCTGTTAAACAGAATTTGAGCTATTTTTTCCTGGCACATTGAAAGAAAGTGGTTTTGCATTTTGTACAATCTATTTAGCTGCCCTTATTTTTGAACAATAATAATGATGGCATTCTAGAAATGCTGTAGTATTTCTTCATCTATTCAAATATTAAAATAATATGAAACATCCAGTAGCTCTTAGGCCAAAGGCTTTGCATACAGATTGCTCTGTTGCAATTCTATAATTGCCAATTGTTTCTTGGTGATATTGCTGCCCTCAACTGATCAAGGACCACTCACCTCTTCGACAATACTTTTCTCAGATAGTTCGTCAAGTCACATTGGTTTAGAGTGAATACTCTACCAACTTCTGTATTTTTCAGAATCAGAATTTATGGTCATGAGCAAGTCATGAAATTCTGTGTTTTGTGACAGCATCATAGAGCAAACATTCATATTATAACCATCTTACAACATTAATTAAAAAAAATTAATAGTGCATGAAAAGTAAGGGAGTGTCTTTGGTTCATTGATTATTCAGGAATTTGATGGCAGCAGGGAAGAAGCCGTCCTTGTGCAGTTGAATGCTCGTCTTTAGGCTCCTGTACTTTTTACCCGACGAAGAAAACATTTGAAAACATTTTAATCGTACCTAATTGATTTGTTATGTCACAGTTTCATAACTGGGCCAATGACAATTTTTCTCAAGCAAAATATTTCCTTAACAATTAGGTCTAGAGCAGTGGTTCTCAACCATTTTATCCCCCACTCATGTACCACCTTAAGTAATCCTTTACTAATCACAGAGCACCTATGGCATTGGGATTACCAACCTCCAAAATGAAAGATAGCTTGTTTCTTGTTGGTATTATGAAAGATTGACAGAATTGGGCCACATGCAGCAATATAATGAATGTCTTGCATCATTCCCTTATGTCTGATTATGGTGATAAAATGCCCACCCACTTAACCAACTTCTGTTTTCAATGGTAGATTGTTAATCCTAATTTTTAGTTCAGATGAGGACTGCTACAAGTGTGACTTCTGAGATCACTTTGAAATACTCATGAAAGGCAATAATGTTGTGGTCGGATTACTGGTCCGAACAAATGATATAGAAAATGTTCATTGCATTGTCCAAGATTATCATCCAGCTAATTGTTGTGTGTTTGTGGATACATCAAAGGGTTTGTTGCAACAAGCAAACAAACAAGAATGGGGAGGGAAGGCAGCCTTTCCTGATTCCAGATCTAGTTAAAAGGACAATAATGCAGATATTACTGTCGGCCTTTTAGATCCAATTACAAATTCCCTCCTCAACTCTCATATCAGAGAGCATATCCATCATGACACATGGAACATTCCCTCAAATTCTTTTCTTGGTCTAGGTGGCTTAGAAGAACAGATGCATGTAATACCACCAGCAGCATGTTCTTCACCACGTTGCATGATATTACAATGTGGAAATAAAGCCTTCCCTTCATTGTCATTGAGTCTATGGAATGGAATTTTATGTACCAATGAACTATGGATATACAGTATTTTTACAATGGACTATAGCAGCACAAGAAGGCATTTTCATGGGAAGTTAAGAATAGGGAAAGATACCAATGCCACAGTAATAAAAAGAATATCTTTGAGTGCAGATTTTGGAAAGTCCACAATTCCATTTTGACCAAGTGGAAGGTTCTGCACAATTTATACAGTGTCCTGAGAAGCCCAAATTTCTATGTGCACAAAGAATGTTATGAAGTTAGATTGATCATTTATCCCGAGGCTATGGACAGGTGACATCCTGCCTGAAATGATGAATGCCTACAACTGAGCACTTGTCTTTCAGGACCCAAGGCTAAAATTACTCTCGAAAAGGATTTGATTACCAGTTTTAAAATTTTCAATTATTAAAGCACAAATCAAATTTCTTCCTCAGCAGCTGCAGCTAGAGAAAAATTGAGAACGATGCTCTGCTGAATAATTGAGACTTACTTCTATTGTATTTTTGGTCTTAATTTGTCACTAAAATAAAAAATTGTACTGTCAATTATTTGGCAGAAAAGTTTTAAGCAGATAAATAATGTTTTAAGTTAAAGAAGAAAATCTGCAATGTTAGAAAGAATTGCAATTTACGAATGTGCTGGAGAACTCAACAGGTCCTACAACATCCATAGGAAATAAAGGGCAACAAATGTTTTGGGCTTAGGCCCTTCATCAGGAATAAGAAAAATCAGGCAGATGGCTAAATAAAAAGGGGGAAGAGCACAGGTTAACAGGTACAAGGTGGATGCAGGTGGAATGGTAGAGAAAAAAGCTGAGAAGTGATAGGGAGAGGGCAGAGGGTAGCTCTCTGATAGGAGAAGGAAGGGAAAGGGTGGGGAGTTCGAGGAAATGAGACAGAGAAATAGGGAAAGAGAGAGACACAGGGCAGGGTGGTTAGCGGAAATTGGAGATGCTGCTGTTAATGTAGTCCAGTTGAAGACTGCCAAAATGGAATATAAGGTGGTGTTCCTACATTTTCCGGGTCGCCTCAGTTTGATATGAAGTCGTGTACAGACGTGTTGAGGTTGCACTGATGCGTGGAATTAAAATGGTTTGACTACAGGAAGGTCCTTGCTATTGCAGGGGACAGAGCAAAGGTGTTCACCAAAATAATCTCCCAGTCTGTATCCAATCTTCCCGATGTAGAGGAGGCCACATTGGGAGCACTGGATTCATTACAGTTTTGCTCAAAAGGACTGTTTGGCCCAGAATAGTGGTGAGGGAAGAGGTGGAGGTGGAAGTATAGCATTTCTTGTGATCATGGGGCAATTCGTAGGAAATGAAGAGTGGATGAAGAAATTCTGGAGGGAGCAGTCCTATGGAAACCAGGGAGGAGATGGAAAGATGTGTCTGGTGGTGGAATCATGTTGTAGGTGGAGAAAATTACAGATGTTGGATGTGGAGGCTGGTAAATGAGGACAAGGGGAATTTTGTCATTTTTGCATTTTAGGCTGAAAAGGACCAGGGCAACAAAGAAGGTGAGGGCTGAGTTAATGGCAGTAGAGGGGAGGCCATGTTTTCTAAAGAAGGAGGACATCTCAGATATTCTAGAATGAAAGACCTTATTCTGGCAGCAGATGCAGTATAGATGGAAGAATTTAGAGAATCCTTTTGGGAGGCATGGTGGGAAGAGGTGTAATTGAGGTAACTAGTAGTTGATAGATTTATAAAAAATTGTGTAGATAGTTTGATTCCCATAAAGGAGACCGAGAGATTGAGAATGAGGAAAGTGTTAGGAGAGGTGGACCAAGTGAATTTGAGGTGCGGGTGAAAGATAGTATCAAATTGAATACATTGGAGCTCATTGTGGGTACAGGTGGCAGCACCAATATAGTAATTAGTGTAACTAATGAAGGAAGAGTTGAGGGGCCAGATAGAAATTTTCTCTCAGAATCTGATGATCTTGTGGTTATCATTACAAAGCTTTCTTCTGCACTAAGTGCAGTGCAGATGGGACTCAGAAGCTAATGGAGAAAATAGCTCTGATCCTCTACATACTGGCATTTGAACCATACAGTCACAGAAATATGCCAGAAAATTTTGACTTTCTAACAAAAGGCATATGAAAGCTCCCTGGATACGTGGCAGACCAAAAGAAATAGTTTCTTATGGTTGTTTAAGTTGGTTGCTTTTATGATTGATTTTAGACCTCCATGTTCTAAGATGGAGTCCAAAGCACTGCATGAGTATAGTGAATCATCCCTGAACATTTTGAAACATTAAAATCCTCACAAATTCTAGTGGCAATATTGTCCAATGGTCTCTGCTCAAAGATTAGATGACAAAGATGTTATTGATGTTACTACAAATGTGAACCACTGCTGTCTGAAATTATCTGTAGGCTAGAAAGTTTAATCTGATAATGATCTTTGGCCTTTCCTGGGAGATAATGGGTACTTGGTTAAAATTTTGTCCAAAGGTTATAAGAGATCTCTGATGCCACTGATATTTTCCAAGACACTCGAGAGAAGGGTCTATGGATCCAATTGTTCTTCCCCTCCTCTTTCTTGCTTTCTAAGGCACATCTTCCCTGCCTCAGGTAACTGAACTCTACATACAGCATATGCAATAGAATCAACACAGAAGCATCTATTTAAAAGACCAATAATTATGAGAATCTATCCCAAACTATAATGATAGGAGATTAATACCTTCCTGAATCTGCAAGAAGCCTATAAAATGCATTGCAGCAAATAGCTGAAGAATAAGGTAGCTGAGGCATCATCTTCAGAGAACAAAGTGCAATAAAATTATGATTCTGTAAATGACTGTTTCTTCGAGCAGGAAACATGACTGGTGAGCATTGCAATTAGCACGATGTTAATAGACCCTAAATAGAATAATAACTAGTGTCGCCGAGAATATTCTCCCAGAATCACAGTGCGGCTTTCGTGCAAACAGAGGGACTACTGACATGGTCTTTGCCCTCAGACAGCTCCAAGAAAAGTGCAGAGAACAAAACAAAGGACTCTACATCACCTTTGTTGACCTCACAAAAGCCTTTGACACCATGAGCAGGAAAGGGCTTTGGCAAATACTAGAGCACATCGGATGCCCCCCAAAGATCCTCAACATGATTATCCAACTGCAGGAAAACCAACAAGGTCGGGTCAGATACAGCAATGAGCTCTCTGAACCATTCTCTATTAACAATGGCGTGAAGCAAGGCTGTGTTCTCGCACCAACCCTCTTTTCAATCTTCTTCAGCATGATGCTGAACCAAGCCATGAAAGACCTCAACAATGAAGACGCTGTTTACATCCGGTACCGCACGGATGGCAGTCTCTTCAATCTGAGGCGCCTGCAAGCTCACACCAAGACACAAGAGAAACTTGTCCGTGAACTACTCTTTGCAGACGATGCCGCTTTAGTTGCCCATTCAGAGCCAGCTCTTCAGCGCTTGACGTCCTGTTTTGCGGAAACTGCCAAAATGTTTGGCCTGGAAGTCAGCCTGAAGAAAACGGAGGTCCTCCATCAGCCAGCTCCCCACCATGACTACCAGCCCCCCCACATCTCCATCGGGCACACAAAACTCAAAACGGTCAACCAGTTTACCTATCTCGGCTGCACCATTTCATCAGATGCAAGGATCGACAACGAGATAGACAACAGACTCGCCAAGGCAAATAGCGCCTTTGGAAGACTACACAAAAGAGTCTGGAAAAACAACCAACTGAAAAACCTCACAAAGATAAGCGTATACAGAGCTGTTGTCATACCCACACTCCTGTTCGGCTCTGAATCATGGGTCCTCTACCGGCATCACCTACGGCTCCTAGAACGCTTCTACCAGCGTTGTCTCCGCTCCATCCTCAACATTCATTGGAGCGCTTTCATCCCTAACGTCGAAGTACTCGAGATGGCAGAGGTCGACAACATCGAGTCCACGCTGCTGAAGATCCAGCTGCGCTGGGTGCGTCACGTCTCCAGAATGGAGGACCATCGCCTTCCCAAGATCGTGTTATATGGCGAGCTCTCCACTGGCCACTGTGACAGAGGTGCACCAAAGAAAAGGTACAAGGACTGCCTAAAGAAATCTCTTGGTACCTGCCACGTTGACCACCGCCAGTGGGCTGATATCGCCTCAAATCGTGCATCTTGGCGCTTCACAGTTTGGCGGGCAGCAACCTCCTTGGAAGAAGACCGCAGAGCCCACCTCACTGACAAAAGGCAAAGGAGGAAAAACCCAACACCCAACCCCAACCAACCAATTTTCCCCTGCAACCGCTGCAACCGTGTCTGCCTGTCCCGCATCGGACTTGTCAGCCACCAACGAGCCTGCAGCTGACGTGGACATTTACCCCCTGTAGAGCTCGTCGAAAGAACCAAAGACTTGTTGATCCAAACCAAGGCTTTTATTAGCAAAAGACCGGAGCTCTTCACAGGTGGCCGACCAGTCCGGAATGATCCGACCTGGCTAGGGACACAACCCTTTAAGGCCCAAACAATAGGTGTGGCTTAGCTCTCAGCCAATCGCTGTAAGCACAGTCTAGATACAGTAACTATATACACTATGTACATTGGTGATAGATCTGTACTATCACACCCCCTCCATAAATCTTCGTCCGCGAAGCCAAGCCAAAGAAAAGATTACAGTGCCAGCGACCTATGTTTGAATCTGGTGCTGTCTGTAAGGAGTTTATTCATTGTGCCTGTGATCTACAAGGGTTTCCACGATGTGACCCGCTTTCCACCCACCTCCAAAAGCATATGGGGTTTGTAAGTTAGTTGGAGTATTTGGGTGGCACCAGTTCGTGAGCCTGAAGGGCTGGTAACTGTGCTGTAACTCTTTCAATATCAATCAAATATCCTGCAAAATGCCAGTACCTTTTCTTTTAACCAGAAATTCTTGTCTTAATTCCTAAACTCAATGTAGAATAACTGTATTTTGTGATTTATTTAAAACATCAAATTTAAAGTGCTTAGCTCTGGGGTAAAAAATGTGTTATAATCCAATTTCTAGGCAACAATGCTTATCTGTCCTAATTTCTAGTTTTATCAGCAGGAGATAATGCTGTTAAAATTTGTTAGTAGTCTTAGTTTTAGTTACAAAAACTTAATTTTAAGATGTTGAGCCAGTTTTCATCTATTAAAAAAAATGTACTGTTTTTATCACATCCAAAATTATGTAACATTATGTTTCTAAATATGAAGCATGAAAAAGTAAGATAGCAAATGTATTTCTGCTTCTAATTATCTCTATTTGTGTTTTATGATTTTAATTGTTGTACATATCCAAAAAAAATCAATGTTCAATCCACAGAGGAAATTTTTTTTTGAAGTTCAAAAGTAATGCTCAAGGTTAAACAATAATTTTATTTTTGCACTGACTGGAATATTGGAAAATTTTTCGTAAGTTCTATTCTTTAAATAATAACACTTTTCCAACCAAGTGCATGATTTTGAGGAATTATAATTCAATTCAGTTCAAATTTATTGTCACATTATATATACCTGGTACAATGAGAAGGATTCTTCATTGAACAGCAGAGAGGTTCTTGTGATCAGACTTGCAATCACTACCTTCTGCTGCTTCTCCTGATCTTGGGCAGAGTAGCTCTCATTCCACACTGTCATATGTCCATAGTATACTTTTAATGGTGTATCTGTTGAAGTTTTTGGGGCACATACTGAACTTCCTAAATATTCTAAGAAGGTAGAGCCATTAGTGTGCTTTCTTGACCTTCACATCACCATGTTATCCCAGGTGACAAAACTTATTCCTAAGCACTTGAAGCTATCTATTGTCTCTGATAAGTGTGGGCTCTAACTTCTTCACTGAAGTTTGTGATCACTCTTTTGGAATCCTTAGTGTCTAAGTGTTCCAGGGCCGAATAAAGAGCCAAGGAGGTGGCATCTGCTATGGATCTGTTTGGACAGTAGGTTCAAGGCTGACTGGGAGGCAAGAGTTAACGTGAGGCATGATTAACTTCTCAAAGCTCTTCATGATGGTGGATGGCAGAGCCACTGGTTAGTATTCATTTATTGTCATTTTCTTCAGTATTGGTATGATATGGAAACTACTGCCTATTGTCTAAATAATGTGTAATGTATTGTCTTGAAAAATAAAATTAGGATCAAGAAAATAGTATGTCTTTAATCAGTAACATCCAAGTATCATAATAACAAGAGAAAAAATAAAATAAGAAAATTCTTATTTTCATCCAAAAGACTCCAATCTCGAAGATCCCATTTCGGAAGGAGGTGGACTCTTTCCATTCCCATTTTTACCATTTCTGCCATTTCTTCCATTTCCAGAGCTACCAAATTTTCCTTTAGGAGATAATGGTGGACTACGTCTTTGTCCTCTTATATCTGGGAATGAGTCAGCAAAAATCATTGCTTCACAATCAGTTTCTAAAAACCGAAATTGATAGTCTCCGTAAAAGACCTTCAACATCCATACTGATCATCAATATGGGCACTCAAGGCTGCTCTATTCACTGTACACTTATGACTGTGTAGCTAAGTTCAGCTCCCACACAATCTACAAATTTGCTGACAACACCACCATTGTTGGCTGAATTACTGAAAATGATGAGTCATCACTCAGTGAGTGGTTGCAGAATGGAATGATCTTCCGAATGAGATAGTTGCGGCAGGGCCCATTCTGTCATTTAAGAGAAAGTTGGATGTGTCTGTGGAGGAGAGAGGGTTGGAGGGTTATTGGCGGAGAGCGGGAGGTTTGAGCTAGTGGAGTTGTTCTAGTGAACCGGTGCGGACTCGAAAGGCCAACATGGCCTGTTTCCGCTCCGTAAATGGTTATATGGTTATGGAATGGTTATATCATGCCCAATATAAAGAAACTGATGATATTTTAAAAATAATGAATGTTTTTTCTGAAATAAAACTTGGATTTTAAATCAGCTGGAAAGTGCTTAAAATGTGCCAAGTCAACATTTATCAAGTGGACAAGAACTGAGCTTTTTTTTTGCAATAGTTTAAAAGGTCAGGATACATTTCATAATTTACTCAGAAAAGAGTAATTAAGGCAAGTAATTAGTGGGTGGATTCTTTTAATGTGCTCACATTTCAGCTTCTCTATATTTAAATGGTCTACACCCATGTGGGTCAGAAGTTGAGCTCAGATCTGTTGTCAACACAGCATTTACCAAACTGAAGTGGACAATGATATTGACATAAAAACAGAATATGTGAATGCTGGATATCTAAACAAAAATGTCTAGAAATACTCACCAGGTCAGAAAGCAGTGGTGTCTAGAGAAATTGAATTAATATTTCAGGTCAATGATCTTTAATCAAAACTGGGAAAAGTTAAAGAACAAGTTTTTAAAATAAATAAAAAGGTTGGAATAGGAGAAGGGGAGGGGATGGGGTGAGAAAGAAAGATCTGATTGGGAGGTTGTGATAGGGTGGAAGGCAGTAGAGATTAAATTACAGCTAAGCTTGAAACTGGCAGGCCAAAGAAGATGACAATGTAGCAAATAAAAGATAATCTGGAGGAAGTATACAATAGAAAAGTGGAATCATGTTACATTTCTATAATGAGGGCATAATTTGGCTTTGTATGGTTGCCCATGGCAACATTTTTATTTTCAGACAAGTGTGGAGTCAGAAAATAACTTGCTCAATGTCAGGTCAGGCAGGAGGTTGACTATTGACCTTGCTGAAGAACAAAGTGAAGGTCACACTGGTGGATGATATTGATGTAGAGGGATTGGGATGACTCTTTTAACCTCCTCATGTGAGGCATATTCTTTGTTTAATTTTCATTTTATGGAGCCATTTCCTACTCTTTCCTGAATTAGAAAATTGAATGAACTCTTTTTGTCAACCCAAAACCTTTTCTCATAGTCACATGGATCAATAACAACTCATCCCATTCCTTCCTTAACTTTTCTATCCCAATTTTTTGGAATGAGTTAGGGACTGACAACTACTATATGCACATCAGCTCCCACAGTTATCCAGCTGGAACAGCAAAGAAGTGAAAAAAAACCCCAATGAAAAGAGTGAAAAACATCCAATTGGCTTATGAGAGAGAATGGATGTTTATAGATGTGATTTCAATTGAAAGGCTATCACCAGAAAGGTTGCAAAGGATTCATTGTTCAGGATTTGCTCTTTGGACTTAATGTGGCATGAATAAGAACTCCCTGTGACATAAAAATATAAAATAATGCTTTTATTCGGATGAGAAGTATTTTCCATTCTTGTACTTTTGGCTCTGCCTACATGATATGCATTAAATTTTATGAGTTTTGATTGTTATGATGTTTTGTCTTTTCTGAGTCCTCTGTTTTTGGTTTGGTATCAGTTGCTTTCTTCTTTATCACAAAAAGAAAAGATCAAACATTGAATGATAATAAATTGGCTGCTAATACTTCAGTTTGTCATTTAAGATCATAGGCCAACCAATGAGCTTTGATTAATGGCAATGCCATTATATTAGATAGGAAAGGAGTCAGTGATCAAAGCTCTATTGCCTATAACAGAACAAAGGTTTCTGATCCTTCATTTTGACAGACCACAGTATCTGCACCAGCATTATCTTTGAAGATTGATAGCACAATAAGGGAAACAACACTGTTCAGATTCAGATTTTAAATTCAGACATACAGCACAGTAACAAGGTCTTTCAGCCCACTAGCCCCCGCCACCCAATTACACTCAATTGACCTACAAACCCCAGTACATTTTGAAGGGTGGGAGGAAACTGGGGCCCCTGGGGAAAGCCCATGTGGGTGTGGGGAGACTGTACAAGCACCTTATAGACAGAAAGAAATTTGAACCCTGCTGCCAATTGCTGGCACTATAACACCGTTACGCTAACAGTACCGGCCCAACACTAATTGTGCTGCTCTAACCCAAAAAAAGTGGACCCAGAAAAGACAAAACATTATAAAACCAAACTCATAAAATTTAATGCATATAATGCAAGCAGAGCCAAAAGTACAAGATTAGATTTCAGATTTATTGCCAGAGTACATACATGACATTTTTCCTCTGGACCAGCCAGAATTGTTACTAATTGTTACTAATTGGTCGTGCAAAAAAAAAGTACACAGTGTATGCATGTAAACAAAGAACTGTAAATAGATAATGAATGTAAACAAAAGAATGGAAAATTTTGAAAGAAATTATAAATAATCTGGAAGAAAAGCATTATTTTCTATTCATTCAAAAGAAAGGTAGTTGCAGGGAGTCACAATGAAAACTTACATGGATGTATCAGGCTGGAGAATTATACATTAATAGAAAGTGAGAACATTAAAGCAGGCCTTTCAGTTGACCAAGTTGATGACAACCATCTAGCACTCTTTTACCATTTAACCTACTATAACGCATTCTATTCTCCCCATATTCATATCAACTCTCCCAGATTCTATCACTGACACTAGATGTCATTTTATATTGCCAATTTCAGATCTGGATTTCAGATTTGTTGTCAGAGAACATACATAACATCACATGCAACCCTGAGATTCTTTTTCTTGCGGGTGAGGCAGAATTACCATTTATTGGTCGTGCAAAAGAAGAACTGAACACTATGTACATATGTGAACAAATAAGAAATGTAAACAACTGACAGTGCAATACAGAGAAGAAAAAAAAACAATAAAATGCAAAAGTAAAAGTCCTTAAATGAGTCCCTGATTGAGTTTGTTGTTGAGGAGTCAGATGGTAGAGGGGTAACAGCTGTTCGTGAACCGGGTGGTACGAGTCTTGTGGTACCTATTACCTCTTTCCTGATGGCAGCAGCGAGAACAGAGCATGTGCTGGGTGGTGTGGGTCCTTGATGATTGCTGCTGCTTCCCCGATGGCAGAGTTCCCCATACATGTTCTTGATGGTGGGGAGTATTTGCTTGTGATATCCTGGGCTGTGTCTATTACCTTTTGCAGGGCTTTATGCTTGGTGGTATTGGTATCCCCATACCAGAGCGTGGTGAGTCAGTCACCACACATCTGTAAAAATTTGCCAGGGATTCCGATGTCATTCAAATCCTCTGCAAACTCCTGAGGAAGTAGAGGCACTGGCGTGCTTTCTTCAAGATGCTATTTGTGTGTTGGGTCCGGGAAAGATCCTCCCAGATAGTGACTCACACAAACTTAAATTTGCTCAAACCTACCCTGCCTTTTTTAAGACTATGACTGACATTTCATGCACCTTCCTAATCTCTTGATCCCTTTAATGTTTAGAAAACCATTGCTTTTTTTAAATTAACTGAATCACTAAGCTTTCATAATTCTGTGGCCGCCTTGCTGATCGTGCACTGACAGGTGCACTGGCCTTCCTGTGACAGCCCCGTCGACCACCCTGTGACCACCCTGCTGACCACTTTTTCATAAAAGCAAAAGTCCTTTTGTAAAAGCGAACATGGGTTTCTTCATAAAAGTGTATTTGCATAAAGCGAGTGCATATTTTTGTAAAGTGGGGTATACCTGTATTCACTGCCTTTTGACTGAAGAAGGTTGTCCTTTGTTTGAAATGCTCCACTCCTTTCTCTGAGATTGATCCCTGGCCTAGAGTCCTCAGATATGGGAAACATTGTTTCTGCATCCACCTTTTTGGGTTGTGTGTGAGTTTCAGTTGTGGTGCACTGTTAGCCAGAATCAGACACACACAAAGATAAAGACTGTACAACAGACTTTAATCCACAAAGACTTCCACGGAGCCAGGCTGGCTGTGGGTGCAGCAACTCTGAGTGAGGCCTCGGGAGGCCGGTGCAGGCTTATATCCTGGAGGGTGATTGACACCCAACCGGATGGGGCTTGATCCATTCAGGCCGACTGATTGACAGCCGGCCATGTGTTGTCCTGTCCCCTTACACTCCTGCAGGTACAGAGGTTGCCCCCGCAGTAGGCCGGTGGTGTACCACCACATCAGTATAACCTGATATTCTCTTAAATTTCAGTCTATTCAACCTCTCCATGCATGGCAAATCTAAGGAATCAATCTGAAGTATGTTTGCCATGCTTCCTCAATGGCAAAATATCCTTTGTTTCATGTAAGGCGATCAAGACTATTAACAAATACAGATGGCAAAACAATGATATTAGTCTGACAGGTTAATAGACCTTTCTCTCTTTGCCCTTTCTGAAATCACTAAGATCCTATTTAATTACAATCAGACCTCTTCTGTTTTCAAATCCTCTTCCAATGAAAGCCAAAATACTGTTTGGCCTTGTAATTGCTTGAAGCATATGCCTGATAGGTTTTAGTTGCTTGTGTACAGGTAAACCAAAGGCTCTGAATTTCAATGTGACCAAATCACTACTTTTGTGCACCCAAATGGGTGAATTGATATTTTCTCCATATATTCGATCTGACATGTTCTTGTACACTCACTCAACTTGTCTATATTTTCTTGAAGCCACTTTACATCCTCCCCGTTACTTAAATTCCTGAAACTTCATATTTGATCTTCTCAGCTATATCAGTGAAATTTATTGTGAATAGTCACAGTCTGTCAACTTGAAAAAGACCACTTAGCCCCAATTTCCAATCCATATTAATACATTATACCTAATCCTCTATTCCTCACCTCATTGATCAACTTCTGTATCTTTTATAAATATACTATATTCTTTGGGTCCCCCTTATCTACCAGCCAAATCCTCAATTACTATTACTAGAATAGATTAAGTCAAACATGATTTTCCTTTCATAAGTCTATCCTGACTTTAACTCTGCTCAATCATGTTATTGTTGTTGCATTTGTCTACTATTGATGATATCAGAAGAGAATTCATAGAATACAAACAGAATATTCTGGAAATACTCAGCAGCCAGGCCTTATCTGTGTACTGCTTTCCCCAGCTGCTGTCTGATCTGCGGAACATTTCCAATAGATTTCCAGCATCTGCATTTTTTTGTGGTTTTGCAGAATTTTGTGCAATTTTGAAGGTGCATTCGTCCATCCCTGTTACAATTTTTTCAAATCTCTGCTCTACATCTTATCGGATCCTTGGGATTTATCTGCTTTCATTTAAAAATGGAGCAAGCTCTGAAAATTCCAGATGTTTTCCTCCATATGTGAATTTTAATGGTAAAATAAATCTTAATGGAGAAGAAAACAGTAGGAGTTTGCAACTACTATTTACTCTTGCTCTAAATTCAAAAAATATGTTTATTTTCTGCAGCAGTATTATTAATCAGTATAGCTTAAACTAGGGCATTGTTATCAAGAAAAAGTGATTTTTAAATTCACGCGACTATTCGAGGCATGAATTTGATCTGTCACTGTGCAGACACATGTGTAAATCAACAGAGATGTTAAATTGAACTAGAATAAAAAGCAAATAAATTATAAAGAGCTGCTTTCAAGATTCTCCCAATCAGTTAAGTACTTCTGAAATCCAGCTGTTGTTGTAATTTATGAAACAAGCTCTCTGATTTAGGAAAGGAAAATGAGTATTACAATTTTGATATGAGCAAGATACACAATGATACACATGGCCTTGCACGTTAGCAAAATCAAAGAGATGATTGTGGACTTTGGGAGCAAGTCAGAGGAACACAACCCAGTCCTTATCGAGGGCTCAGTAGTAGAGAAGGTCATGAATTTCAAATTCCTGGATGTCAACATCACCGAGGATCTATCCTAGAGCCTCCATGTTGATGTAATCAAGAAGAAGGCTTGTCAGCAGTGTTTGAGGAGATTCGGTATGCCACCGATGACTCAAAAACCTCTGCAGGTGTACCATGGAGATCATTCTGGCTGGTTGCATCACTGTCTGGTGTGGAGGTGCCAAATCTCAGGACAAGAAAAAAACTCCAGAGGGTTGTTAACTTGGCCTGTGACATTACAGGCACCAGACTTCACTCCGTCGAAGAATACAAGAGGAGATGTCTTAAAAAAGCAGCCTCTATCCTCAAAGACCCAGGCCACGCCCTCTTCACTCTGCTACCATTGGGAAAAAGGTACAGGAGTCTAAAGTTGAGCACTCAATGGCACAAAGAGCAGCTTCTTCCACGCTACTGTCAGATTTCTGAATAATCAATGAACCAAAGACACTGCCTTACTTTTTTGTGCACTTCTTAAAAATTTATTGTTGTAAGGTGGTTTATATGAATGTTTGCCCTGGGATGTTGCCGCACAGCACGAATTTTGTTTCTTGTTCATGACAATACATTTTGATCACATGCAACTTCCATGTGTACATTAAGAACACGTATCACTGTTGCAACTATATCCACACTGTTAGAAGATGAAAACCAACAGCCATAAACTGATTCATCTTGCTCTAAATGTATACACATGTTCAGTGTAGAAGGGCAAGGCAAAGGTTCTTTACCCACCAATCCCTGTACATCACACTTCACTCCAAACAAGAAAGGATCATGGCAAGACCCTCAAAGCATGGACCTTTCCCATAAATTAGGAAGGCAGACATCGATCATATAATTCATCATTATCTTCTACATACCAGAAAAATCTTTTGTTAATTGAGAAAGCCTAGCACAAAACATAGTCTACCAGGCAGCAATGATCCTTACCCATAGAATAACTAATAGCAGCCAAGGCAGTGCAAAAAATACTACTTATACTGTCTCAAAAAATGTTTCCAAATTCTCCGTAAGGACAAGGAAACCAAAATCAAGGTCTTCCTAAGGCCAATGCACCCAGCAATAAGACCCTAATTACAGTCAGGCCACATTGTTCACATGTTTGACTCATCTCCTGTAATAGACACCCAAATCTGAGCTCTGTCATGGGAAAATTTAACAGGAGGACAAAGGGAAAAAATTAAGAATGTGCTTAAAAAGTTCTTTAAGAATTGAAATAAATTCTCTGACTTCAGGAAATCTTCAACTTATGGTTGCTCAGTGGAGAAGTATTCTCTGAGGTTAAAAAAAAATCTGCTGGAAGAACTTAGTGGATCAAGCAGCAATGGGAGATTTTCTCCTATTGAAGTTACTTGACCCACTTAACTCCACCAGCAGATTAATTTTTCTTCCAGATTCCAGGATCTGCAGTCTCTTGTGTGTCTCCTGTTTTCTAAAGGTATTGAAGATCATGAGGAAGTGCATCAGGTGGATACAGAGGCCCTGCATAAGTGGCAGAAGGAACAGAGAACTTCATGAACATCCCACCTGCCTGCCTCATCAGGCTTCCACTTGCCCTGTCTCTGGTTCCCAGCCAGCTGTCACCAAAAGATGTCAATTAAAGAGGCATCGTTATGCTGAGTGAATTTATTTAATTCTTTGAGGATTAAAAAGCTGCTGAATGGAATGTAATTTTATGTACCGTATTTGACAGCTTTTAGGACCCACTGGCATAGAAGCACCCCCTACCCAATTTTTAGCATGAAATTTTAGGAGGAAAAATTTGTTTTAGTGTATTTATGAGTACCTGATAAATTGGTGAATAGGTTCCTCCTGCAATGCCCCTTGTAGATAACGCGTTTCACCTTGATGAAAACCCTCCAGCCTTGCATGGCCGAAATGCCAAAGCCTCCTCGCGCACAGCAGCAACACATCCTCCTGCCTGCTTCCAGCCCAGATTCAGGCTACTTTCCCCCTTACCGTGCAAATGCTGATTGATTGACAGGCGCGCAAGGGTGAGAAGCCAGGGCAATTGGCAGGACCCACCGTTGCAGCAGTGATTGATTGCTTGCTTTGAGGGGAATGTTGGGCCTTGGTGATCACGCTCCATGCTGAGCCTTTATTCAGCAAGCATGGCTCCTTGAACAAATTGAATGAGGCTTGGGGGTGGCAGTAAGCGAGAGGTTTGTCAAGAAGACAAAAATTTGGAATTTCAAGCAAATTAGCTGTCATATTTTGAAAAGGCAGACTGCTTTAGGGGCTGTATGGCCAACTCCTGCTCCGAATTGGTATTTTCAGAAGTGTATTTTCAAGTCATTCAAAAGTCTAACTATTTTATAGCTTATGCCAACAAATTTAGCTATTATTTGTGTTCATGATGCATATTCAGTAATCTTAATCCTTTCGCAAAGCTGATTTAAGGTGCTTCTGTATAAATCACAACTATTATTGGGCAATCATAACCCTGCCAGGTTTGCATAACATTGTTTAGTCATTTAAAGGACCACATACAAAAAAAGTTCAGGTTTCCATATCTGTGGCAGACGACTCAGATGGGCTTGCTGAATCTGAAAATTGTTTCTGTTGACCACAAGGGCTTAAAGATTTCACTGCTACTTTATAATTTACAGCTCTTTGATACTTCAATTGTAATCCCAGCGATGGCACTAAGTAGTGTGCTAAAGCAGCGTTTACATGGATTTCGGAGGCCTTTGAGAAATTCTCATTGGAAGACAGGTCCAAAAGCCCTTGGGATTTGGGGTAATTAGGCAAATGAATACAAAATTGACTTACTCATTAGAGGTAAATGCTGATGGCAGAGATTTGTATTTGCAAGCTAGGGACCAATGATATACAACAGGGGATCAGTGCTGGAAATCGTTACTTTATCATTTAGAAGGGCATGATTAGTATGTTTACAGATGACACAAAATTGGTGTTTCTGTTGATGATCTCAGGCTGCAAGGATAATACTGATGAATTGTTAAAAATAGGCACAGCAATGGAAGTGTGAGGTAATGGATTTTTCTATTTCTGGAGAACATCAAATTGCTCACATTTGTCCTCTCATGACAGCAACTTGATCAGAGGGCAAGTTGCCAAAATTTTCATATTAATCTTATATTTTCCATAAATCATGGAGTTTATCAGTTGCATAATTAGCACAAAATCTTCACATAGGAATGAAGTGACGTTTTTATGGCTCAGACAATATCCTGGGAGAAGATGGAAATAAATTCCTCTGTGTTCCCTTAGAATACATCAACAGAAATTATTCCCTTCTTGTAGCATCACAAAAACATTAAAATGTGGGCTGAAAGGGTTTATTTTTGTATAATTCTATAATTTTACAATTCCATAAATGTCTAAGAAATCTACCTTTTTTTTAAATTAGGTGTATATTTCATCTGCTGTGGTGCTGCTCTAAATGGTTGAAATTACTTACCAAGAAATTCACACTGTATTGGCATGATGTAAATGATTTTCCATCAGACTGTGACAGGGTGCTTGGAGTTGAAGTGGGCGAGTGGGTGGTGCTGTTGCTGGGGCAGGAGCTGTTATGGGAATGCCAAGTTGGGCAGATAAACAAAGTCTGGGAATACTGAATTTCATGAAATTGATATTCTTTGTTTATACATTTGTTGATATTGGATTTGATTATCAATTATAATTAACAATGCAGGTGTAAACATTCACATCTTACTGTGAGAGGTGTCAACCTCGATACTGGATTTCACTTATTTGTGGACATGCTGTGTATTTTAGCTAATCAGATTCTCTGGGGGAAAAAAATATGGAATTGGCCATTGTAACATTAGAAATAGAACATTTCTTAACAATTTTGCTGAAGTTATGGATTAAGCATAATTTTGATGTCAGTTATTGGGGTATTCCTCTGTTCCTCTTCCTCCTAGTAATTAGAAAGGATACTTGCAAAATATAATTTTATTATTTTATTTCTCACTAAGGGTACAAAATGTCACAAATAATTTTCAAACATCTGCAGCCAAGCAAGTGTGCATATGATAGAATTCTTGCGCAGGTCTTCAGCAAACCAGCTGATTGGGCATCCACCCTCTTGCAGTAGCATGGCCCCTGACTGCACTTTTGATGAGCTAATATAGAAATAATATTATCCTTCTGTTTTTTTTTCATTTTAGTTATGTTTTCTATTTGTGATATTTGTTGCGACTAGACGTTAAAAAAAATTGTAGGCAGAGTACAGTTTAGTGACTAGACTAGCAGCCATATTCTTGAACAACAAAAATTCTTTCTATGATTGGCATCTGCAAAGAGACAAAAAAAAACTAAAATAACATAATTTGTCAGAATGCTGAACTCTTCTTGCATTGGCTCTGTCTCCATGCCCACTTCTTCCACCAGGATTCTTTCCCACCCCCCCCCCCCCCACCTACAGACTTCTTCCTCCTTCTGGGCTCAGCATTCTGGCCTTCTGTCCACTCTGGATGGTAATATATCCAACTGCTGCTGAGACATCAACTATTTCAACTTCACCATTCCCCTCACATTCTAATCTCATCCTCTCAGAATCCTCTGCACTCCACTTTCTCCATACCAATCCCAACCTCACTAGCAAGCCCACAGAGAAGGGTGGCACATTTGTGGTCTGGTGTACTGACATCTATCTGCACTCCACCAAAATCCATCAAACCACTGTCTTACGCATTATCTTTGAACTCATCACTTCTGGTCATCTCCCTTCCACGGTCTACAACTTTATTGCTTCCCAGCTCTGCATTGCCTGGTTCCAACTTCTACCCAAGATCTACAAACCTAATGTTCCCAAAACACCATTGTTTCCACATGCTCCTGACCCACTGAACTGGTGTGTGTTTACCTTAACTATCTTTTGTCTCCCCCTGGTCTAATCCCTCCCCACCTACATCTAAAATACTTCATGTGATCTCCATCACTTCCATTTCCCCGAACTCAACCACCTCATCTTCACCTTGGACTTCCAATTGCTATACACTTCCATCCCCCAATCCAAAGGCCTCAAACCTTTTGTTTCTTCCTTGACAATAGACTCAACCTGTCCTCCTCCACCACCACCATACTTGTCCTCACCCTTAATAAAACCTCTTTTGACAAATCCTACTTCCTCCAAATCAAAGTGGTAGCTATGGGTTCCCACATAGGCCCCAGCTATGCCTGCCTTTTTCTTAGGTATGTGGAGCAATTCATGCTACTAACCTACACAGGCAAAGCTCCTTAATTCTTCCTCTGCTTCATTGATGACTACATATGTGCTGCCTCATGTACCCACAATGAGCTTATTGACTTTATCCACTTTGCCTCCAGCTTCCTCCCAACCTCAAAGTCACTTGGTCATTTTCTGGCAACACTCTCCCCTTTCTCAATCTCTCTTTTTCCTGCTCAGGAGACAAACTCTTGACAGATATTTTTCTATAAACTCACCAACTATCACAGCTACTTTGACTATACCTTTTCACACTCTGTTCTTTGTTAAAATTCTATTCCTTTCTTGCAATTCTTCCCTCCATTGCATCTGCTCCCAAGATTAGGTCCTGGATATCCAAGATATCCTCTTCCTTCAAAAAACTTGGCTTCTCCTCTAATTCCATCAATTTGGACCTCTATTACCCACACATCTTCCCTGACCCCTCCGCCCTCATGCGCAATAAAGAGAGGATTTCCTTGATTTCGTTTCCGCATTCAACATATTATCCTCCACTATTTCTGCACCTACTACGTAATCCCACCAACAGACACATAATTTCCTCTCCACCTTCTGCAGGGCCCACTCCCTCCACGACTTCGTCCACTTCTCCCTTCCCACCATTCACCTCCTTGGCACCTAACCCTGTGACCACGTGAAATGCTACATTTGCATTCACACCACCATTCTGGGCCATAAACAGTCCTTCCAGATAAAGCAACACTTCCATTGTGAATCTGCAAGAATAATCTACTGCATCCAATGTTCCTTTTGTGGTCTCCTTTTTATCGGAGAGACTGGGTGCAGACTGGGGTATGTTTCAGTATACACCTTCGTTCTGTCTGCTGCAATAGTGAGGATCTCCCAGTGGCAACCTATTTCAATTCCCTGCCCCATTCCCATGCTGACATCTCTGTCCATGGTCTCATGCAACATCAGACTGACTCAACATGAAAATTCGAGGAACAACACCTAATATTCTCTATGGGCACTCTTCAACTAGATGACATTAACATTGTCTTTGCCGGTTTTCATTAGCCTCCCCACCTCCCTTCTCTCTCTTTCCCTATTCCTATGACTTCTTTCCTCTACTTCTGTCTGTCTCTCTTTTTTTTTCCCCTTTCCCTCTACCGTCTTTTCCCCAGCACTGCACTCACAGAGCCACACCACTTCCAGCTCATCCTCTTCCAGCACTTTTATTCAGGTGCCTGTCTGCTTTTTGCTCATACCTTGATGAAGGAGGTCAGGCCTGAAATGTTGAATATGTATCTTTACCTCCTTTAAGCACTGCAAGACATGCTGAGTTCCTCCAGCATTTCACATAATTGCCTTCAGTAGATTTGTTTATTTTTCAAAAATATTTATCTGACTTAACCGAACAGGCATTAGAAGAATAAAAAACTGACTATTTATGTATGAATTATGTCAAATTATGCCTGATTTTGTGTTACTGTCACTATTAATTTACCTTATTACATGAACATTTTAAGCTAATAGTTAAAGACATCATTAGTATTTATTCACCAGGGTAAAACAAGTAAATGCAAGAAGTCATATTAACAGTTATAAATCTTTGACATAGTTTTAGTGTTCAGAGGTCAGACGCAGACTTCCGATATTCTTACAAAATTTCAAAAGCAATGTAATTGTTAGTTCTGGCAGGGTTCCAGAGACTTTTTGTTGACACTGAAGATTGAAGCAAATAATTAGAATATGAAAAAAATTGTGAATACTCAACATAATCAGAAAATGGGATTTGTACATACAGGATCGATTCATGGTAAGATCATGATTTTAATTGAAATAATAAACAATATTATTTCAGTTTAAGTATTAATAATCACATCAAATTTTAAAACACTGAGCTTCTGATGGATACAATAAAAATACTGAGTGGAACTGTTTAATTAGAGGGGGGAATGCTACCACTCTAATGTCTTCAACATTCTCATATAACCATATAACAATTACAGCACGGAAACAGGCCGCACCGAACTAGTGTCTTTCCAATGTCCACTCTCGATCATGCCAACCTCATTATGAGCATGACCTCTGCATTGAAGATAGGATTGGCTTCTTTCCCCCAGTCAACAGGAGCAAATGAAATTGGAACAACTGTTGACTGCGCCTTGTGAAGCACCAGCACCTTCTCATGAACTCCTTCCGACTTGGTTGGAATCGTGGTGGTAGAGGACATGGTAGAAGCAACATATTTGTTGGAAGCATCAGAGATTAGGTGCTGCTGCCTGGTCCTGTCAGCCAATGTGGACCCTGTTGTGGTTCCTGGTGACTACATCTCATGTTAAGATTTGCGGCTTACATGCTTTGTCAGAGAAAACTGTTTACTTATTCTTTCAGTGTGTTGATTAATACAGTTTTGGAGTTAACTTAGTCATTGCACTCAGGACAAAACTTTGGTTGAAATCATACACAACAGCTGTGTTTCTCAGAAACAAAGAAGAGAAGCATTTTAAAATTATTGAATGGCCCCTGATTCTGTTAAATAAGATCATAAATTGTTTCCAGTGCTATCCTTTGAAGTATGGATGCAATAACATAACATAACATAACAATTACAGCACGGAAACAGGCCATTAGGCCCTTCTAGTCCGCACCGAACCAAACACCCCTTTCTAGTCCCACCTCCCTGCACAATGCCCATAACCCTCCATCTTCTTCTCATCCATATACCTGACCAACCTTTTCTTAAATAATACAATTGACTCCGCCGCCACTATTTCTCCCGGAAGATGATTCCACACAGCTACCACTCTCTGAGTAAAGAAGTTCCCCCTCATGTTACCTCTAAACCTCTGCCCCTTAATTCTTAACTCATGTCCTCTTGCTTTAATCTTTCCTCCTCTTAACAGAAATAGTCTATCCACATCCATTCTGTCTATCCCTTTCATAATCTTAAATACTTCTATCAAATCCCCTCTCAACCTTCTACGCTCCAAAGAATAAAGACCCAATCTGTCCAATCTCTCCCCATACTCCAGATGCTTAAACCCAGGCAACATTCTGGTAAACCTTCTCTGCACTCTCTCCACTCTGTTTATATCCTTCCTATAATTAGGCGACCAGAACTGCACACAGAACTCCAAATTAGGCCGCACCAACGTCATATACAATCTCAACATCACCTCCCAACTCCTATATTCCATGCAATGATTGATAAAAGCCAGCATACTAAAAGCCTTCTTCACCACCCTATTCACGTGAGTTTCTACCTTCAGGGAACGATGTACCGTTACTCCTAAATCTTTCTGCTCTTCTGTATTCCTCAATGCTCTCCCATTTACCACATATGTCCTATTCTGATTCTTCTTACCAAAATGAAGCACCTCACACTTATCAGCATTAAATTCCATCTGCCATTTTTCAGCCCACTTTTCTAAGCAGCTCAAATCCCTCTGCAATCCTTGAAAACCTTCTTCATTATCCACTATTCCACCTATCTTAGTATCGTCTGCATATTTACTAATCCAATTCACCACCCCATCATCTAGTTCATTAATGTATATAACGAACAACAATGGGCCCAATACAGATCCTTGAGGCACACCACTGGTCACCGGCCTCCAACTTGACAGACAATTATCCACTTCCACTCTCTGGCCTCTCCCTTTCAGCCAATGTTCAATCCATTTGACTATCTTAAAATTTATACCTAAAGACTGCACCTTCCTAACTAACCTTCCATGTGGTACCTTATCGAAGGCCTTACTGAAGTCCATATAGACAACATCCACTGCGCTGCCCTCATCCACATTCCTAGTCACCTCTTCAAAAAATTCAATCAGATTGGTCAAACATGACCTTCCTCCCACAAATCCATGTTGAGTGCTCCTGATCAGACCCTGTCTATCCAGATGTTTATAATGCAAGAAATTTTGGGGAAACCTATGCTTTATTGTTTGAAGTACATTGCTGATGTTAACTTTCATGTCCTTCAGCAACTGTCTTCGAAAAAAATCAGTAAAGTGTTACATGCAGCTATAAATAAGAAATAAGCCACTAAATCTAATGTTAGAAAATAATGATTGAAATGTAATATTTTAAGATTATTTGAAATAAGATTTTCTGTTTGCCCTTTAGTAATTTTATTTATTTAATGTAAAAATCAACCCCATAGGTATCTTTATGATTTAATTTGTACTTAATAATTTTGACTTTATCTATTCTTAATAACAAATCAAAGGCCCAAATTATTTAGAAAACAGTTATGAAAATAATTTGTGCTCCAATAAAATACCATATATATGTGCAGACTTACCATCTGGTCGCAGCCAGCTGTTTGCCCATCCGAGCTCCTGACGCCTCAAAATCAGACACTCCCGATCCAGCCACATGTCTGCCTATCAGAACTCCTGATGCCTCAAACACAGACTTACCACCCGGTCCCAGCCACCTGCCCAACCATCAGAACTCCTTACACTTCGAAAGATGCAGGTATGTAACGCGGACAAAAGTAGTAAGCGTAAGTCTAACCCCTAAATTTTACCATAACAATATAAATTATGTATTTATGCAGTATTGCAAATTACATTGAAAGTTAAGTCAAGTACAACCTGACAAAACAGTGTACAGGTACACTGGTCCTCGGTGTAAAACATGCAGACACACAACCAGATGTAACACACATACAGACAACAATACATTTGCAGGACAAGTACTGTATACATATATACAAATAAATAAATATTGTTTTGTGAATATGAGAGCCTCAGATGGTTAGTGTGAGTGTTTCATTTGATCATTCAGTATTCTCACTGCCTGTGGGAAGTTTCTCAACCTGGTGGTGGTGGCTCTGATACTCTTGTATCTCTTTCCCAATGTGAGCAGTTGGAAGATGCTGTGTGCAGGGTGGAAGGGAATCCTCAATGATTTTGCACGCCCTCTTCGGACAATTATTCCAGTAGATAATGTCAATGGAAGGAATGGACACCCAAGTGATCCTCTCTGCTACTCTTATGTTCCTGTGGATTGATCTCCGATCCATTTCTCTGCACAACCGTACCCTATAGAAGGTTGACATAATGGTGGCCGATAGCCTTGTCTGCTTCATTCTTCTCAGGAAGTGCACTCACCATTGTGCCTTCCTGACAAGTGAAGAGATGTTGTGTGTCTATGATAGGTCACTAGTTAAGTGGAATATTTTATGGTAGTATCCTTTATATCATTCTTACTGTCTGAAGTTGATTGTTACCAAATGACAAAATGTTTTGATGATTGTAATTGAAGTAGTCTCCAAGAAAATTATATTAAACCTTAGGTTGTGTGGGCTCAAAATCATTTTGACAATGGACTGTATTTCTGAAGATGATTGCCCAGGTGCTCCAGATGTTTTAGATTTACGTGGGCCAGCCATATGTTTAGGTTAATGCCATAGCATAATGATGGAGAATCCATCTCTGCGATTCGAAGCCAGCTGAATCTTGTATTGAAGCAGAAGAATGGGTATTTCCACACTAGAAACTGGGAAGCAATGTTAAGTTCAGTTATTTTGTATTCCTCAATTTACTTTAATTAATTTTAATACATTTATTAGTATTTTAAACAATTTTAATAGCCTTTAGATATATCTAAATACTATTGACATTTAAAAACTATTACAGAGCCTTGAATACTTGGACAGGAGATGAAATAATGACCCTTTGCTTTGACTTCTGTAAAAGGGAATTCCAGAGGTGTGGCCTCAGTGATTGGCTGAAGTCTGTGGTACTTTCAAAGATTTATGCAGTGTTGCTGCCTGACAGCTCCAGTGAGCTGGGTAATAATAATGATAATGAGTTTATTGTGATATACATCACACAACATGCATAGGCCCCAAAATTGTTACTTGCTGCAGCCGAACAGATACTTCATTTGAAAAAAAACGAATATGCATTTAATTAAATGGAAATATATATAATAAATTCAAAAGATAAGTAATAAATATTCACATAAATAATAAATATTCATTGAGCAAAAAATATAGTGGCATTAGCATAATGCAGTCAGTCCGCTCATGATATCTGGGCAGACTCTGATTGGTGTAACAAAGGGAGGTTTAAGATCCTGATAAACATTGAAAAGAAACCGTTCTCGAATCTGGAGGTGCTGGTCTTCGGGCTACCCCTTCTGGAAATCAATAACAAGCTCCTTGTTTTCCTATTTCAATATTTTAATTGAATTTTACAATAATAATAAAATGTATATACCTTAATTATCTAAAGAGGTAATAAGAAAAAGAAAATATACAAAAGAAAGACTTGTATAAGAAAAGCATGCTACATATGAACAAGATAGCATAACAATCAAGCCAAAAAAAAAGGAAATAATCAAGTAATCATTTATAACATATGGCTAACTGAAAAAGATAAAACAAAATAAATTGATGCTATAGCACAAATTCTACCCACTTCCCTTCCAAAGTTATTTGGTAAATACATAAAATTTCACAACAATTAAAAAAAAACACAAACTTACAAGACAAGATCTAAATGATCTTATAGATTATGAAAAAAGTTAATAAAAGGACCCTTTAAGCTTTAAAAGTTGGATTCCATTAGAAGAACATCTGATCCTCCCCCCCCCCCCCCCATCAAAGTTAGACATAGCATCATGTCATAAAACCATTGAATGTGATTAGGAGGGACATCATCTTTCCTTCTCATCAATATTGGTGAAACAACAAGCTCCTATTTTTGATGATGTTGAGAGCAAGATTGTTGTTTTAGCACCACCCAACCAGATTCATGATTTCCATTTTGTATTCTGATTCATCTTTTCCAGCGGTGGTTTTGCCAATGAATTTATAGATTGCGTTGGAGCCAAACTTGTCTGTGCAGTCTTGAGTGGACAGGTAATTGAGCAGGAGGTCAGTCGTGATCTTCAATGCCATCTGTGTGGAGTTTACTTGGTCTTCCTCTAATAATGTGTGTTCCTCCTCAGTACGCTTGTCTGTCTCTACACACCAAAGATGTATTTATTGGTAGATTTATTTGCAACTGTATATTACCCGAGTATTGGTAAAGCAGGGTGGCATTGACCACAAATGAGAGAGAATAGGGCACAACAAAATAAGTGGGAGATTAGAAATGATACGTTTTCTCTTTTATTAAAAAAAGAATGTTTCATGAATTTATGTGTCATCCTTGTGCAGGGACCATGCTAATCTTCTCTGTATCATTCCAATTTTAGTATATGTGCTGCCGAAGTGAGCACTGGATTGCTCTAAGATCCAGCTTAGATTCAATGAGCCAAATAACCTTCTTTGTTTTTATAGATTAATGTGAATAGATGGGATGACTGCACCTTTCCAAGAACTAAAACAGGCATGACACTATCCATTTGCACCAGTAGAAGATAGAATGTGCAGTCTGACTCATCTATGTTTAGAGCCAAAAGAAATGGAAGAGATCTTAAATGAGTTTTTTGCATCAGTATTTACTCAGGGAACTGGCATAGGGTAGACTGAAGTAGAAAAGAACAGTGAGGTCATAGACCCTATACAGATTAAAGAGGAGAAGGTGCTTGCTGTCTTAAAACAAATAAGGTTGGATAAATCCCCAGGGTCTGACAAGATATTCCCTTAGAGCTTGAGGGAGGCTAATGTAGAAATTGTGGGGGCTCTGGCAGAAATATATAAAATGTCCTTAGGCCCATGGTGTGGTGCCGGAGGATTATAGGGTAGCACATGTTGTTCCATTGTTCAAAAAAAGGTTCCAAAAGTAGTAACTCAGGAAATTATGACTGGTGAGCCTGACATCAGTAATAAGTAAATTATTGGAAGGTGTTCCAAGAGATTGGGTATATAAGTATTTGGATGACCGGGGATTGATTAAGGATAGTCAACATGGCTTTGTGCATGGTAGGTCATGTTTAACCAATCTTATAGAGTTTTTCGAGGAGGATACCTGGACATTTGATGAAGGGAAGGCTGTGGATGTTGTCTACATGGACTTCAGTAAAGCTTTTGGCAAGGTCCATATGCGAGATTAGTCAAGAAGATTCAGACATTCTGTATTCATGGTGAGGTAGTAAACTGGATTCTAAATTGGGAGAAACCAGAGAGTGATGCTTGCTTCTCAGTCTGGAGACTTGTGACTGGTGGTGTGCCTCAGGAATTGGTGCTGGGACCATCGTTGTTTATCTTTGATATCAATGATGATATGGAAAATTGGATCAGCATGTTTGCAGATGAAACAAAGATTCAAGGTATTGTGGACAACAAGAAAGGCTTTCAAAGTTTTCAAAGGGATTTGGACCTGCTGGAAAAATGGAAATAGGAATTTAATGCAGACAAGTGTGAGGTGTTGCATTTTGGAAGGACAAACCAGGAAAGGACATACATGGTAAATGATAGGGCACTGAGGAATTTGGTAGAACAGATGCATAATTTCCTGAAAGCTCTCACTATGGTTCGATAGGTTTTTAAAGAGAACTTTTGGCATATTGGCCTTCATAAATCCACGTATTGAGTATAGAAGTTGGGATAATATGGTGAAGTTGTATAAGATATTGGTGATACCACATTTGGAGTATTGTGTGCATTTTTGGACACCTAACTACAGGAAAGATATTAATAAAATTGAAAAAGTGCAGAGAAGATTTACTAGGATGTTGCCCAGACTTCAGGAATCTGAGTTACAGGGAAAGATTAAATAGGTTAGGACTTTATTCCCTGGAATGTAGAAGAATGAAGGGAGATGTGAATCAGAATCAGAATTTATTGTCATGAACAAGTCATGAAATTCATTGATTTACACCAGCATTACAGTGCAAACACGTATATAAACCTCCTTAGAAACACAAAAAGTTAAAGTAAGACAGTGGCATTGGTTCATTGATTATTTAGGAATCTGATAGCAGCAAGGAAGAAGCTGTCCTCGTGCCGCTGAGTGCTTGCCTTCAGACTCCAGTACCTTTTTCCTGATGGTAGCTGAGTGAAGAGGGTGGTGGGGGGTCCTTGAGAATAGAGGTTGCTTTCTTAAGACACTGTCTCTTGTAGATGTCTTTGATGGAGTGAAGTCAGGCCGAGTTAACAACCCTCTGGAGTTTTTTTCTTGGCACCTTTGTACCAGACAGTGATGCAACCAGCCAGAATGCTCTCCATGGTACACAGAGAGATGTTTAAAATTATGAGGGGTATCGACAGGCAAAATGTAGGTGGGCTATTTCCACTGAGGGTTGGGAAGATACAAACCAGTGGACATGGGTTAAGGGGAAACAGTTAGGTGAAACATTAGGGGGAACCTCTTCACACAGAGAGTGGTGGGAGTGTGGAATAAGCTGCTGGATGAAGTGCGGGCTCTATTTTAACACTTAAGAAGAATTTGGACAAGTACATGAATAGTAGGAATATGGAGGGCGATGCACTGGGTGTAGGTCAGTGTGACTAGGCAGAATAATAGTTTAGCACAGACTAGAAAAGCCAAACGGCCAGTTTATGAGCTGTAATGTCCTATGGTTCTGAGAGTGACCCCTGCTACAGTCCAAACACATTTACATTTCTGTTTGCACATTCAACAATTTGAGTTTTAGCATTTTAATGGAAGGCATGGTTAGCGTAGCAATTAGCGTAATGCTGTTACAGTCCCAGTGATTGGGGACAGGGTTTGAATTCCATGCTGTGTGTAAGGAGTTTGTACTTTCTCTCTGTGTTTGCGAGGGTTTCCCTGGGGCTCTGGGGCAAGATAATGCAGACTACTTAGTCAGCGATTAGTAATATTCATCAATATATTGATCTTGTGAGCTTACATATTTCCATATTACTATGAACTTCCATCCTTTCTAATTTTAATACACAAAAGTACTGGAGAAACTCAGCAAGTCACACAGATACATCTGTACATATTTGCTATAAAGAACACTGTGTGACTTGAGTTTCTCAAGCTCTTTTGTATATTAAACTACAATCATGGAATCTGCAGATTTTCTTGTTCAGCACCCTTACTTAGTGAATTTTTTCAATGTGTGCATATTCAATTGCATGCAGCTGAATATTTTTATTAGTTTGTGATTGAGTGTCATTTTCTTTCCAGAGTGAACAGAGTAATCATTTCTGGGTTGTTATCAATTTGATAAATTTAGTAGTGCATTTTGCAATGTAATTTTTGCATGGGATGATGCCATTCACTTGCTTAAATTACCATTTGAGTATTGCAGGAGAATTTATACCAAATTGTTCTTGAGTGCTTGTCATTGGACATTTTGGAACACTTGAGTGCCAAACTAGGAAGCCTGCAAAGTAAGCAAAATGCTCACCCATTTCAAGAGCTTCCTCTCAACATGATTAGGACAATTCCATATCCCAAATTTTCTAATCTCCAGGTGACCTCTCCACCACCTCTGACTGTCGGGTCTTCCCCAAGTCTGGAACTTATCCATTTCTCAATAATTCCATCCCAGCAATCTGATAAGATCCTTTCCGTCAATTTACCATCAATCCATCAGCAACCTGCCATTCTTTGACTCCCTCAACAATTTGCTATTTGCTTTCCTTGCAACAATCTGTGCATCTATCCAACAATTATGTCAAGCTATTGGTCATATTCTTCAAATCCCAAGCTTCCATTCCAAATGCCAAGCTTCGGTGAGTGCCATTCCACCATCACTGTAGCCTGTGTTACATTCCTGGTGACCTTTTATGCTCAACTTTGGGAAAGGTCCTGTTGAGACATGTAAACTTTGTCTAGCTTCTAGTTGTATCTCAATAATTGCAGAGATTTGTATCAGGAGCCAATGAAGTGCCACTAGACTACCATTTCCTGTCTTAAAAGGAATCATGTAAAGCATTCCCCCATTTACTTCAATATTTCTTGCCAAGAACATTCCTTTGTAACAACTTTCCCTGTAAGCCAATGTGTTGTATGGAAGTCCAAGGTATCTGAGACAGAACTGCTGAATAACCTTGCTCTGTCAGGTATCTTGCATTCTTGCTATTCTATCACCTTTTGCCTCCTACAAACCAGCTGGTGAAAGATAATTCATCGCATGGAACCCATGTCTCATCAGCTACAGGTGGTTGGGAAGGTCAGGCAGATTTTCATGTTCCTCATTGTTAGAAGGTTACTTGTGACCTTGAAGGAAACAAGTGAAGGATGTCCACTGTTATTAGAAAATATTAACCTAAAAAAATGAGAACATTAGACTTTAGGGAGGAGTGGCCTGCAAACACACATGTATACAAGAACCATTTAAAGCTACCTGTTACAATCGTGATATCTCTTCACCATTTGACAGATTGGCAACAAAGGAGTCTTTTTGCTTTGTTTTGTCGCTATCAGTTTTGTCAGAATGGTCCATCAATACTTTCATAAGCATGACTTTAAGCCCACTCCAATACCATGCTTCATGTAGTTTTCACTTGAGTTGAGAAAGATAAGAAAAATACTGTTTGAATTTGTATTCTGTCTTCATTTTATAATTGAAAGTATTCCTAGTTTCTTGCAGAGGTTTATTAGATTAGACTTGTTGAATAAATATAATGGGTTTTTTTTGAGAATTGCTGAGCTGTTGTATTCCATTGTGAAAAAAATTCAACAAAGATATAAATATAAATATATTCAATGAGGTTTCATGTTGACATCCTAACATCTGAGGATGTTAGCCAAATCTGCACAATATTCTGAAATGAATGTTATTGACATATTTTCTTTTGTGTCTATCTAATTTGTGGTTCAAGAAGTGGTCTTAAGATTTAGGCAAATGTATAAATTCTGGAGCTGTCTCGATTGCTTATTTATCAAAATTTATGGCAGACTTTTGAAAGGTGAAGTGCAAACAGCTGTTCTTGCAAATGCCATAATGAGAATTTAAAATATCTTTGATGGGGTGAGTGATTTAATAATGAGTAAAGTATTCAAAAAAAGATGTCAGTAATGATTTTAAAATAAAACATGTGATGCATGTTGATGAAGAATAACTTGGAAATTGTTATGACAGTTTTCTTCCCTTGGTATTGCTGCTTTGTGAGCAGGAATAAAAATTCTTCAGGTTAAATAAGTTACAGAAGCTATGTTGCTTGGCTGGCATTTCTATTATGTTTTCTGAAAATTAATTTTGAAAGTTAAAGCTTTTGTTCTAATGTATTATCCCTTTTTTCAGTAATTTACTGATATACTATCAGGCTGACTGGTTCCAAAGCAAATTTGGGCACAGTTTTCAGAACATATTTTCAATTTTAACTACAGGTACTACCTGACTTACGACCTACTCGACTTATGTCCATCCGCACAGACGACCAAAAATCTTTTTAAAAATACATGCATGTGCAATATAGAACCTGCCCCGCTGTTGCTCTTCTGTCGGCATGCTATAAAGATGGCAAGAGGAAAAACCTATCCCTTGGTGATACATTTCCTCATTCCACCGTTTCAAGAATTTTAAAGGACAAAGAGAAAATATGTGAGGGTGTAAAAGGTTCTGCACGTATGAAGAGCCATCTTGATTCCTGTACACATGCATGAGTTTTTGGTTGGTACATGGTCATGTGCCAACCAAAGACACGTTCATGCGGCAACTGAAGACTCGCGCTTACACACAGGAATCCAGATGACAGTGCCCAGCCGATGGACCCCAGGATGCTGACAAACAAAGTAAGCATTGACCAGAATGTGGAAAAATTCTCCAAGGTTGATCAACAGATTCAGAAAGCTTTAAGTTGTTATCGTCAAATCTATGATGGAAAAATGATTTGATTTAAAAAGTCTGCTTTAAGACTTCGGTACTCCATGCGCAGAGGTAAAATTCCGACTTGCGTCTATTCCAAGATACGACTGATCCTTCAGTCCCCATACGACCATAAGTTGGGGAGTACCTGTACACAAACCACAGAGGGCATTATTTATTTTTGTGGTAATGTAGTTCATTTAATTTTATGAGTTGTGTCCCATAGCAAAATATCTGTGGCAAAATTTGTTTGGATAACTAGATTGATCAACTGCATGTTGCACTAATGTTATTTAGAATTTTGTTAATTATAATAAAGTCTGCAGGAAGCATCATATTTGCTAATAATTTTCACAGAACATGCTTCAGATCAGACTTTTAATACAATAAAGCTACATTTTGTCTGCTTCCATCCATGCTAATGGCACAGTTCACTGAAAGCAACAACAACTGTCTTTAATATCTTCTCCATTCTGGTCCAATGGACCAGTTACTTTGACTAAACTTCCATCTTATTTGGCTTGCAGAAGGTGATTACCCAGATTGTTCTTATTTTTGACTCAGTGAATATATTAGGGAAAATGCTCAAGTCACGACTATATATGACATGGAGAAGAATAAGTTCAAGTTTATTTTACTATCCAATTGTACAAGTACAACCAGATGAAACAGTGTTTTCTGGTCCTCGGTGCAAAACACTACAAACACTTATAGATACAATTGATACATATGCTCTGATACACACACACACACACACACACACACACACACACACACACACACACACATTAAAATAAATAAATATTGTTTTGTTAAATAAATAATAGAGTCACAGAGTGTTTGTTTGCATGAGCAGTTTATCATTTGTTCAGCAGTCTCACTCACTGACTGGGAGAAGAAGCTGTTTCATCCTAGTGGTTCTGGCCCCGATACTCCTGTATCACTTTCTCATCAGGAATAGCTGGAAGATGCTACATGTGAGGTGGTAGGGATCCTCACTGATTTTGTGAGCCCTCCTTAGACAATGATCCCACTAGATCATGTCAATGGGGGTGGAAGACCACAGTGATCTTCTCTACCACCCTTATGATCCTGTGGATTGACCTCCGATTTGATGCCCTACAGCAGCTGTACCACACTGTGATACAGCCCACTGGGACACTCTCAAAGGAGCTCTTGCAGAAAGTTAACAGGATAGTGACCAAGTAACCTTCAATCTTCTCAGGGAGTGCAGACTCAGTTGCACCTTTCTGACAAGTGAGGAGATGTGTGTGACCAGCATATATAACTTCTGAAATGGACTCCCAAGAAATTTGGCACTCTCTAATCTCTCTACTACTGAGGTATTGATGTGTAGTGGAAGGTGATCAACTCTGGGCCTCCTGAGGTCAATGATCATATCCTTTGCTGAGGAGGTCTACCCTCATGTCATCTGGCAACTTGATGACTTTGTTGAAACTGGATCTGGTGAAGCAATCATGGACCAGTAGCGTGAACAAGAGCTGGCTGAACACACAACCCTGATGTGCACCAGTGCGCAGCCTGATGGTGCTTGATATTCTCCTGCCAGAATAGAGTTATAGAGAGGGGTGTTGAGTTCCAATGAGGAAGGACAGTTTCTCCACTAGCCTTTGGAGAATGATTGTATTAAATACTGAGCTGAAGTAAATGAACAGGAACCTGGTGTATGAGGCATTGTTCTCTACTTGGGACAGGACAGAGTGGAGGGACAAGGCTATAAAATAGTCTGTGGAATAGTTCCGTCTTTAGGGAATCAAAATGGATCCAGTGTCTCTGGGAGGTGCGCTTTGATGCATTCCGTCACCAGACCCTTGAAGAATTTCATATCGTTGAAGGTCAGTGACATTGAACGTTAGTTATTGAGGCCTGTTACTATTACCCTCTTTTGTATGAGGATAATAGTGGCTGTCTTGAAACTACTGGGGACAATGAACTGCTGCAGTGATGTGTTAAAGATGTCTATTAGGGCTTCAATCAGTTGATCCGCTCAATATTTCAGTACCCAAATGGCTACTTATCGAGTTCTTCTGCCTTGTGATGGTTCACCTTGGATAGGGTTCTCCTCACCTCAGCTACAGCTATGAGAGAGGCCCATTTATCAGAGGGAGATGCTTTATTTGGCATCAGCCTGCTTTTATCATCAAACCGAGTGTAGAAGATGTCCAGTCTGTCCCGAAGTGAGGCATCATTGTCTTTGACTCGCAAGGCTGTCTTGGGGGTCTGTTATTGTTTGGATCCCTTGCCACACTTGCCTTGTGTCGCCAGTGTCGCACAGCTGACTATTGATATTTTGTGTGCACCCACACTTTGCCTACTGGATTGCATGGGAGTGTTCAGCCCTGGCTGGTCTCAGTGAAGGCAATATCACAAGCTCTGAGAAGTGCATGCACCTCTGCTTCTAACCATGGTTTTGGTTTAGCTCCGGTTGTGTGGCATTTGATCTCGGTGGCATCCTCAATTCACTTGCTAACAATGCCAGTCACTGAGCTTGTGTATTCCTCAGTGTTTACATGGTCATTATAGATGGCCACCTCTCTGACACTGCTCCAGTCCATAGTCTCAAAGCATTCCTGTAGTGCTGCTGTGTGCTCTCCCCTCAGTTTTGCGGGCCTCAATTTTACTGGCGTTAGCAGGACAGATACGTGATCTGAGTAACCAAGGTGGAGGTGAGGGCAGCCTTGTACGCATCATGGATGTTGGTGTACACCCAGTCTAGGGCGTTCTCTCCTCTGATGGTAAAGTTGACATGCTGTTAAAACCGTGGTAGAACAGTTTTCAGGTTGGCGAGGTTGAAGTCGGCAGCTACGTCATAAACCCTTTGCTCTTGCCGTTTGAACATTAGTAATTGTGTTTCAAGATGTGCTGCTAAAGCAATGAGGGATTGCTGCATGGTTTACAATGCTGCGACAGACGCTCATTTTGAATTGTATGAATTTTAATCAGTAACAAAGTTGGGGTTTAGCTGCTAGGTGTGTCAGGTTGAGACACTAAGTTGAAAAGAATGCACAAAAGATAAGATTTATGTGAGGCAAGCAGAATTTATAGAAAAAGCACTGAGATTTTAGAAAGGCATAATTGGAGGCTCAGATATTTCTCCCAATGTGTTTCATAAGGTCAAAAGCAATAATTGTTAAATGATAAATATCCCTTTTAGTGGTATGACATTGAAATTGATATGAGGGACATGTTTGCATCCTAAGAGCTGTTAAATTTTAGGAGGGAATCAGTTTGAGCATTAGCCATAAACATACAATACAGTTTCTTGAATGAGTTCATTGAAAGTGACAACCACATCTCTGGGTAGTTAATCCAAAAGTGATGACAACATATTTGCCAAGATATTACCTCATTTTAATTGCTTGCAAAGTTGTCATGCCTTGGTCTTGGACTCCTCATTATCTCTTTGATGCCCAAGATATGTGACAAATGTTTTCATCCACTTAATTTAATCAACTAAAGTATCCTGTAGCTAACTGCTACAAAGAAACACACACTTGCAGTGTGGGAGGTTGAGCTCAGATGGATGGAGGCTGGAAAGGCTCCTTTTACACAGTTGGCGTTCCCACCGTTTGTTTGATTGGCTGACATCAGCCTCATGAATAACAATAGTGGGTGGGAACATTCTGTGTGTGATTACCCTTCTTCCCCAGCCTGTTATTGATCTGTTAGCTCGGTAGCTTGGCCAGCACCATTTTAGGGCTGCTGGTCTTGGACTGCTCCAGCTTTCAACCGCGCCGGTTTGCTGTGTTAAGCGATGTGTTACAGTGTGTTATACTGCTGTTTACTACCCCGCATACGCACAATCTGTCGGCTCAATCTCTGCGGTGGTGGGCCGCCACAATCCCATCATTTTGTCTTTTTATAATCTCCTTGCACAGGGGATGAACTCTGAAATTTTGATATTAATCTGAGCAGTATTAAACCTCTATTGAATTTATGTGAAAATACTAAAAGTGTCGTAATTTCAAAGAAGTTCATTCTTTAACTGTGGCAGGATTTGTTTGCAAATATTTATTAATTTTTTAATAATTATCCATTAACTTGCAAATAGGTTTTACATCTAGATCATTGAAGATGATTAAAAATAACAGCATTGAAGCCAGTTACAGAACTGAGTAACTGATGCACATAAATCAGCATAATTGCGTTCATGATTATAAAAAAAGCATGTAGTAGAATTTTTTAAAGTCCAGTTAAAACATACTATCTATATTCACCAGGGTAGAAACTTGCTTGAAAAATTCAGTTGGGTTAATTGGCATTATTTTTACAAAAAGCCACATTCAAAATCCTTAATAAAGCCCTTGTCTTTCACAATGATAAATATTCCGATCTTTTTCACCAATTCTAATGATAGCTTGGGTTGTAGAAAAGATAAATTGAAATAATTATCCAAAAAGTAAAAACATAATGTGGAAGAAATTTCATCCATAGAGTTTGACAGTAAACTCTAACAGAGTTGGCAAACAGCACATTTTAAATTTGCGCCTGGACATGACTATTTATGTTTGATGAGGTATTATTTGTAAGCTGTCACCTTAATTGTAATCAAGTGGTTAATTATGTATTTTTCTTCTAATTTGACAAAACTAAAGTTTTAATTAAAAAATTGTAATGGAGGTCTAGGTATAGTTTGCAATGGTTTTATTTCCATGATGTAATCATAATTTTTGTAAAAGCTTGTTTGTCTCTCTGTATAAATATGCATGCTTGTAGAGGTAGACCTTTGAGCCAGTAAGCAGTGGAGACTGATATATCATGTGAAATAAAATCTGTAAAATGATACTTGAGGTCTCAGAGAGGTTAATTTCAATGACATTATTGGTGTAGTTGGCAGGATCCCCATTGGAACAGAATCAAAACTAACTAAAAAGGAAAAGTCCCCGGAGAGAAATTTAGTGTCCCACTCAACCAGTTGGTGACTCATGCTGAGCCAAGAGGCCAATAAGGCTGAGGAAAGAAGTGGGCAAGAAGAACAAGATTTTGAAGAAATTAAAGCCAGAATTTAAAAAAAATTGAAATCAGAGATATTCAAGGTTCATTTCAGGGACATAAAGGTGAGATTTCTTGCAAATAGTTGCATATTGTGAATGTGTATATGTACAATAAATAAATAAATAGGAATGTGCTCTCTCTTTCTCTCATTGTTCCTCAACTTACAATGGGTGTGCATTCCGACAACCCCACCGTAAGTCCAAAAAATCATAAGTAGAAAAAGAATACACGTATATCTAGTATAAGCCCTTGTCTATCACGATGGAAATAGAGGTTGAGGGAGGAAACGAGGCTTGGGACATCAACAGCTTCTGAATAGATGGGTACTGGCAGCTTATGAAGTGGCACCCAAGTGTTGGACAGTTGCATGTCGAACCCTAATGCAACTCAAGGCACTGGCTTCTCCATCACTGTCTCATTTTCCTTTAGCATCCCTCTTTCCCAGATTTCAGCAATTTCAATCCAATGGCATGGGGGTGGTGGTGGGGCCACATGGGATCAATGCTACGGACAACTAGATTAAATTGTCCAGAATATGAAAGAGAATCTCCTTGTTCAGATTCAAATTAGAGATAAAATAATATTAGCTTCATACCAGTGCTACTACTTTTTATGTAAACCCCCTCTGTAGAGCTCATACCTAATTATATTAATAATGTCAGTAAGATTGGAATTGCCGGTATCCCTCTGGCAGAGCCTGTTGCTGTTAATTTAATGGGAGCAATGACTCAGAACTCCATTATATCCCAAACGACACCCATCTCCTTGCTAGTTTGTCAGGCTTTGTGTAAGTTAGGAGCCACAGTTCACTGTATGACCCAACGGATGTTTCTGGAGCTACCCCAGGTTTATTAAGTACTGAAAATGCTGTTTTGTGGCTGCTCCAGATGAACTTTACCTGACTTAGTTCACCTTTTCGACTTGATAGGAGTTTCTAAAGAAGCCAGTGTTACATTTTGCATGGCGTGGTACACCCATTCGAACATCTCAGTGCACGAGGAAGCAGAAAAATCCCACATTAACTGAACAGAAGTTATGACAGCTTGAAAAATATTTTATGGACCGTAGGCTTTAGGGGTCTGAATGATTGTCAGAAAGATACATACAAATGGCCACAAAGCTCTACTACATATATTGGCTCTGATGATCCGCTTTTGTAGCTGTAAATGTGGGAGTCATGATCGAACGACCTTGTCACCTTATGGGGCAGCGGGATCATCTGTTAAGAACCTCTTCCTTCATCTCCCCCCCGCCCCCACCTCACTGGGTGGAGGAGCGACTACCCTGATTGAATGCCAATCCTTACAAGCTTGTGGGCTTCTCTCCTCCATTCCTGTATATGGCCCATTAAAAACCATGGAGGCACATTCTATCCAGCGGAACCACATCGAGTTCCCCTCAAAAAGAATGCACCGTTCCAACGATTGGCGCCTGAAGCCAAGGAGTGTATTTCTCAAATGATTAATGCTTTGATAGACCATAATGTGATTGTTCACACTCAACATCCCATCTTGCTCATCCCCAAACCAGGGAAAAAGAATGAGTAGCGATTCATACAAGACTAATCGCTTAGTTGCGCCTATCACTCCATTGGGTCCTGAAGCTCATGGTATACTTGCTACTTTCCCTGCTGTTTTGAGAGAAGTTGACTTGTGCTCCGTTTTTTCTCTGGTATCAGCCAGTATTTGCTTTCATTTATAACAGCAAAGACTATACTTGGTCCAGGATGCCTCAAGTCTACACTGAGAGTCCTGCTGTTCGACATGATTTTGAAAGACTGCAGCTTTCTGCGGACTCTACGCCAATGATTTTCTGGTGACTTTGATCGACCTGGCTGCATGCAGGAGACTTTCTTGCTATGTTAAGCTATTTAGCTGAAAAAGCCCATCACTGTTTGCCAGGAAAAAAAAATCAATGTTGTCAGACTAAGGAACTATATCTGGGCTTCGTTAAAAGTATGCCAGCCTGCTTATGAGCTGTGGCAGTTACAGGTGCAATCATGGAAAAGACTTTTCCTATTGTAGTGGATCACCCTATGTTGTTTGCATACCTCAATTACTTCACAACCCAGCATTTCATAGCATCACGATGGGCTGGTTGTGAAGTTACATTATTGTCTGATCCTAATTTTACACCTTCCAGAGAACAAATCTGCCAGAATCGATTGATGAGGGATTCTGAGATGTCGAAAACGCCTGTACCACTCTCATTACACCTGTACCTCACTTCATCTTAGACCCAATTGTTACTGAAATATTTTGCTTGAGAAAAATTGTCATTGGTTTATTTCCTTTGGCGTTGTGAAACCGTGCACATAATGAGTCAATCAGGTATGATTAAAGCAGTGGTTTTTAAACCTTTTTCTTTGCACCCACATACCACCTTTGCTAAGCACCTATGGCATAGGGAATACTTAAAGTGGTATGTGAGTGGAAATAAATAAGGTTGAGAACCACAATCCGAAACTGTCAGATCAGCCTTTGGAGAATGCAAATCTAGTGCACTACATTGACGGTTCCTGTGGTCATCGTGCATATAATGTTCTTCCAGCAATTGTATCACTCTTTGATCTTGTTGTTTTTTTTAAAAATTTTTTATTTTTCACACCATAAACCACATTGATCATGATACATACATTTTCCTTTTCAAATATATACAGTATCATTTTCTCCCCCCCCCTCCCATCCCACCCTCCCTACCTCCCCCCCATCCATTTAAAGTACAAAATCTAAGATACATTAAACCAGTCAAACAATGTCGTCATTCAATAAAAATAAACAAGAAATTCCACTGAGTCAATTCTTTTCATTTCCTTCTCCTTTCGTTAATTTAGGTAGTGAATGTCCCCGGTAGGTTTTCTCCATTGTGTTTCATGTAAGGCTCCCATATTTGTTCAAATATTTCAATATTATTTCTTAAACTATATGTTATTTTTTCTAATGGAATACATTTATTCATTTCTATATACCATTGTTGTATTTTCAAATTATCTTCCAATTTCCAGGTTGACAAAATACATTTTTTTGCTACGGCTAGAGCTATCTTAACAAATCTTTTTTGTGCACCATCTTGTTGAAGCCTTTGCTCTTCTAGAGGCCACCATCGCTCAGATGTCTGAACTTTTTGCCCTGACATGTGCTTTTATCCTTGCCCAGGACTGCCCTTGCCAATATCTATACCAACCTCTGTTTAGGGTAGACCACGACTTTGGACAGATGGAAAAATTGTGGATACGTCATCCCACTGGGCCATGCCCATTTGGTTCACAACCTCCTCAATGTCATTCTCCTTCCGCTACACTTACGATGGTTAAATATGGGGCTCACACAAACAGGAAAGACCCTGCTTCCATGGGCAACGCTCCAGCTGACCACCATGCCAAGCAAGTCATTTTCCATCAATTGCCTCTTTCACAGTCACTAGGCCCAAAGGACGGCTTTTTGTCCATTTCTTTTTCTGAACTGCAGCAAGGCCAGAATTCAATCACATTTCAGCAAACCTGCACCTGCTGGGTGCACCAATGGTCTACCGGCAGGGTATGCCCCAACAGGCAATCTGTTTGCCCCAGATTGGACTTTTTGCCTCCGATTTGCCTGGTTCATTTGCAGGCTCACTTGGGCAAACTGTATGACCAAGTACCGGTTAGCACCAGAAATATCGGTAATGGTAGACAGGATAGTATGTCAACAACACAATAAAAGCAAGACTCCAAGAAAATTTAATCACCTGCCTGGTCCTGATATGCTGTTTGAGCAGTTACATCATGATTTCATCCACATGCCTGGCAGTAAACAATTCAAATATTTGTTGGTTATAGTTGATATGTTGTTGAGGTGGGCGGAAGCTTGCTTGACTAAAAGAGATGACGCTAGAACAGTTGTAAAAGTCCTAATGAGAAAAGTCAGAATCAGAATTTTATTGTCATGAACAAGTCATGAAATTCAGTGTTTTGCGACAGCATCATAGAGCAAACATTTATGTTATAAACTATCTTACAACATTACTATTAAAAAAATGCACGAAAAGTAAGCAGGGTCTTCGGTACATTGATTATTCAGGAATCGGGTGGCAGCGGGGAAGAAGCTGTCCTTGTGCCGCTGAGTGCTCACCTTTAGACTCCTGCACCTTTTTCCCCAATGGAGCAGAGAGCATGGCCTGGGTGGTGGGGTCTTTAAGGATAGAGGCTGGTTTTTTAAGATACTGCCTAATGTAGATGTCCTTGATGGAGTGAAGTCTGGTGCCTGTGATGTTGCAGGCTGAGTTAACAACCCTCTGGAGTTTATTTATGTCCTGAGAGTTGGCGCCTCCATACCAGATAGTATACCATGATTTGGTATACCCTTGGAGATCAACAGCGATCAGGGATCTTATTTTGCTAATATGTTAGTAAAAGACCTGGTCGAAGCTCTGGGATTCAGGTGGTGGGTGCATATCCTATACTAGCCTCAGTCCTCTGGAATAGTGTAAATGGATGAATGGAGGAATTAAGGAGTTAGAGCACCCAAAGACCATTTGGCCCACTGTATCTGTGCTGGCCAATAAATACTTATCCATGCAGATCCCATTATGTGGCACCTGGCCTATAACCTTTATTGCTATTTCATTTTAAGTGCTCAATTAAATACGTCCTAAATATTATGAAAGTACCTGACTCCACTATTCTCTCAGCTGTGCTTTCCTGATCTTAACTATCCTCTGAATGAATACATTCATCCTCAGATTTCAAATACCTCTTCTACTCCTTACTTTTAAATCTATTTCCACTCATCATGAACACCTCTGCTAAGGAACAAAGTTTTTTAAAAAAAATTTTCTATCTATCCTATTTACGTCACCCATAATTTTCAATACTTTAAGCAGATAATTCCTCAATCATCCAGTTCCAATGTAAGTAAACTCAGCCTCTGCATTGTTGAAACATTCAGAGACATAGCAAATTTAATAGTCTACTGACTTCAAGAAACTTGGGAATAAATTCTCATATTAAACAAATGTTGGGATCATGTCATCTTTTCTGAATCTTTCCTCATTCCAACTGGAATTTGTTGATTTCCATTCCAGAGAACAAAATGGCAGTGGTGCAGGTTTCTGCCCTAATTTTATTGCACGTGTTCCACTGCGCTCATTCTGAAGATATCTCATTGCTCACCATGCTGTGAGTTGTTGCTGCATGCTTTTGGTGTTTTGGTTGCATTGCATTCCAGAACCTAACCATTAGTAGTATAAAAGAAGGCATTCCTCATGTCACTTCCGATTCTTTTGTGAATCAGTTGTTTCATGCCCCCAGATCTTCTCTCCTCTGCCATTGGGAACAGTTTCATTCCATCAGTGTTGTCATGGATTTAAGTATTTCAATCAGAACCCCTGACAATGTCTACTTCAAAGCTTACATCTTCAGCTTTTCCAGTCTATCTACATATTTAAGTCACTCATGCTTAGAATCAATTCAGTAGTACATCTCTTCTTTTTCCTTTTCAAACCATTTATATCTACCCTAAAGTGCTCAGAACTGAACACAAAGTTAAAGTCTTGGCAAAACCAGAATTTTATTGTCAACCCCCTGGCTTCTGGGATGGCTGATGAGGCTAATGTAGAACTTTGATATATGATTTAAACCTTATAAATTTAAAATTATTTTTCAATAACTTAGGCTTGTGCAATAAAATAATACACTCCATTGTAGACAGTAAGTAATAGTAATGAGGTGACTTTAACATGACTAACATGGCAATGAAAATCAAAGTTAAGACACCTCCCTGTAATCCAATACTTAAATATACCAAGCACTGGAGGAACTCAGCTGGTCAGGCAGCATCCATGGAAAGAAAAATAGAAAGTTTTGGGCCACATCCCTGAATCAGAAATGCCAGGAATCAAGAAATAGCATGAATAAGCGGGTTATGGGAAAGGGGGAAGCATCAGCTTTTAGTTTGATGCCTCACTTTATTTCCTTGGCTCTCCAAGGCTGGCTCTCCTCATCCTCGCTGTCCTTTCCTTTAATTTTTTGAGTGCTTGAAAAATCTCTTTGAAAGGTTTCCACTGTTCTTCAACAGTCCCAACTACATGGCCTGTGTTCCAAGACCACACTTGCCAACTCTTCCCTCGTCTGTTGTAGTCTCCTTTGTTTAATGGAAAATGGATAATCTCTTGTATGAATGGCAGAGCATACTTGATGAGCTGAATAGCCTATTTCTGCTCCTATATTTTATGGTCTTCTTAGATCTTTTATAATCTTTTATTGCCCCAATCTCATCTTTGATTAAGAGCACTACTCACCTTTTTTTTAATCTTCTTGCCAATTTTTTCAATTTCCTTGGTATTTAATTCCCAATAATCTCCACCCTGAAACATTTCTGTAATGGGTACTAAATCAACTTGACTAGCTATGCAAGTTAAAAAGTAATAACCTTACCTTATTGTCCACATTTCCTCACAAAAATTAGTATTCACTTAAAAATCCACACAAACAACGATCTGGACAAGATACGATCCCTCTCAAAATGAGAACTCCACGAGACCCCACCCTCCTTTTATATTTATCCAAACTTAACCAGCACTCACCTCAACTGCTGGTTTTTATAATTCTTCTGCTGAGCTTCACCTCCTCCTCCTCTCTCCTGCTGGTGCTTCCTATGGAAATGAACTAGATCTCATCTCAACTGTTTAGTAAATGAATGACAAGAGACCAGACATGTATGTCAGTAGATTTAGACGAGGGAAGATAGGAGTTGCTGGAGTAGAGTACCTACAATGGAATGGATAGACTAGAGAGACTTATTCCATACTGGATGTTTTACATTACATTTTCCTTATTTAAATTGGGAAAATTGTGGTTCCTGTAGTTTAAGGGCTCTATCATGTGATTCAGATATGTGGCATTTCTCTCAGCTATTTCTTGGGTTCCTGGTCCTTTAGTCTTTCTTTTGCCCGCCCCCCCCCCCCCCCCCCCCCCACAACCCCATGGTCTTTGGGGATTGTCTTGGTTGCCTCTGGCCTCTTTCATGTCCGCAGCCAAGTTCACAGATTTTTCTCAAGGTTCTGTCCTCACTCAACCACTCCCAAGGTCTGTCATTTTACGAACCAATCTCAGAACCCAGTTCCACTTATCTCAACAGTACACATTTGAAAAATACTGCAATTAATAGAAAGAAAGTGTCACTATTTTGCAATTTTGTTTAAATTGTTTGCTGCCTAGTAGGAATTTTTTGAAATTTATCCAGCAATTTAGGTAGATCCTGATGCTTAATAATTCTATATTATTATTTTTTTCTTCATAGATGCTTCTTGAACTATTGATAATCAAAACTACTTTTTTGCAGATATATATATTTAAAGAAAAAAGACTACTTTTTTTTTTCCACTCTGGTCTGTGGCAGATATTTTTCAGCTTTGAATGATTTTTGATATTAAAAAAAAACAATTGAACAGGCAGAAGTCTTGGACGTTATCCTGTTTCTTTTATAAAAATGGCATCCAACTGGACTAAAGGCAAGATACAAAAGCACTAGTGAATATTTTTATGAGGTTTTTAGATTTCACATCTGTTGGAAAATGATTTAGTGATAGTCTTGAAATAACTTGGCTTATGGGAACATTTTGTTATTTAGTTTGAGTTTTATTTGCATAGATTCATATGGGGTGTGTTGATAATTTTTTATAGACATTTTAACAATGTTCTGGTATTCAGTCTGGAATTGATCAGCCAGACAATTTTAAGTTGCATTGAGACCTTTGGCAGAAATATACAAAGTGGAAAATAAAAATGAATAGTTTGAATCTGACTCTTGGGTGAGAAATGCAGATGTGTATTAACTTAATATTCACATGGGATAACCACATCATGATTGAGAGTTGAAAATTAATGTACTTAAGTATTGTGTACTGTTCACAGGTTTACTTATTCCATAATCTTTAAATCTGTACATTAAAATATTTAGAGATACTGTATTTGCCTTATGATGAATCAGAGATGTACCTATCTATTACCATAAATATTACTATTTTCAGACAAAATTCAAAATTAAAGAAAAGCTTCAAGTCTTTCCCATGTCTTGCATATGAAAAAATATCAAGTCTAAGTCTATTGCTTAAGTTTTATTCCATTGCCTCATTGATTCTGTTTAATTCTTGAGCTTTATCCTTTCTGCAGTTATTTTGAAACAGAGTAATGGAACATTGCAGTGAGAATGGTTCATGTCAGTGCTAAATAAGTAACTCAGACAGCATTACATTTAATCATCTGTTGAAATTAATGTATTTGTAATACTTGGAATTTCAGAAGTAGAACAGTTGAGTGCATTTAAAATCAAGTGCCCTCGTGAAATTGTTTATTTATTTTGAAAGCAAAGTTCAGCTACTTTCTTGCTGTTTTGTTGAGCACATTGAAATACCCGATATCGGATGCATTTCAGAGCCAACACTTAAAATATATACCTTATTTGATGCCATATAAGACCCATGGGCGAATAAGAACCCAGCCTCCCCCATTTCAATAGAGAATATTAAGAATTTTTTTTAGTGAATTTACGGGTAAATTGGCAATCAGGTTCCTTCTGTACCTCTTGTGCTGTTGGCGGGGCCTCCATGGTCGGCCTTCTCAGTGAGGAAGTGAATGGCGGTGGCAGTTCCAGAAAGCACTGTCAGCGCTGTTGGCGGGGCCTCCATGGTCGGCCTTCTCAGTGAGGAAGTGAATGGCGGTGGCAGTTCCAGAAAGCACTGTCAGCGCTGTTGGCGGGGCCTCCATGGTCGGCCTTCTCAGTGAGGAAGTGAGTGGTGGTGGGTGGCTCCTGAAAGCACGGTCTTGCACTATTGGCGGGGACCTAATTTCAGCTTTGCATATAAGACCTGGGGGGATATTTTGAGCTGAGCTTATTTTTGGGAAAAAGTGGATCTTGTATGTCATCAAATACGGTATTTGTTTTTAATAACTGCTGAGATTGATTATAACTGTACCCTTAAATCTCTAATAAAATTCTTTTGCATTTGCTGGCAATAAGCAGAAGCCATCCATGTATTTTTAAAGGATCAGAAGTTAAGTGTTTATGCAAGCTTTTAAATTTTTTAAAAGTCAATTAACTTTGAGAATAAAGCTTGGATATGTTGTGGAAAATGAGCAATTGAATTCAATTTAAAGTTCTCTTTGGATTGGCAAATGAAATAATGTTGATAATTCTCTGATTTTTAGCACAGTTGTATTTATCTCACTTGGTTAATATGGGTGATGGTGGGCTGCTGGAGATAATCCAGATTTGATTCAAGATATTATATTTAATTACAACAGTATTCTAATTATACCTTAATACAGGTTTTTTAATCACTTGATTTTTCAACGTTTCAATTATCCACTGTTTGCTTAGGTATCCAGTGGAATTGAAGAGATTTGTATAAGAAAATATTGCTGACTAATGTCCAAGGTATTTCAAAAGCCCTTAATGAAGGGGGAATTCTGCAACATTTCTTGTTTATTCATTGAGTAAAATAATAGTTAAATGGCGGGAAGACTCAATCAGCTGAATAGCCTTTTTCAGCTCCTATGACTTATGGTCTTAATTTTTTTTTGAACTAGTGATTATGAATATGCTCCTTGCTGTGTATGCACAGTGTGGTGCTTATATCAAAATTCTGAGATTGTTTAGTATTATTCTTCTTCTTTGGCTTGGCTTCGCGGATGAAGATTTATGGAGGGGTAAATGTCCACGTCAGCTGCAGCCTCGTTTGTGGCTGACAAGTCCGATGTGGGACAGGCAGACACGGTTGCAGGGGAAAATTGGTTGGTTGGGGTTGGGTGTTGGGTTTTTCCTCCTTTGTCTTTTGTCAGTGAGGTGGGCTCTGCGGTCTTCTTCAAAGGAGGTTGCTGCCCGCCGAACTGTGAGGCGCCAAGATGCACGGTTTGAGGCGATATCAGCCCACTGGCGGTGGTCAATGTGGCAGGCACCAAGAGATTTCTTTAGGCAGTTCTTGTACCTCTTCTTTGGTGCACCTCCTACACGATGGCCAGTGGAGAGCTCGCCATATAACACGATCTTGGGAAGGCGATGGTGCTCCATTCTGGAGATGTGACCTAACCAGCGCAGTTGGATCTTCAGCAGCATGGATTCGATGCTGTCGGCCTCTGCCATCTCGAGTACTTCGATGTTAGGGATGAAGTCGCTCCAATGAATGTTGAAGATGGAGCGGAGACAACGCTGGTGGAAGCGTTCTAGGAGCCGTAGATGATGCCGGTAGAGGACCCATGATTCGGAGCCGAACAGGAGTGTGGGTATGACAACGGCTCTGTATACACTTATCTTTGTGAGGTTTTTCAGTTGGTTGTTTTTCCAGACTCTTTTATGTAGTCTTCCAAAGGCACTATTTGCCTTGGCAAGTCTGTTGTCTATCTCGTTGTTGATCCTTGCATCTGATGAAATGGTGCAGCCGAGATAGGTAAACTGGTTGACCGTTTTGAGTTTTGTGTGCCCGATGGAGAGCGAAGGGGAGGCGGCGGCCCTGGCCTTGGTTGAGTGAGGCAGGCGGAGGCCCCGATCCGGGCAAGAGCGAAGGGGAGGCGGCGGCCCTGGCCTCAGTCGAGTGAGGCAGGCGGAGGCCCCGGTCCGGGCAGAAAGAAGGAGGCAGCAGCCCCGGTCCGGGCGCAGGGAAAGCAGCGGTGGCCCCGGCCCCGGTCCGGGCAGAGGGGGGTAGTATTATTATTATATGATAATTATACAACATGCTATTTGGGAACAAATTTCTAATTTTCATAGAAAATGCTAAAAGAATCAGTAGAATAAAGGGCATTTGTAGAAAGGAAAACAATCAACATTTCAGTTCCAAGACCCTTCATCAGAACTAATGTTCATTAAGCATTTTATAATTTTATTTCAGATCTTCAGTATCTGCAAGTCCTTTTTATTCTAATGTTCTTAGTTTGTTGATGAACCTTGCACAGCCAAATGTGTTCACTATTTCCCCTTTACATTCGCAGTCCTGATGCAAGGTCTCGATCCAAGATGTCGACGATCCCTCTGCTTCCACAGATGCTCTATGACTCCCCAAGGTCCTCCCGAAATTTGTTTGTTTTGCTCCAGATTATGGCATCTGCAGTTTCTGGTGTCTCACACCCAAACATATGCTCAACAAGATTTATCCACCCTACTATAGTTTTGTTTCTTGTCGATTCCTGCTGGCTATCACCATGATCACATGAGTGCATACTTTTCTAATATTGGTTTTAGTGGCTAAATTCTCCATGGAGAGATATAAAAATGTTGACAAAATATTTGCTGATTTTGCACAAACTGTTTTTCCAGACATTGTTCTGTTGGAAGCCATTTCAACATGCACTATACCATTAAGAGGAATAGAATTGCAGAAGACATGCCGAGCAGCTCGAACAGAAGAAAGAAAGGAATAGCACAAGTGAGTAGGCAATCTCAGCAGGGAGTTAAGTGAATGATTCTTAACCTAACCTTAATTAGGATCAATTTCTTCATTAGCTATGCTAGGGTGAGATTGTTTTCACTGAAATCTACGACATATTGTAGCCACAACTGTAACTTCTGTACTTCTGTGAGAGACCATCAAGAAAAGCATGACCATAAACCTTATGCTGATAAACTCCTATCGGGCTGGAGCTAAAGATGCTTGCAACAACACATATGTCATGTGCAGTTATGTAAGGGAGGTCATGAGTGCACTCCGTTTAAAAATTGTAAATTATATTTCATATTTTCTAGCCAGAAATAAGCAGTCAGTATGAGCATTCCAGTTTCTTTAATTTTGCAGACTACCATGTGGTGCACAAATGTTGATTTTATGGAAGCCACATGTCATCTGTTCCTTATGCCAAGCCAAATAGTTCAAACCCAACCAAGCCAAACCAATCTCTCAATATTCAGAACCATAGGCAGAAAATCATGAAGGTCCATACTGAATATCCCAAATAATAGCTATCAGTTTCTCTTGCCCCTGAAAGCAAGTGTAAGGACAGTGATTGACTGACAACTTCCTAGATTTCTATGATGCATGCAAATCTTACCTCGCCCCTGCCACTCACGATTAGAATACTCGCATTGAAAAGTTAAAATCCACCTTAAAATAGACAATCAAAATCAATTTTATCATGTCACATTACGGATATCTGTTAATCAATCATTCTTATAACTTCCTTTTCTGCTTGTCTTTTGTGTGGTCCTCCTTGACTAATTGCTCTGATGGACTACTATCTCAGTGATTACTCCATGGTTGGTGCAAGTCTGCTGGTTGCACAAATGGAGACTGCTATTGGTTTTGGATGACAGTCTTGGGCCGAAAATATTTGCCAATAGATTACCCTAATTCAGTAGAATTTGAATTGGCTTGTTGACAGACAAAAGCTAGATCTCAGAGAGTGTTCTAAATCAAACCACCAACAAAGCAATCATAAGATCAGAGGAAGGGACAATCACTGATCTTACAAGTGTTCAGTCAATTTAACGATTTTCAGATATCATAGCAGAATATGCCCAGAGGCAGCTTGGCTGTCCAATATACAAATTTAGACTTCAAAGAGGCTCATGATAATTATCAAAGTCAAATCTCAATCGTGGAAATTATAACTGGATATGGATATCTACATATCGGTCTATCTCTCTATTGATCTATCTATCAATTTATCTTGTATCTCTTTCATTCAGTGATGTTGGAACCTGGCCATGCCTCACCACAGAAAATAGAAATTGACCCCTAAGGGAACCTCCTATGTAAACATATCAAAGGTAGAACAAAGCTTAAAACAGGAAATAATACTGTTGGGTGGCACAGTTAATGTAGTGGTTAACACAACATTTTGAAGGGAAATCCCATGCAGACTCAGAGAGAACGTACAAACTCTTTACAGACAGTGTGGGATTCGAATCTTGGTCCTGCTTGCTGGTGCTGTAAAGGCATTGTGCTAATTGCAACACCAACTGTGCCACCCACCATGTTTCATAGATGAGATGGATGCTTTGGATTTTGGGCAGTTCCTTTACGCCCCCACACTTTGCTCTTGCCTTCACTGTGATACAAGTTAATCTTCTCATCTGTCCACAAGACCTTTTTTTTAAAAGAATTCTGCATGCTCTTTTAAATACTCTTGGCAAACAGTATTCTGGCCATAATGTTTCTGTGGCTATCTAGTGGATTGCATCTTATAGTGTAGCCTCTGTATTTCTGTTCATGAAGTCTTCTGTGAAGAGTAGTTATTGACACATTCACATCTACCTCCTGAAGAGTGTTTCTGATCCTTCAGACAGGCGTTTGGGAATTTCTCATCATAATCATGATGGGAATTCTGTTATTAGCAATGGAGGTCTTCCTTGAAATACCAGTCCCTTTGCAATTTCTGAGCTCACCAATATGCTCTTTCTTCCTAACAATGTTCCAAACAATTGATTTTGGTAATCCTAAGATTTTGGCGATGTCTTTACTGTTTTATTCTTGTTCTTCAGCCTCATAATGGCTTCTTTGACTTTGATTGACACAACCCTGTTCCTCATGTTGAAAATGGCAACTACTGACTCCAAAGGTGATCAAAAGCTTAGAAGCAAGCCTAGCTCTCTTATACCTGCACCAATGAAGCAATTAAACATACCTGAGTACTCACAAACACCTGTGAAGCCAAATGTCCCAAACATTATGTTGCCCTGAAAAGCAGAGGAACTATGTATAAAAAGTGCATAGTCTTTATACAGTACACGTGTATAACTTGTCTCATTAAATACGAATGACCATAAAATTCCAGATTCACAAACAACCTTTAGGAGAGGAAACCTATCCAATCTGATTTATATGTAACTCTGGACTGATAGCAATGTGGATGATACTTAATAGCACTCTCAAATAACCTAGTTAATCATTAAATTGAACTATATCTGCTATGTTGAAGGAGAAAAAGGATAAAAATAGAGCAGACCACCAGAATTCAGATACAACCGAATGACCTTGCAAAGTGCTTAGAAATATCTGAGATCTAAATTGGAACAGGCTAGTCAAGCAAAAGTTTAACAGTTATCCTCACAGAATTATGCCTCACACTCAACATGCCAGTCTTTTACATCATAATCCTTGAGAGACATAAGAAACTCCTGCCCCTCATTGCCTTTAAATTCCCAGTCTACAGTTGAAAAGTTGAAGACACCGGTTATCATTCTCCAATGACTTAAAAATATCTCTTCTATTTCCTGCAGATACATACAGGATCATCTGAAGTGTTAACAGTCTTGATTGTTATTTAATTTTAAACATATATATTTGCACTTGATTGTTACTGGGAATCCTTTCTTTCCAGCATTTAAATATTTTCTTTAGTCAATAATTCCATTCCCACCGGAGATAAATTGCCAATGCTGCAATTTGGAGTAAATCTCCTTAATCTCGATGAAGGGTTCCATCCTAAAATGTTGACAATTCTTTTTCTCCCATTGATGCGGCTTAGAACCATAGGACCATCAAACATTACAGCATAGAAACAGGTCCCTTCAGCCCTTCTAGTCAATGCTGTACCATTTTTCTGCCTTGTACCACTGGCCTGCACCCATTCCATACCCCTCCCCCCCCCCAATACCTCTCCACGTACTTGTCCAAATTCTTCTTAAATGTTAAAATTGAGCCCACATTCACCACTTTATCTGGCAGCTCGTTCCACACTCTCACCACTCTCTGTGTGAAGAAGTTCCCCTTAAATTTCCCCCTAAACTTTTCCCATGTCCTCTGGTTTGTATCTCACCTACCCTCAGTGGAAAGAGCTTACATATATTTACTTTGTCTATTCCCATCATAATTTTAATTATCACTATAAAATCTCCCCTCAGTCTTCTATGCTCCAGGAAATTTGTTTAACCTTTCCATGTAACTCCATTCCTGAAGTCCAGCCAAAATCATAGCAAATTTTCGCTGTACTCTTTCTCTCTTATTGCTATCTTTCCTGTAGTTAGGTGGCCAAAACTGCACACATACTCCAAATCTAGCCTCACCAATGTCTTATACAACTTTAACATAACATCCCAGCTCCTATACTCAATACTTTGATTTATGAAGACCAATATGCCAAAAGCTCTATTTACAACCCTATCTAACTGTGTTGCGACTTTCAGGGAATTATGTATCTGTTTTCCCAGATCCCTCTGTTCTACCCCACTCCTCAGTGCCCTTCCATGTATGTCCTTTCTTGGGTTTGTCCTTCCAAAATGCATTAAATTCCATCTGCCATTTTTCAGCCCATTTTTACAGCTGGACCAAATTCTTTTACAAACTTTGAAAATCTTATTTGGTGTCTACAATGCCTCGAATCAGTGCATCTACAAACTTGCTGATCCAATTTACCATATTATCATTCAGATCATTTATATAGATGGCAAACAACAATGGTCCCAGCATCCCTGAGGTACAACACTAGTCACAGCCCTCCAGTCTGAGAAGAAATTATCCACCACTACTCTCTGGCTTCAGCCATCCATTGTCAAATCCAGTTCTCTACTTCATCATGAATACCATGCATCTGAACCTTCCTGATTAACCTTGCATGTGGGACCTTGTCAAAGACCTTACTAAAGTCCATATACACAACATCCATAGCCTTTCCTTTGTCAACTTTCCTGGTAACCTCTTTGAGGTTTAAGAATGGTAAAACATGACCTACCACGCACAAAGCCATTTGACTATCCCCAATCAGTTAAAGTTAAAATATGACAATTTTTCAATTAAAAAAAGCTCTTACTTGATAATAAGCAAACAAATGTATTATTTGGTATATTAAACTTCTCTTTCATTCTTTGAAAAGTAATATATTTACCAATTCAAAACAATCATCTACTATTTTAATCCCTTTTTGAAACCAAATTTTTAAAAGTTGGTTATTTATAGAAAATGGAATACGTTTATTTTGATATAAAGGCATTTTACGAGAAATTAAACCTTTTCCTCCTATTTCTTAAAAAAACTTTATTCCAAATTTATAGCAGATGTTTTAAAATAAATTAACCTTCAACTCTCTCCCATTAATAGATTTAAGGTTAGAGAGATGGCACACAGAACTGTGTTCATGAATTATACTTGAAAAAAATAACATAATTCACACAATAAATATCATTTCTTTTTGAAAATATGGAGCCCGTATACAAAAAGTGTTGGTTTAAAAATTTAAGGATCTCTCAACTTGTACTCCACAATTCAAATCAATTTAGATTTTTAGATTGATATTCTCCTATTATCTTCATATATATTCTTCTTTTCTATCTTTTTTAGAAAGGAAAGGGGAAGGGACGTTGGGAGGAAGGTTGAAAATATTCATGTAATTTGATATCGATACATTTGTGTATATGTACATTTCTATGTGATTTTAAAATTTTAAATAAAATATTTTTAAAACCATGAGCTACTCTCCAATCCTCTGAGATCACAACACTGGAGGTCCTGTCTTTCAGCCTAGCACTTAAATCTGAATCTTCCTTGTAGGACCTCCTCACCCTATGCCTATATCATTGGTCCCTATATGGACCACGACTTTTGGCTGCTCACCCTCCCTCCTGAGAATGCCATGATCTTGATCTGAGATATCTCAGGCCCTAGCACCAGCAAAGCAACATACCATCCAACAAACCTCTTACCTGTCCCCTTTTCTATGGAATCCCCTATCATTACAGCTCACCTCTTCTCCCTTTCATTCTTAGCCACAGGACCAGACTCCATGCCAGAGACCTAATCACCGTAGCTTGTACCTGGGAGGTAGTTTCCTCCCCAACACTATCTAAAATTGTATACTTATAATTGAGAGGTAAGGCCTCAGGAGTATCCTGCACTGCCTCCCTCTTCGGACTGTCACCCATCTACCCTCCTCCTTCCTCCTAGATAGTGACCCTATAACTCCTGTCTATCACCCCTCTGCCTCCAAAATAATCTGGAGTTCATCCAACTCCAGATCCAATTCCTTAACTTGGTTTATCAGGAGCTGCACCTGGATGCACTTCTCACAGATTAAGTCATCAGGGATACTGATGGCTTCCTGAAGACCCACATTCTGTAGGAGGAGCATTCCCTGCTTGGCTGCTATTCCCACACAAGAGTAAATAAAATATGATATCTAAAACCTGCCATTTCCTACGCCTAGCTGCTGAATCCTTTTTGTTCCTTGAATAGGGTGGCCCTTTCTTACCTCTACTATCCCCTGCCTCTTACCAGTTGAGCCAAATCCCTACCACTCTGACTCATCCCTCTCCAATGATTACTGCACCCTCGATCTGCTTGACCTGCTGAATTTCTCCATTCCCTTTACCTTCTTCCCTTCCATATCTTTCTTGGACACCCTGTATCCAGGAATGCTTTGATCAGATCTCTATTGGATCGTAATCCCATGTGGATAATTGTGCCTGCGTCTCATCCATCTTCCTTGGCACAAAGGTGCAACTGGTAGAGCTGCTGCCTTACAGCTACAGCAACTTGGCTTCAAACCTGGCTGTTGCTGTATATATAAACTTGCATGCTCTTCCTGTGCTACACTTTCACAGATTTGCAGATTAGGAGGTTAATTGGCAAATTGCAGCTAATATGTAGGTGAGTGGTAGAACATGTGGAAAGTCTATGTAAATGTGGAGAAAATAAAATGGGATTGGTCCAGGAGTAGTTCCCATGAGCACTCGGTGTTGACTCAATGTGATGATGGGTCTTTTTCCATGCAGTCAGACACTATGAATATACTTCTTACCCTTGTGTTTGTGTGTGTATTTACACACACAATATATTTATTATATATACTTTTTTTAATCATTTCCAATTTTATGTACCTTTCTTCTTTTCATTATTATTTCCCCGTGTCTAATTGTTGGATAAATTAGTTTATATGTACTCACAATATTCTCTGTGGTAAATGATCTTAATCCCCTTTCTTCCTGCATCATTTCTCCAGCCACATTTTTATCTTCACAATTCTGACTACTCAGAGAATGATTCAGAAATTCTATATTTAAGGTTTTGTTTCTTGATCTTTTGTTTAACTTATTGCAATATGCTGGAAAGATATTAATAATTTTTATTTTTATAACATTGGCATGGGAATGGACCACTACCTCTGGCTATGCAGAGAATGTTTTGCAGCTGCTTCTGTGATATCGTTCATCCTTGCACCAGAGAGGCAGCATACAAACCTGAAATCACTTCTCTATCACTGAAATGATTTTGCGGTCTCCTAACCATTTAATTATTGTTTTACATACAGTACATTCATGCAGTAATAGTAACAGGCTCTTTCAGCCTATGAGCCTGTGCCATCCAATTATACCCAATTAACCTTCAACCCCATACATTTTAGAAAGGTGGGAAGAAACTGGAGCCCCTGGAGAAATCCTACACATGGGGAGAATGTATAAACTCCTTACAGACAGCATCAGCTTCTAAACCGTTTCGCTGGCACTGTAACAACATTGCACTAACTGCTACGCTAACCATGCTGTCTTCTTGACCTGGGACTCTTGACCTTTCTGCACCATTTTTGTAAGATTAAGCTACCCATGATGATATGATCTTTACTCTATCTGTTTTTCCCAATACCTCTCCCTCATTTTTATGCAGATCTGAATTTCGATTAGAGAAAGAAAAAATATGCCTTCACACATTCCCAAAACTACATGCTTGCTCACAAATCAAGGGTAACTTGTTTATGGCATCACAGGCATGCATAATATTTTAGGTTTTTCTTATAAAGTATTTATGAGATGAAATTTTCCATTTAGATTTCAAATCAAGATGAATCAATTAAGATTGCAAATCCAGATTTTGCTGCGTAAATTGTGTAACAACTTTTACAGAGATTAAATATCTCAGAGACTGTGATACTCTGGAGTAGCTGTTATGCCTCTGTGTTAAATGGGAGGCTTCTTAAATAACTTAGAGATGCAAGGTTCAAATAATAAAAGAGACTTTACTTACTGATGACTTCCACCAACTCAGGAAACTGTTCATACACTCGCATGTGTATATATATGCCCCACAGTAGTGGTGCACTACAGTTACTACAGTGAGAAGGGTGTATTCTTACGTGGTTACAAAATAGTTTGCATTATCCTGACTATATAACATCCCTCCTTCTCAAGATAAAGAAAAATTTAATGTTCCTTATAATTTTCTTTCCAGTACAACTTAAGTAACTGAACTTATACACAAATTTTTTACACAACTATTTTTTAAATAGTTCTTAACAATATCCACTATCTTGTGGATTTGGCTGTGACCATTTGGCTCAGTGTTGCTGATCCACATGAGGTGATGTAGCTTGTGGTGCTTCACTTGATCATTTCTGTGTTGATGTTTCAGTACTAGTGGTTGTGGTCTCTTCACTTGATACCTCACTTGATATTGGTGTTGCAGGCTTTGCTGGTATTAAAGCTTTCTCCTTCATCACATCTTATGTCAGCTGAATGTGAATTCTGTTCCTCCTCAGCCGATTGCCAGAGTCTGCCAATGTATGATCTTGGTGTCTCAGCTTCTCTGATGACCTTTGCTGGGGTCCATGTTTTCAACATCGGCGTTTGAATATTGTTATGGGCCCAGAGGACCCCAAAACCCAACAGCAATAGATATTCACCAAGACAAATGGTTACTTAAACAAAAGTTGCCTTGAATTATCTTTAAACATGAAAACAGTATTACTCTTTAACTTATCACTATTGACTTAACTAACCTAACTTAACCCCCTTCTAATTCTAAGCACACGTGTATGTAATTTGTGTGTAAGTTCAGAAATGTTCTTTGATTCACAGTCCATTCTCATTTCTCATTCCTCCAACCTCACTGGTTGTAAGCAATTCTTATACTGTGAACAGAATTTAACATTTATAAAGTTCATCAGACTTTGGTGCTTGTAAATGGTTACCGCTCAGGAAGCTTCTTGTTGGTTTTCAGAGAGAGATTTGTTGTTCCAGGACACCCACAACTGATTTACTTTCATCAGCCACTTCAGTGTCTTGCTGATGAAACTTGCCCCCTCAGGGTTCTCCAGATGATAACCTCTTTCTTTCAGGTCACCACAGAGTACCTTTTTGTTTCTCTTATTTCAAGTGAAAAATTAGACAGACAGTTCTCTCCTCTTGCATGCACCACAAGGGCTTTGACCAGGCTGAACTAAGCACTCACAGCCTGTCTTCCAAATGGGTTTTTCATAAGCTTGCTAGCTTGTCCTGTTCCAGTTCCAGTTGCTGCTGCTGACTGTATCACCATAGAACTGATCTCTGTTTCTCCATCCCTCTCTCTCTCTCTCTCAGAGAGAAAACCTGTTTGACTCTCTCTGCTTGCAAAACCACATGACCCTCTTAGAACAGCAAGTTCACTTCCAGACAATATCCAGCTCCAATAAGCTCTTTCATCTTTTGCCTTTTTGTAAACAACAATCTATTAGTGACGTCTCTTGGGCACTCTCCATAGCTCTTGCAAAGGCCATGGGGCCGATATGTCTGGCATTAGCAGAACTCCAATATTTCAAATAAGATCTGTTTTAATGTGTTTGTATGTGACCTACACTAACAAACCTTTCCCAATTTACAAAAACATATCTATATTGTGTCACAATATGCACATGCTGCCTTCTGAAGAGTTCTGGCAATGCTTCTGCATGTTTGTTATAATGCTGGCATCCTTCATCTTGTGTGGCAGACAGTCTTCTTCTGGTTTCCTCCTGGTCTTCTGGAGGGTGTATTTTGCTTGGCAGAGTTGTTTTATATCTCCTTCCATTTAGAGTTCTACCAGGAACTTCATGTCAGTCCTTAAAGATGTTGCTCGTAATGATAGAAGAGCGAGGTATGGGTGTTCTTTTGTTTTGCAATACTTAATTAGTGTGCGTTTCACAGCTTGCACTTGTCTTTCAATGAACCCATGACCTTTGGGGTAGTATGGGGATGATATGATGACAAACCCATACTCTTCAGCCAGCTTTCTGAATTTTTGTGACGTGAACTGTGTTCCATTGTTACATATAACTTGCTTGGGTATTCCTTGTTCAGCAAAGAGCGCACTCATTTCTGAGGTGATAGTTGACGCTCTCAGGTCTTTCACCCTTTTGACAAATGGAAACTTAGAGTAGTAACAGGCTACTATTAAATACCGCTCTTGATTCTCAGTGAAAAAGTCTGCTCCCATTGTGTGCCAAGGCCCAGAAGGTACTTCTGTGAAAATAATTTCTTATTTTTGTTGTGTGTTTCTGTTGATGCTTTTGGATATCTTCTTCGTGGATCTCATAATTGAGAGAGATCAACTGCAACTCCTGGCAGCTATCCAGACCTAGAATTGCTGGTCTGTCTGCATCTACCATGTAGAATGTACAGAGGATGTTCATTCCCTTATGCCAGCCATTGATCTTAGCTGCACCATAGGCCATTAATGTGATATTTGCTGTTTCCAATGCATCGACTTTTGGGTACCCTTTTATTATGTTCTCTGCAAACATCTGGTGGTAGAGTCTGAGTGGAAGGACGTTGCTTTGTGATCCAGTATCCAGCTTCACCTGTAAGTTAAATATCGTAGGCTTGTTCTGGATTGTCCTCTGTATTTGGATCCTTGCGTGCAACTCACTTCCATCTTTCATCTCATCCAGCATCTTGTAAAGGGGTATGGATTCTATGTCCAGTATCTGGGTGTCGGAATTCACATTGTTGATTTCTTTTTTGTGGTGGATCTTCTCCTTGTCTTTTTTCTTCACTGGTATTACTGTTTTCTTCATACCAGACTTGTATATCTTTGCCCAGTGGTTTGCTTTACCACAGGCTCTACATTCAGAACTGTATGCGGGGCATTTGTTTCGGTCATCGAAGGGGTGTTGCCTGCCGCAGCTCCTTCAGGTCTTGGGGGTTTGCAATTTTCTTTATAGCGTCAACCCTTCCTCTTTTTGCTTTAGATGGGTCTGCATAGATAGGAATTTCATTTGTGTCTTCATGGCTTCGACGGCTCTGGCTACGTCTGCAGCTTCACCTAGCTTCAAGCTATCCTTCTCTAGAAGTGACTTTTGCACTTTGGGATGGGCACTCCCCCATATTAGTTGATCAACTAAACTTTCCTCTATATCTTTAAATCTGCATTTTGCAGCCACAATTTTTAGTCTAGTGAGGAAGTTATCAACAGTTTCATCAGTTTCTTGTATTAAGCCTTGAAATTCATAGTGTTTAATTCTATGATTAGATCTGGGTTCAAGGTGAGATGCAAACTTTGCAAATATCTGCTCGAGATAATTTTTCTCCACCTCTGTAAGCTCCCAGCTATTAAATAAGTCAAGGCCTTGCTTCCCTGTCCAGAGAAGTATATAACTGACCTTCTCCTCTGCTGTGGCATTTTTAAAATAGCTTTTGAATGCTAAATTGCACTTTTGCTGAAACTTTTTAAATGAAGCAACAATGTCTTCTACCTCCCAGTCCATCACTGGGTGTACTGCTGTTGCTCCAGCCATTTTTTTTCAGTAATGTTTTTTCTCTTCTACCCCTTTGTATTTCAGTGACTTACAATCAATTGTATGGCTTTACTCTTGTTCTCTTATACCGCACCCACCATGTTATGTCTTTGCGTTACTTGAGAAGCTTCTTAAATAACTTAGAGATGCAATATTCAAATAACAGAAGAGAGTTTACTTACTGATGTCTTCCACCATCTCAGGAAGCAGTTCACACGCTCATGTATACATGTACGTAAGCCCTACAGTGATGCACTAGAGTTACTACAGTGAAAAGGATGTATTCATACATGGTTACAAAATAGTTCACATTATTCTGACTATGTAACAGCAGTATTTATTTTCTATGATAGGTAAACTACCTTGCTATAATACCTTACGATTGTAAGACAGTTTATCTTATTATTGTAATTTAATTATTTCATTTGTCTACGTTTCACTCCATCCCTATAAATTCATGAATATAATAGCTTTGCCAGTCTCAATCTATTTTTTGTGAATTTAACTCCAGAACTGGCATTAAATTAGCCTTGATAAAGGGTTCCGACTCAAAACATTGATTGGCCATTTCAACCTATGCTGACATGCTGAGCTACTCCAGCAGTTCTTTGTCTACACTTAATTGTTCATGTTTTTTTCATATACTATCAAATATTTAATACCAGATACAGAAATTGGTGCATGAATGGAAAATAATACCTATTCTATTGTTAAGAAGTGTTGGATCAGGATAGGTTGTCTCTTGAGGTAACCAGTGTTGACATTTAAAAACTGAAATGGCGATTTCTTCATTCAACCATTTTCTCTGACTAAAATTCACAAAACAAATTGTAATTTAATTGGATCATAGATTTAGACAACACAGAAACAAAAATTTGACCTACCATTTCCATTGCTGGTCATAAATCTGAAAAGATGGTGGCATTGCCGGAGCTGCTGTAGCCGCGGAGAGCGAGGGAGCAGAGTTGCAGCAGACCTCTGGGTCCAGCCAACCAGCCGACTGCCATCGGCTCCACATGGGTTTTGAACGGCCTGTTGAGGGAACTGACAGAGGCTTTAGTTGAAATCCCATGACCGCGGGTCTGCATCCAGGATGGCGATGCCTATTAATCGGCAACAGCCACGAAGAGCTTCAGATTCTGGGGAAGCAGAGGACTAGAGCACCAGAGGTTGAGAAGATCACACCCCATCTGAGGAGAAGCTGAGGAGATGACTTGCGGGTCAGTGACCATGGTGGTGGACCAGTGAAGGGCTCTGCGGCTGAAGGACCAGTGCATGCAGTGGGCTGCTGGTGGCTCGAGGCGAGGAACTAGTGGAAGCAATGGGGTGCTGGAGACTGCTGTTGGGAGACTCTTGTCAGGCTGTGGACTGCTGGAGACTGGCTCAAACTGGCTGAAGGGGTACCAGGTATTGGATCCCGGATGTGAGGAGGTGCCAAGGGCGCTGAAGGGTTCCTGACTATGTCGGAGGTTTGGATCTGGAACTTGGGTTGACAATGGCTTGGTCTGGACTCTATGTGGCTGCAGGGGCTGTGGAAGCGTTGGAAGTGAATCTACAGACACTTGGTGACTCGGGCAACTCTCTTTTGTTTCCCTCTCTCTCTGACTGACTCTAGGTCTGGCTGTAAAACTGTAAGAGGCACATAGGTAATTCCTGCCGGTGGCGAATCTGTCTGCCTTGCAGCAGGCAAAAAGAAATTTAATGTAATATGACACTGTTTTATCCCTATGATAATAAATTGAATCTTGAATCGTGAATCAAGCACCCCTCTGGAATAATTCTTTCTTTGCCTTAACAATTAAAATATAGAACACTACAGCACAATACAGGCCCTTCGACCCTTGATGTTGTGTTGACACATATTCCTTTAAAAAAACCCAAAACTCTCCCTACCCTGTAACCCTCTATTTTTTTTCCAACCATGTGCCTGTTTAAGAACCTCTTAAATGCCCCTAATATTTCAGCCTCCATCACCATTCGTGGCAAGGCATTCCAGACACCCACAACTCTCTGTGTAGAAAAAAACTTACCACTGATGTCTCCCCTAGACTTCCATCCCTTCACTTTGTACATATGTCCTCTGGTGTTTATATTCTTGCCCTGGGAAAAACGTGCTGGCTGTCCACCTTATCGATGCCTCTCATCATCTTGTAGACCTCTATTAAGTCTCCTCCCATCCTCCTCTGCTCCAAAGAGAACAGTCCCAGCTCTGCTAGATTGGACTTTTTGCCCAATCCAGGTAACATTCTGGTAAATTTCCTCTGCACCCTCTCCATAGCTTTCACATGCTTCCTATAATTCAGTGACCAGAACTGAGCACAACACTCTAAGTGTGGTCTGACCAGGCAGAGATTTGTAAAGTTGCAGTATGACCTCTCAACTCTTGAAATCTTTCTCCCTATTAATGAAGCCCAACATCCCATAGAACTTCTTAACTATCCTATCATCCTGCATGGCAACCTTGAGGGATGTATGGATTTGGACTCCAAGGTCCCTCTGTTACACTCTGAAGTAACCAACCATTAACCCTGTACTTAACCTTCTGGCTATCCTTCCAAAATGCATTACTTCACACATCCGGATTGAGCTCAATCTGCCCAACTCTGTATCCTCTGCATGCCCTTTTTTTTTAACCTACAACAACCTTTAATACCATCTAAACTTCTCCAATCTTCGAAACATCCGCAAACTTACTGACCCATCCATCTGCCTGTTCATCTAGGTCATTTATAAAAATCACAAAGAGCAGGGATCCCAGAACAGATCCTGGCAGAACTCCACTAATCATTGTCCTCCAGGCAGAATACTTTCCTTCCACTACTATTCTCTGCTTTCGACACGCAAACCCAAATTTTTATCCACACAGCTAAGGTTCCATGGATCCCATGCCTCATGATTTTTTGAACAAGGTTCTCATGGGGGATCTTGTCAAATTACTTACTAAAATCCATATAGACCACATCTACTGCCCCTACCCCCATAAATCTCCTTTGATACCTCCTCTAAAAACTCAATTTTGCTCATTAGGCACGAGTTTCCCTTCACAAAGCCATACTGACTATCCTTGAGTTGACTGAACTTCTCCAAATGCTCATAGATCATATCCTTAAGAATCCTCTCCAATAGTTTGCACATTATTGATATAAGACTCACTGGTCTATAATGCTCAGGATTTTCACTATTACCTTTTTTAAACAAGGCGATCACATTTGCCATTCTCCAATCCATTGGCACCTCCCCTCTGGCCAAAGAGGACTCAAAAACCATAGCCACTGCCTCATCTGTCTCTTCCCTTATTTCCCACAGCAACCTGGGGTATATCATGTCTGGCCCCCAGGGACTTAACAATCTTATTGTTTTTTAGAAGATCCAACACTTCCTCTCTCTTAATCTTCACATTGTCCAGCACACAGGCCTGTTCTATTTCAACCTAACCCTGATCCAGGTACTTTTCTCTTGTGAATACTGAAGCAAAGTATTCATTTAGGACCTCCCCAACTTCCTCTGCCTCCAGGCACATATTGCCTTCTTTATCCTTTAGCAGCCCCAACTTTATTCCCATCATCTTTCTGTTTTTCACATATGCATAGAATGCTTTGGAGTTCTCTTTAATCCTACATGCCAAGGCTTTTTCATGCCCCCTTTGAGTTCCTTCCTGACTAACATGTACTTCCCAATGAGCTCTTTCTATTTCCTGCTTCCTATATCTAATGTATACTTCCTTCTTCCTCTTGACCGGCTGCCTCACCTGTCCTGTCAACCACAGTTCCCTTTCAAGTCCTCATCCAGATACTTAATAGATGTGAAAATATTACCTCCATTAGTCCAAGAGCTTTCTGGATTTCAGTTACCCTCTGGAATAACAAATTTCTTCCCAAGATCCCTTCTGAATCTCTCACTCCTTATCCTAAAATTATTACCTCTATTTTTAGATCCTTCTGCATTATGACAAGCTGTCAGCTGTCTACCCCATCATAATTTTGTATGCTTCCATCTGGCCTTCCACAGCTGACCCCACTCCAAGGAAAACAAACATATCCTATCCAAATATTCTCATTACTGACATGTCCCATCCCAGGCAATTTGGTGAATCTCTTCTGCCCCCTGTCCAATCATGTCCTTCCTGTAAGGGACCAGAAATATATACAGTACTCAAAGCTGGCCTAACCTATGTCCTGTAAAGTTCCACCACAATCTCCTTGCTCATATACTCTGCCCCTTATAGTCTATTACCTTACTAATGAAAGCAACTATTCTGTGCTGCCATCATGAGGGATCCTTGGATTTGTACATCAAAGTTCCTCTGTTTCTCACTGTTCCCTGGGGTCTGACTTTGTTAGCCCTCCTTGAGTTAATCACCTTGCACTTCACAGGATTCTATTCCATTGGCCATTGCACTGGCCATCTCACCAACTGTAACATTCAGCTATCCTCCTCACTCTCAACCACGCTCATCTGCAAACTTACTGATGATATCTCCTACATTTAAATCTAAAATCATTCATGCACACCATAGACATTTAGAGTTTTTATCTTTGTACTATATTATTAGTTCCAATCCCCAAAACAATCCTCTTCCACCATTCTCTGCCTTTGATTTCCAAAATATTTTTGGGTTCAGTTTTCCAACTTGCTATGGTTCCCATGAACTACAACTTTAGAACCAGTTTCCCATGTCTGACCTTTATGAAGACCTAACTGAAGCTCCATGTACTAAAGTGTAACATTAAGTGCATTGATAATATAGAATCTTAGTTGACACCATTATTTTTAAAATAAATACTAATTTAAGTTTATATTAAGTAAAACAGAATATTGCAACAGAAAAATAAGCAAGAAGGAAAACCTTGTTTGATGATCTGGTAATTTTATTTGTATTACATTCTATGTGACAAGCTTACAAAAGGCGAGAAAACTCTGCAGGAGAAGGTATTGTGACCAATTGTATGAAGTGACTCATGGCTAAAATCAGCCAATTTAGCATTTCCAATTTGACTATATTAGAAAAGACATTCATTAGAATATCCAAGAATAAGTCAAAGTTAATTTTGAAAACTCATATGTATATTAAACACAGATGAATGTTTTTGCCAGTTTTCAAGGGAATGAAGATGTTTATACATAATTTAAATCACTTATGTAAAAGTTTTATTTATTGTGGTTTGAGGTTCAACAAAATACTAAAGCCTTCTGGCAAATAGGAAAATTATATTTGATTGAAGATCAACAGAAGATAGAATGGAGAATTTCTTTTAAAAGTAAGAAAGAATTTCTTCTGAAATTAATTTGGACAGTTTTAATGACCTCAATCCATTGACAATGAGAATGATAACATTTTAGATGATATAAAAACCACAACCATGAACCCTCTCCCTAAAATTTACTGAATGTCATCAGATACTGTGAAATAAAACACAAATATAATTACTTGAGACAAATGGAATGGAGAGGGTTAGTTCCTTCAATGCTCCTACATCCAAGAGACTGGACACCGACAGTCATGATGGCAGTCAATGAACATCTTCGCTCTGTCTGTTGTAATTGTGGGGATCTCTCAGTGGCATTCCATTTCAATTTCCTGTCCCATTCCTATCCCATCATGTCTGTCCAACGTATCATGCATTGACAAGCGGAGACCACCCGCAAATTGGAGGAACAGCACTTCATATTCTGTCTCCCTATGTCTCATTTCCTACCCCACTCCTCCAATTAATGATCAGCTTTTATTTCCTGTCCTTCTCTACGTGGTCTCTTAGCGGTTGGGCTATGCTCCTCCCAATGCCCATTCTTCCCTCCTCCCCCCCACACCTTTTTCTTCAGCAGTCTTCTTGCTGCACGCTCCTATAATGAAGGGCTCCAGCCTCCTCTGGATGCTGCAGGACCTGCTGAATTTCTCCAGAACCTTTGAGTATTAACACCCATGCCTTTCTAAGGTCTGAGGACACGTGATATGTTGTCAAATACTGTGGAAAGTATACCGACTGGTTGCATTGATGCTTGGTTTGGTAATTTGAGTACCCAGGAACGCAAAAAGTAGCAAATATTGATAAGTCCATCACAGGCTCAGACCTCCCATCCATTGAAGTAACCTGTGTGACACTGCCACAAGAAAGGAACTGACATCATAAAGAATCCCTATCACTCTGGTCACAACCTCTTCTGGCTGCTACCTTTAGGAAAAAGGTGCAGAAGCTTAACATCTAACACCTCCAGGTTCAAGAACAGTTTTCTCAAAACTTCCCTTATTACCCTAACCATAAACTACTCTGGAACCATGAAAAATCTTGTCTGCACTTTTTAAATGTCGCTTTTTTTACTTGTATGAAACTGTAATCGTTAATAGTTAGTTATCTGTATATCCATTATTATCTCTTTCTGTACCATAGCAATTTAATGTAAATTATTGGTGTTAGTGTTTCTTGCACACCTGTTTGGTTTCAATTCAGAATTTTGGTGCATATGTACCAAAGTGTAAGACAAAGAACTCATTATTACAATCAGATATGCTGCATTAACACTCCATGTGAAGGGAAGGGGCTGGGACTAACAGGACCAGTAGTAATGGGACTGAGATTGATGGGAATGATAAAATATGACAGCCACAACTGTAGGAAAGAAAAGACTACTTTCTGAAATGTATCATAATTCTCATTATATAATTTAATTCAACATGACACCCCAGCATAATAGGCCCACTATAAATTTCAGAAAGTTGCTTAATTTTATGGTAAAAATAAGAACAATCAAATATACATTTTTGCAGTGTTTTATATTATATTCAATTATATTATGTTTCACCATTGTAAGACCAGTTTTATTGATTTCAGTTCTACTCCATTATTTGGGACCCAAGTACTGATCCAGATCCATTTCCATTTTCTGATAAAAGGCCCAATAGAGAAGGCTCAGGTTGTAACTGAATAAGGTAACGCTGGCACAATTGGACTGTATATAAAATACTGTGACAACATTTCTGTGGTTTAAGGTCTCTGATTGACATTAACTGTGGTTTAAAGGAGCTCTTTTAATGTTTGATATAGTCTTTTATGTCTAATGTGATGTCATGTCTGTTCTCTGACAATAAATCTGTACTTTGAAACTGGACAAGATAGGTTGCAATATTGAATTACCATCCTTGCCTCATATCATTTCAACTTCTATCCTTGTTAGAGACAGGCATGTGAAAGTTAATTGATGACAGGAAATGTGCCCAGTTTTCTAAACATTTAACTTTTTTCAACAAAATCTTGCCTTTTATGTTTATTTTTTTTCTGAATGCTCTTTCATTTTGCCATCAAGATTTACTACTGTATATAATAACTGCTCTGAGGACTGGACTTCTTCAATTGCTCATATTTCATGAACAGATAATGCAGAGATTGTTTGATAATATCTCCATTTAGCTCATTGAGGGTGCATTGGTCCTGGGATTCTCATTTCTATTGTACAGCTTTTGTATATCCATCTACACCTCAAGCATTATGCAAAATCTATCTCTCATTACTGGAATACATAATGTGCAACACTACTGCCAATTTTAAAATCTTCACTGTTAATGTCTGACCACTAAATATTTCCAGCATTTTCTGCTTTTATTTCAGATTTACAAAATCTACAATATTTTGCGAGTTTAAAGGATAGCATAATAAAATAAAATGAAATATGAAATTTTATTTTACCCACTAGTTGTTTTCTGAATCTTCCAATATACATTTTTTTTTAATTTTAAAGGAAAAAAGCTGTGTCTAACCTAAAGATGAAAATAATATGTTTGATATAGGAATGAGATATTGATGATTCTGGTCATTTACTATGCTTGGTAATTTTTAGTTGGCAAAGTTAGTGCCCACAAAATTAATTTAAATGTTCAAGTTCAGAAATAGAAAATGCTTCAGAATTAGCTTGAAATAGATTTTGATTTGGACATCCAGGCTAGGAGCAGCTCCTTACTTTCTCTCACCAAACATGAAGAAAACATATCAATGATTTCAGAATTTAAATTTGCTGTAGTTTTTTTTACAATATCTAATCTTTGTTCAGACAGTCATTATTTGCAACTCTTGAAGTTCTTCAATCAAGCATGCATAACGATTCATTTTTGTAATTCTTTATGCTGCAATCCTGAACTCCACACTTAGCACCAGAAGTAAAAGTACTTTATTCATATCCTTCTGCTTACTATTGTAACCAACTGCTGGTTGACAAAAAAAGACAGATAGAATAAAGATCAGACTGCTATATTCTCTAGCGGAGATGAAATATAAAATCCACAACCAGTGAGAATGTTCTTGGTCTTCACCCACCTCGCTTCTGCTGTTCTGTTTCTTAGTCATCTTCAACCTCTTCTTCTGCCAAAGAGGTACTTCCATATCTACTCATCCCTATAATACACTAATTCCCATTTATTTCCTTTCTTCTCTTTTTCCCTTCTCTCTCATTCATATCTGACCCTTGCTCTCCCCAGGCATTTCCTCTGCATGCACATTTTGATTTATTTACTTCCTTACCTTCCACTGCTGGACATTACAAGGTCATTTTGCTTTTCTTGTCTTCCATTTATGACCACCTGCAACCCATCTTGATTCTGCAATGTGAAAATTTGCTGTGGTGATCTTGGTTGTATCATAAGAGAAAATTTTGGATGGGCACATTGTTAGCAGTCTACCTTAAGAAGGATCTTACACAATCCATTTTGACTTTGAGAATCAAAGTCCCTTATAAGATCAAAAATATGTCAGGCCCATTGATCAATTCTGCATTACTCTTAGAATTATTGCATTTGAAATTACATCCATTTTGTGATTTGGGAAGCACCTGTTAGTCAATCAAATGAGGTCCTTGCGATGATTTTCCCTGTGGCAAATGGCAGAGTGATTCCTCAGCCGTTACCAAGATCAGACTGCTTCTTTTATTGAATACAGGCTTGATTACAACATCTTAAAGGCCCCTGGCATGTCCTTCTCTTGTTGATTTGTGGGATGTGAATTTATGACTAAAGTTTCCTTTGGCCAAGTATTGTAATTTCAATAGCGTTCCATCTGCTTCCAAGGAATATTTATTTTTCAGTCCACGTACAATCTTTTTTTATTTTTGTCAGAAGTGAAGTGTGTTCACAACAAAGATCGAGCCATGATTCAGGGATTCTTTGAACAATATCTGTTGATGTTGATTACCTTTTCATCGCTTATGAAATCACCTCTGTTCTTGGCTGTCAGTGGGTAACCTTTGAATGATATATTTTTGTCTGGCATGTGTTCTTTAGGTATGGATTTTCTTTGGATCTAAAATTCATGACCATGTGGACCTGTTTTTATTTCCTAATGATACGGTGGACCCAAGAATATCTTTCATTTGTAGTTAATTATCTCAGAGTTTCCAAGTAATTCTCAACAAACCTGTAAGAGGATTGTATCTTTACTGACCCTGGAATTGAAGTCACCCTGGAGGATTAGTGTCCCTTTCTCCAGAAGTCATGTCCTTTTTCCTTTCTAGGTCAAAGTAGAGGTTGCCCTTGGCTGTATTTATAACTTCCAGAATTGAAATGTTTGTAATACTACTTGAAGAGTGCTGACTCCATGTTCTAGTGAGCCAGATGATCATAAGACATTAATTTATGATAGCAGAGGCATGATCTTTAACGAGCTAGAGTGCAGAAGGGAGACAGGGAGACTAATAGAAGGACATCAGGTTCTCCCTTAATATCAACAAGGAGCTTGTTATGGACTACTGGAAGATGGCCAGAGTTCACTCCATGGTGAGGTGGAGATAGTATACCGTTTTAGGCTCCTGGGTAGTAACATTGCCATTGACTTGGCCACCCACATTGATGCCAAGAAAGTGCATCAGTGCCTTTACTTCAGAAGTCTGAGGAAATTTGGCATGATACCAGAATTTCTCAACAACATAAAATCACTTAGTTTATTTGAGATTAATTTAAGTCTGTTGAGGAAAATAAGGATGGAAATTGCTCATTTGGGCAACAGAGATAGCACAACGCTGTTACAGCTCCAGCAACCGGTACTGGGGTTCAAATCCTGTGCTGTCTATAAGAAGTTTATATGTTCTCCCTGTGTCTGCATGGATTTCCCTGGGGACTCTAGTTTCCTCCCACCATTAAAAATGTAGTGGGGGTTGTAGGTCAATTGGATTTAATTGGCTCATGAGCCGAAAGGGCCTGTTACTTTGCTGTATGTCTAAATTTTCAAAGCATTTATAGATGTAGTGATGGTGTCTGATAACTAGAAAACTGCAGTTGTTATACACATTCGAAAGTAGGCCAAGGGAAAAAAAAAACTCTGACTACACACCAGTTAATTCAACCTTGATGCTGAGAAAAGTTTAGAAACAATAATCAGGGACAAGGTTAATAACCTGGACAAGTCTGGATTGATTAGAGAAAACCAGAATAGATTTTATACCCAAACTGCTTTTTAGAGTCTTTTCTTAATGATATAACTGGGGGCAGACGAGCAATATGTAAATGATGTGATTTACAGGCTTCCAAAAGGCATTTGATAACATGCCACATAACAGATGTCATTAAGATTGAAGGCCATGGAGTGGTAGGGCCTGATGCAGCTTTGGTTGAATATTCGCTATGAAACAGGAAACAAAGTGACATAGTGTACATTTTTTCTGAGTGAAGGGAAGTGTACATTGAAATTTGCCAGAGACTGAGATAAGGGCTGGTGCTCTTCTTCATCTAAATAATTTAGGCATTGTGTAAGGGGGAACAATTTCCAAATTTCCAAATGATACAAAATGTGGAGACATAGCAATCTATGAACAGGGTAGGAATAGACTTAAAGGAGACACGGACAAACTGGTGGAATGAGCAGATGGGTGGCAGATAGAATTAGATGCTGAAAATCATGAAGTGCAATGATTTGTTAGGAAAAATGAGAAGAAGCAAAATAAACTCATGGTATAAACTAAGAGTGTATATATATTGTTCATGAAAAGTGGCAGGATACGATATGTTAGCAGTTAGAAAAAGAATGAACAATACTGGGCTCTAAATAGAATCACGGAGTACAAAAGCAAGAACTCATTCATAACACTGGCTGGTTTTGTCACAACAGGAGTATAGTGTCCAGTTCTGCCACACCATATTTTAAGAAAGATGTGAAAAATTTGGAGAGAATACAGAGCAGATATACTAAAAAACGATTCCAAGAAGGAGGAGCCTCCATTTTATGAATAAACTGAAAAAGTCATGGAACAAAAGAGGTTAAGGCGAGAGTTAATGGAGATATTTAAAATCACAGGGAGGGATAAATAAAGATAAACTGTTCACTTTAGAAAAGGGTCAAGAAATAGGGAACCTGAAATGAAAGCAGCACTAAAGCAGATTCAGCCATAGCATTGAGTCGAAAGCTAGATAGTTATCTAAAAGGGAACTTGCAGGGGCATTGTGAGAAAGTGGAGCATGGGTCGAATTAATTGTTCTTACGAAGGGTCTGTTGCAAACTCAATGGGTTGAATGGCCTCCTTCTGTACTGTAACCTTTCTGTGATTCTTTACAGATGTTGATGTAGTTGAAATGATTTACAACTTTTTCTGGTTTTATTTTAAAATTGAAGTTCAGCCATTCACTACCTGCCCTGGTGTCAACTACTTGGCCCCATCTTCAGACTTTTCCCTCTTAATTTGTTTCTCTTTCTTGAGGACCATCTGCATCTTATTAGATATAGTGAGACATTTTATTGACATAAAAACTGCTGTAATGATTTGTAGTATTTTGCAGCAGTACATGAGATAATTGAGTAAAGCCTGTACTGATAGTTCTTAGTCATGTAATCACAGCAGACCGAAGCAAAGAGAAGCATTGAATGAGAAAGATTGGATCAATGCTGTTAAAAGGCTATATGTGGTGCGCTGTTAGACAGAATCAGACACACACAAGGTAAAGACTGTACAACAGGCTTTAATCCACAAAAACTTCCACAGAGCCAGGCTGGCTGTGCCTGCAGCAACTCTGAGTGAGGCCTCGGGAGGCCAGCGCAGGCTTATATCCTAGAGGGTGATTGACACCTGACCAGGTGGAGCTTGATCCATTCAAGCCGACTGATTGACAGCCGGCCAGGTGTTGTCCTGTTCCCTTACAGTCCTGCAAGTACAGAGGTTGCCCCCTGCAGTAGGCCGGTGGTGTACCACCACACTGTAGAATTGCTCATCTGGCTATCAATGTGCTAAAAGCTAGAACTATCTCTTGAGATGCAGTCATGAGTATATCTGGTTCTCAAGAAAAGCCAAAAAAGGCAATTAAAGGGCATGGTTCTATTTTGATCTTAAAAATAATTTATAAAGATTGAAAATTGTTTTACCAAAATGGCACACTCCCAAAACATATGAATAAGCGAACCTTCAAACATTTTTCACTTCTTACATAGTGGATCAACATTTGCATAAAAACAAGATAATTTAAGTTTGGACATATATGTCCATGTACCACCTTAAATTGTAATAAACAATGCCTTGCACAAAATGAGGAATCATTAATCAAACTAAGAAGAGAGTACCAATCTTCATCTGAAAATGTTATATTATGATTGCACTCCAAATCCTTCTCCATCCCAGCCATTGAGGATGATTTTAAATCCAATAAATCGTTATTAATCCACTGAGAACAAACTGTAAATTAAAAATGTTTCAAGAATATCTGAATTTATGATTTGATGAAAATCTTGTAATTTTGACTGAACAAAATGCTCAATGCAGTGATTCTCAACCATTTTCTTTCCACTCACACACCACTTTGTAATCCCTATAACATCAGTGCTCTGTGATTAGTAAGGCATTGCTTAAGGTGGGATGTGAGTTGGAAAGGAAGGTTGAGAATCACTGCTCGAGACCCAATTGTTACTGAAATATCTTGCTTGAGAAAAATGGTCATTGGCCCATCTTTGGAGTTATGCGCATAACGAGTCAATTAGGTATGATTAAAACAGTGGTTTTCAAACTTTTCTTTCTACCCACATACCACGTTAAGCAATCCCTTACTAATCACAGAGCACCTATGGCAGAGGGAATATTAAAGTAGTATGTGAGTGGAAAGAAAAAGGCTGAGAACCACTGGCCTAATGTAAATATCTAAAGAAATGTCTATTAGAAAGATTACATTTAACTGACAATTATTCAAAGGAGGCTAAGACATCTCGAGCAATTTTAATGAAATGGAAAGATGAATCTTCACCTACTCATGCCCACATATTTAAGCTTGGAGAAAATTAGATTCAACATTATAGATTTGAAGTTTCAATTTGAAAAGATGTGGGGCCCACTCATAGAACACTATTATGATGGGCAGATTGAAGTAATTTGGTTGCTTTGGCAATTGTCTAGTTTCTGAAGGTCGCTGTTCGATCCATATCCTTATTTTTTCTTCTCTAGGTAACCTTGAGTAGAGGGAGGGGTAGATTAGATTTAGTTTTAGTCTTTTTAAAAATTTTTTTTAGATTAGTCGATTATATGCGGGTTTCATTATGGTTGTCCTAGATCACACATGTCAAACTCTGGTCCGCGGGCCAAATTTGGCCCGCGATATAATTATATTTGGCCCGCAAGATCATTTAAAAAATGTATTAGAGGTGGCCCGCTGGCCGCTGCGCCAGTATAGCGCATGCACAGTAATACAACAAATCCCAGAATGCATTGGCGTCAGCCCGCTAATCGCCCCCACCTCCTCTGTTTACGTTGCAGGGCCTCACCGTGGACTCTGGTTTTGGGGCCTGGCCGGTGTCAGGGGAAGCCAAGGCCGCTTCCCAGCGCCCGGGACCGGAGGCCTCGGGGCTGACCTCGCCAGGACCGTTGCCCACTCCCCCTCCCTGCCGCAGACCAATCCGCGTATTTGATCCGCCGAGATGCCGCCCTGCTGCGAGAGCCGATGCCCCCGCAATGTCGTTGTCCAACCCGATCGCCCGCAAACCCCGCCCTCCCGCACACAGGCCTGAGTAAGTATTATGAACTTTAATCTCAGGATAAAATGATCTTCCAATAGTTTCATGTCACAGTGATATATATATTCCTGGTTAAAAATGGTCCTGCATCTGGATACAAGCTCATTAGGCATAAAACTTGAAAAGTGTGTAAATCAAAGGATATCTGTACCAATGGAAAAAGGGCATGGCAAATAACCCTGCTAGAGTTCATGCCCACAATCAGTCACCCATTTGATTGTTTCAGGAATCATGTTATTCTCCCACATTCTCAATAGCCCTCAGATTTTACTATTCGACAGCACACTAGCAACATTTGACAAATCCTCTGTAAAGAAATATTATTTATTGAATATTTTATTTCTCATTTGTTAATGCTTCTGGAAAGAGTTTATCCAAAACTATTATTAAACATTTATTTTAATAAGAAAAAGTTTAACATTACATATGTTGAAAGAAGAGAAAACATGCAGATGTTGTTGAAAATTTTCAATAAATATTTAGTTCGGCCCTCGACTTAGTCCAAGTTTTTAATTTTGGCCCTCCGTGAATTTGAGTTTGACACCCCTGTCCTAGATCATATTGTCACATTAGACACTCTGTGTTATGACCAAGGCTTGCTATATTGTAACTCATTTAGTTTCTTAGTATGTAGGATTAATATGTTAAACTAAATTTTAAAAAATTTACAAAAGGCTGTGGAAGTCATAAATCTAACTGAAACTGCCCCATGTCAATGAATTTGATCAATTTTCTCCCAATATCTTGCTAAATGCATTCAATGAGGAGAAGGAGAGAATTTTGGCGAACGAGTGGAATGTTGCTCTCTCCTTTTTTACATCTTCCTTTTCAAAATCTCAAAGTCACCAGCAAGGTTTGCATTTATTCCCCATCTCTAATTGTCCTTGAGAAGATTGTGGTGAGTCCTCTTCTTTAACTACTGAAATCCTTCCGGTAAAGGTGTTTCCACAGTGCAATTTGAAAACAATCTCCAGGATTTAGACTCACAGAGAGGAAATTGGCAAAATATTTTCACTTAAGAATTGAAGGGGAATCTACAGGTGGTGTTCCTAGGCACCTAATTTTCTTGTCCTTCTTGGAAATAAGGTTTAGGAATTGTAGTTGGAATAGATTTGGAAAGTAACATGATCCTTTTTGTAGATGGAACTATAGCTCCTCTTCACTGAAGGTAGAGGGAATGAACATTTAGGTGACTGAAGGGGTGTGAATCAGCCTGGATGTCTTGTCTTGGATGGTGTCAGGTTTCTTGAGAAATGCAACACTATCCAGGCAAGTTTAAATGCAAGCCTTGCTGGTGACACCCAGATCTCAAAAGGAAGATTAAAAGAAAACAGCAACCTTCCTGTCATCCAACATGCTAATCTTATCCCATTTCATTGTGAAGACAAGAAGAAGATAAGAGCACAAGAAGTCATGCTTCTTATTTTTCCTTAGAGGTAGTGGGATGATCTCAGAGTGCTTGGATATGAGCCACTTGGCAAAGGGCACCCAGCCGCTGACCAGCCCTTGAGGCCATTAATCACACGGATCATCCAGTTGAATTTCTGTCAATGGTGACTCGTAGGATATTTATGGAGAGGAACTCAATTGATGGTAATGCCATTGAATGTCGAAGGTGGGTGGTTATATTCTCTCTTGTTTGAGATTTAATCATTTCCTGAGAATTTTAGAATGTGAATGTTACTTTTAACATCTTTTAAGCCATGCCTTAATATTTTCTAGGTATTGCTGTATGCAAATATGGGTTGCTTTGTTTGCTGGAGAGTAATGAATGAAATTTAATGTTGGGCAATCAAAGGGATACATTTACATTTCTGACATGAAGGTGCAAAAAAGGTATTTGATTAAGCATCTGAAGATCTTTTGGCCAATGACATTCCCTAAGGACGTCTTACATAAATGTTCTGGGATGATTGATATTTGACAGTAACAGCTTTATCCTATTTTATTAAACAAAGGAACATAATTAAGCATATATAGATTTTGTAAATTGCTGTCTGTTTACTACTCCCAAATATTTAATCCATTTGATTTCCATTTAAACCTACTGCCTCTTTTATATCTTTCATAGTCATGGTTTGTTAAGGGCATTATTTTACCTTTGTCCATATTAACCTTATAACTTGACGCTCTACTATATTTTCTAAGAGTTTCCTGTAACTTTTTCAAGGACCCTTCTGGATGTGACAAATATAATAGTACATCATCTGCAAATAAACTTATTTTATGCTCATCTTGTCCAACCACAAAGTCCTTAATCTCAGGATCTCTTCTAATAATTTCAGCCAGAGGTTCAATTGCCACTATGAACAATGTTGGAGACAGAGGACATCCTTGTCTACGCAATCTGCTCAAGGAGAATACTGTCGAAATTTGACTATTTGTAATCATCTTTGCCTGTGGACTGTGATATAACGGCTTAATCCAATTAATGAATCCCCTTCCTGCACTAAATTTCTCCAACGAGCATTCTAATTGTTCGAATGCCTTTTCTGCATCCAGAGAAACTGTTATACTTGGATTATGCCCTGATTTTGCCATATATATTAAACAGTCCAGCTAGATTATTCACTAATGCCTACCCTTTACAAATCCCACCTGGTCCAGATGCATTAATTTTGGTAGATATTGCCCTAGTCTGTTGGTTAATGCCTTTGCTACAATTTTATAGTCATCATTAAGAAGAGAAATTGGCCTATATGATGACTCAAGAAAAATATATCTTTAATTAGTCCACAAAAATACAATCTTCATAAAATTCCAGTCATTTTCTTTCTTAAAGACCACAAACAAAATCTTCTGCCTCTTGTTTTGTCTTGAAAAACCACTGGTTGCCTTCCAACACCTCCACCTGTAAAATCGCCAGAGTACCTGAGATTCTTTACCCGGAGTTTCTGCTTAACCTTGTCGAATTCTTTTCTGTATGACTGCTGGGCTGAAATCTTGGAAAAACGTCACCTGTTGTCCATCCCTTTTCAGCAGGGCATTATTCATTTTAGAGTACTCAAATGCTTCCCGATCCCTGAAACTCAACAGTCTGACAAGGACCATTCGAGGATGTGTATCCTCATTTTATCTAGGTCCGAAAGATCGATGGACTCAGTCAGTATTTGTCCAGTGATTGACTCAGCACGAAGTACGTCAGGAATCCAGGATTCAAAGAATTGAACTGAATCTCTTCTTTCCATACCTTCTTCCATACCAATTTTTTGTACATTATTTCATATACTAAAGTTCTCCATTTGATCATTCTTATCATGGAGCATTTGTTTTTCAATCACCTACTGTTTTGCTTGGTCATGCAGTTCTTTCAATTTCTTATCACATTTTCCTAAGTCTCTTTCAGCACTACTCATTCATTCCATTAAATCAGTGATAGACTCACTCCTGTTTTTGATCATCCGTTAAATCTTTCATCACTCCTTCAACTTTTGAAAATTGCGTTCCTAAGGTTTCCATCCCTGATAGGATTGCTTGTAATTCTCGAACAGAAGTTTCTGAAGTTGAGGCAGCTCCCGTCGGGCTATCAGCCGATGTTGCAGAGAACTCAGAGCTTCTTCCGACTTTGGTTTTGATTTTTTTCCAGTCCTCTTTGTTAGATATCCATATAAGTAAACTTTTTGTAAAAGAAAAGGTCAAAAAAAGTACTTTTGAGCCATCTTTTAAAAGCTCTTCACGGAGAGCTCAGCCAAAGCACATCTGCTCAGTCTCATTGTGTGGCCACACCCCCCAATAACAGCTTCAAAACATTGATCTGTACAGCACAGATACAGGGTCTTCAGCCTCTATTCCCTGCCTCTTCATGAGTTTGTCTATATGTCTCTTAGACATTGCTATTTTATCTACTTGACCCCATCCCTTGTGGTGCATTCCAGGCTTTACCACTATTTGTGAAAAAAATTGCCTCACACATCTTTAAATTTTCACCCTCATGCCTTAAACCAATCTCAACCCTCTTGTATTTGAAAGCATTTAAAGAAGAAAGTAAATATCATCCAGTAGGACTCACATCTAGTGTGAGGAAATGCTTTGATGAGCAGGGCCAGAATTAATATCTCGAAGTAAAGATCTGGACCCACTGCAATTCATCTACCATTACAATTGCTCCACAGCAGATGCAATAACACTGGCTCTCCACTCATCTCTGGATCACCTAGACGACAGCAATGTGCACATCAGCCTACCCTTCATCAACTACAGCTCAGCTTTCAACACCATCATACCCTTAGTACTGGTTAACAAGCTCCAAAACCTGGGCCTCTGCATCCCCTGATGCAACTGGATTCTTGACTTCCTCATCAGAAGACAACAGTCAGTATGAATTGGAAACTACGTCTCCTGCTCACTGATAATCAACACAGGCGCACCTCAAGGATCTATGCTTGGTCCACTGCTTTACTCGCTCTACTCCCAAATTCAAATGCCATTAACAAATTTACTGATGACACCACGGTCATTGGCAAAATCAAGGGGGCAACGAGGAAGCGTACAAGAAGGGATATAGATCAGCTAGTTGAGTGTTGTCACAACAATAATCTTGCACTCAACATTAGCAAATCTAAGGAGCTAATTGTAAGTTTCTGGAGGGGGAAATCAGGAGAACATGAATCAGTCCTCATTGAGGGATTAGGAATGGAAGGGGTTAAGAATTTCAAATTCCTGGGTGTCAACATCTTTAAAAATCTGTCCTGGGGCCTCCATGTCGATACAATCATGAAGAAGGCTCGCCAGTAGCTATACTTCATGAGGAGTTTGAAGATATTTGGCATGTTACCAAAGATTCCTGCAAATTTCTGCAGGTGTACCGTGGAGAGCATTCTAACTGGTTGGATCACTGTCTGGTATGGAATTGGCAATGCACAGGACAGGGAAAGACTACAGAATGAACTTGGCCAGCACTATCATGGTATCAGTTTTCATTCCATCAAGAGGTGGTGTCGTTTAAAAAAAAAAGCAGCCTCTTACCACCCAGGCCATGCCCTCTTCACACTGCTACCATCAAGAAGGCGGTAAAAGAGCCTGAAGACAAATACCCAGTGGCACAAAAACAGCTTCTTCCCCTCTGCCATCAGATTTCTGAATAAACAATGAACTACAGACACTACCTCTCTTTATCTTTTAAAATCTAATTTATAGCGATACTTACACCTGTAGTACTGCCACATAACAATGAATTTTGTGACATGCTCATGACATTAAATTCTGATTTTGATGGGATTCACTGGAAAGAGTGAGTAATACCAAAGAATTAAAAATTTTAAATTAGACATTCAACATGGTAACAGGCCATTTTGGCCCATGGTCTGTGCCACCCAATTTACATACACCCCCTGTACCTCTTTGAACGGAGGAAGTTGGAGCCCCAGGGAAAACCCACACAGACGTGGGGAGAATATAGGATTTGAAGTCCGGTCATGATTGCTGGTGCTGTAAAGGCGTGGCGCTAACCACTACACCAACCGTGTCACCCTTAATTGTAGGATTAGAATTAGGATGGGAATAAAATTGGAGTATTTTAGTATTGTGGATTATTATTTAGGTGTGGAGTTATGGACAAAATAAATGTATGAACGTCTTGCAATTAATATTGATGTGATGAGGTTGAACTCAAAGGATGGGGCCAAACGAGGAAGCTCGTAGTTGGAAAAGGAGTTTGGAATTTCCTTTATCCTCCAGGATGATCCTGGAAAAATATAATTCAACTTAAAAATGGGAGTGGTAGTATTTTTTCAAGAGTCCATGCCAGATTCCTTTGGTGGATGGCCAATATTATATCCCAGAGGGTCTTTTTTTATAAGAAAAGATTTGTGGAATCAAAGGTATACTGAGCAGAATACTATCTTTTTCAAAAGTTGTAACACATGCATTCACAGTATCTTTGGTGAAAATTAAATTAACATTTTTGAATAGGTGCAATTTGGATGTAAATATTACATTGAAAATGCTCTTCTTGTTTTTCTTCATTGTACTATGGAATATATTTCTGTGATTTGAGTATAGTACATATTCGTTGCAAGCTCTGGCCTGCAGAGGCTGCCTGAAGGAGTTTCACACAGCTGAAAGTAATTTAAAGGGCTCCAAATCCATTTAAACCATTGTATTCTTGCCTGCAAATAAAGGAAATGGATTTTGAGTTGCCAGATTTCTTCACAACAGAATGTTTTCACCTACACTTGCCCTATTCTCAGGCCACTGTCAGAGCTTGTTTTGGTTGAATAAGGGAATGAAATTTTGATCTCCCTGGGACTGAAGAAGAAAAAATTTGGAATGAATCCCCAACAGCAGACAGCGGACTTCTTAGATGAGGACCTGGTGTCCAAATGTTTCCTTAGCAAAGCAAATTTATTCAGAGCCTACATTTAGCTCTACCTTAACTGTGGTTTGGTAGCTTTCTCTATACTTAGGTGTCTTTAAGTCATAAACTGGTGAAACTATAGTCAACTGTAAAGTTTGGGAAAGTTGGAGTATGAGCCCCCTGACTTTTAAAATATCTGAAGTGCTGGTTGAAGATATGCTCTGATATGATCCTGTTCTGCACCTCCTTCTTCATTAGCCACAAAAAAGTAGATTATTTGGTGCGCCTCTTCGGTTTGTTTCTATTTTTAATATGTTTTTCTTAAAATATAAGAATTTTATTATTTTTCACAAGGTGACCATTTATTTATATAAACTGGAACTCATTTACCAATTGAACATAGTTAGAGTTGTAGATATGTAACAAGGTCTGGGTTTCCATATCTACAGTAGCTCCCTCCTCCAGCACATTTCCAGTATGGAGGGGATATTGGCTGATCAGATCAAAATTGAATCCAGAAAATTAAATCGCATTGCAAAAACTCATTCTCATATATCATGACAGATAATTAACCACATCACACTTACCAAAGAACGGAGTTTCTGGGAGAAATGAGGAAGGTGCAAGATCGATATAGACCAACAAAGAAGGAATATTAAAGTGGAAAAATGTCGCATCTGTGGCTGAAAACTGAAGTCAAAGCCAATGGAAAAACAAAAGAAAGGGCATACAAGGACGCAAAAATTAGTGAAAAGATAGAGAATTTGGAAGTTTTTAAAAACTTACCTTCCTTCTGGTAAAATTGAAGTATTAAAGGAAGGTAAAATTGAAGTATTAAAAGCTAGCAAATAATATCAAACAGGATTCAAAAAGTTTCAAGGATGCAAAGAGTAAAAGATAAGAGAGTAGATAAAGGATAAAGCAGCATTAGGCTGCTGAGGATTTGTGTATCCTACCTGTGTAGCAGGCCCTTCCAGCCTCTTACATACTGGACCCTAAATTGTCCAGTCGAATGGCAACTGGGCAATTTAAGGGGACTCCCACCCCTTCGGTGATGACGTGAGTGACGTGTCACACACGTACCGCGTCGTGGGAGGCCCTGCAGGGAATCCTCTGTTCCCTGTGTTGGTCTCCAAAAAGTAAGTGGCTGAGACGGGTATGGAATTGGGCCAGGGTGGGGGCCGCTGTAGGATCCAGGGCAAGCGCGGAGTCGGAATGCAAAGTCGGGGCTGGGGGAAAATGCTGTGGGGCTGGTGGGCCAATGCTGTCAGACCAGTGGGGAGCGGAGTGGGCTGTCAAGGGAGCGAAGTGGGCTGACGGGGAACAAAGTTGAGGCAGGACTAATGGCCATCCTTCTTACCCATAATCCTCCATGCTGCTGTAACTGTTCTGGTATTGCATGCAAGCCCTGACGTCATTTTCTACTTAGGCAGCCATGATCACTTTCAAACTGACCAGAAGCAGCTACACGGTGCGTGTATATGGGCTGGCAATTCACCTCAGGTGGTTTGCCTACCTGTGCAGTTTTTTTAAAATTCTACTGACTAATTGGCCTGAACACAATTAGAAAACCTGCCAAATTGGCAGGTTAAACTCATGTAATAATCCAATTTGTAAACCCCTACTGTATGCGTGAATGTACTATATGGGCTGACCCTGTGACATCTACCCCTCAGAATCCCCATAAAGACTATGTCCAAACCTCTCCTTCAGTACCTGCCTTGGAATCATCCAAACACGCTGATGATTTATGGTGATTAAAGCCTATGCCTATTAATCGCTGCTTCTAGTCTAATGTGGTTAATTGATAGTGCATCAATTTAATCACCATAATTTTGTGCCATAGACAAGCACATGTGGGTCCTATGGGAGCTGGGAGAGCCTGCGGCTGTAGAGATGTCTCTGCTGTCATCCACTTAGAAGAACTGATACGAGACGTGTGTGTAGCTGGATTCAAGTCTGATGAAATCTGATAGAGACTCCTGGAAAAGGACGATCCAAGCCTTCAGGAAGTTGTAGACCTGGCCAAATTGCTCAATACAGTGCAGCTAAATGCAGAGCTCTTCTGGAAATGCGGCTGCTGCGTGGGGAGCACGGGCACTGCCATCTTGGGACTTGGGGTCCCAAGTTTTCACAGCCACCATTGAGCACCTGAAGTGTTACTTCTGCGGCCATGCTAAACATCCTTTTAGGAGCTGCCCAGCCTGAAACATGACATGTTCCACCTGCAGGAAGAAGGCACACTATGGGAAGATATGTAGGTCCCAACCTTCCTCCAGCAGCACCGTGTGTGGCTGGCAGCCATCGCCATCTTGGATCATGTCACTTCCAGCACTACCTGATCATGGGGAATGGCTCAGCGGGACTATGGGGACGGCAAACCGGGACGGCACCACTTCCAGTGTCACTTCTGGAGGCAAGGAGCAGCATCCTGTGCATGGCATGGGGGAAGCCATCTTGGGGATCCTCCAAACCAATACTACAGCAGTGACCAGACGTTGTCCTTGATCATCCTGGACCAGGAGAGCCCACATCAGCTAGCCAGGACCATGATGGACATTGAGGTGAACGGTCACATCATGAACTGTCTATTTGATACTACTCCCTCGCGGTGACTCCGCCAAAGTGCAATGTCACTCTGACTTCCAAATCCCACTCGGCCGAGATCCACATCAGCTGTACTGTGACATTGACCATGCGTGGCACTAAGTACAGGCGCTTTAAATTCCTTATTATGCCACAGCTCTGCGCACCAGTCATACAGGGACTGGACTCAGTGCCAACTCAAGAGCGCCCAAATGGAATATGAAGGGCCCCACCCCCCTCAAGGTCCACAATTATCAATTTTTTAAACCACCATCCCTCCACTCCAAACATGACCTGTAGCCTGTCCACCCTCCAAGTTCCACTGCAACCCCTGTTTGAGAACCTCACCTCTGACTGCAAGCCTATCATCACCAAGAGTAGAAGATGCAGCCTCAAGAATAGAGCATTCATTAAAGCAGAAGTTAAATGACTTCTGGCTGAAAGGATCGTAGAACTCAGCACCAGCCCCTGGAGGGCACAGGTGGTAATGATAAAGAACATAAGAAATAGGAGCAGGAGTAGGCCATCTGGCCCATCTAGCTTGCTCTGCCATTCAATAAGATCATGGCTGATCTCATTCACCTACCTGCCTTTTCTCCATATCCCTTAATTCTCTTTTATGTAAATATCTATCTAACTGAATCTTAGATATGTTTAATGAAGTAGCCTCAACTGCTTCCCTGGGCTGAAAATTCCACAGATTCATTTCTTTCAGGGAAAACATTTTTTCCTCATCTCCATCTTAAATTTACTCCCCTGAATCTTGAGGCTGTGTCCCCTAGTTCTTTTCTCACCTGCCAGTGAAAACAATTTTCTGACTCTATCTTATCTCTCCCTTTCATAATTTTATATGTTTCCATAAAATCTCCTTTCATTTTTCTGAATTAAGTGAGTATAATCCCAAGCGATTTAGTCTCTCTTCTTAAGTCAATCCCCTCATCTCCAGGATCAACCTTGAACCTTCTCTGGACTGCCTCCAAAGGCAGTATATCCTTCCTCAAGTATGGAAACCAGAACTACACACAGTACTCCAGGTGCATCCTCACTAGTACCTTGTACAGTTGCAACATCACCTTCCTGGGAGAAACACCGCATGGTCATAGACTACAGTCAGACCATAAACCGATCTACCCCCCTGGATGCCTATCCCCTTCCCTGTATTGCCAACTGGTGAACGAGATCACCCAGTACCGGGTTTTCTCAACCATTGATCCTAAGTCAGTAGACCACCAATTTCCAATCCTCCCAAAGGACAGCCATTACACTGTTTTCAAGGTAGATGCCTCCTCTACCATTTCCTCTGTGTCCCCTTCAGGGTCACCAGTGGGGTCTCTGTCTTCCAGAGAGAGATGAACCAGATAGTGGACGACTATGGGGTAAAGGCCATATTTCCCTATCTGGACAATGTGATCATCTGCGGCCATCACCAGCAGGACAATGAAGCTAACCTACAAAAATTTCACCAGACAGCCAAAAGTCTCAACCTCACATATAAGCAGATGAAATGCATGTTCAGCACTTCACATCTGGTTATTCTTGGTTGTGTAATGGAGAATGGTGTTAATGGGCCCAACCCTGACCATATGTGCCCCCTGCTGGAACTCCCACTGCCCCTGAAAAGGTTCTTCAGGTTTTTTTCCTATAATGCCCAGGGGGTCCATAATTATGTAGGCAAAGCCTGTCCCCTGGTGAAAACAACCACCTTTCCCCTGTTGACAGAAACTCAAGCTGAGTTCACATGCATTAAGGACCACATCACCAAGGCAGCTATGCACACTGTGGATGAATCCATCCCATTCCAAGTGGAAAGTGATGCGTCCGACTTTGCCCTTGCTGCCACGCTCAACCATGGCACTTTTTCCTCTACCCTCCAGGGCCATGAACTCCAGCACTTAGTCATTGAGAAGGAGGCCCAGGCCATAGTGGAAGCTGTGTGCCACTGGAGGCACTACCTAGCTGGCAAACTGTTCACCCTGCAGCCACTTTTATGTTCAATAAGAAACAATGGGGAAAAATTAAGAAGCACAAGATCCTGAGGAGGAGAATTGAGTTATCTACCTACAACTACGAGATCTTGTACTGGTCCAGGAAGCTCAACGAGCCTCTCAATGCCTTGTCCTGAGGCACATGCACCAACACACAGTTGGACCACCTCCAAGCCCTCCAAAGCAGCCTCTGCCACCTCGGGGTCACCAGACTCTACCACTTCGTTAGAGCTTGCAACCTCCCTATGACAAGGCCTATGCATAAAAGGATACATTCTAGTGTGGGCATAGCATTGACTCATTGGCAGGAAGCAGAGAGTCAGAATACAGGGATCTCTGGTTAGTTGCCAGTTACTAGTGGTGTTTCACAGAGGTCAGTGTGAGGGTCACATTTTTTGTTGTGTCAATGATCTAGATTATGGAATGAATGGCTTTGTGGCCAAGTTTGCAGATGATACAAAGATAAATGGAGGAGCAAGTAGTATTGAGGAAACAAGGCAGCTACAGAGAACTTAGATTAGGAGAATGGGCAGGGAATGGCAAATGAGTTACAGGTACAATGTTGGAAAGTGTATGGACATGGACTTTGGTAGAAGAAAATAAACAGGTATACTAGTTTTGAAATGGGGAAAAAACTGAAAATTTTCAGGTGCAAAGGAGTTTGAGAGACTTTGTGCAAGGCATTCTGAGTCAATGGTGAAGAAGGCAAATGCAATGCTAGCGTTCATTTCAAGAGGAATAGAATATAAGAGCAGGGAAGATGGGGCTTTGTAAGGCATTGGAGAGACCTCACTTTGAGTGTTATGAACAGTTTTGGCTTCCTCATTTAAGAAAGGATGTACTGACAGTAAGGGTTCAAAGGAAGTTCGCAAGGATTATTCAAGGAATGAAAGAATTATGAAGAACATTTGATGGTTCTTGGCATGTACTCATTGAAATTTAGGCGAATGGGGGAAGATCTCATTGAAACATTTTGAAGTTGAAAGGATTGGACAAAGTTGATGAAAAAAGGTATGAAAGTTGAGGGCACAACGGGATTGATGGGCATCCACTTAGAACAAAGATGCAGAGGAATTTCTTTCGCCAGAAGGTGGTGAATCTGCCACAAGTTGCTGTGGAGGCCAAGTCATTGGGTCTATTTAAGGCATGGATTGATAGATTCTTGATTAGCCAGGACATCAAAGATTATGGGGAGAATGCTGGGCAGTGGGGGTGAGTGGAAAAATGGTCAGCTCAAGATTAAATAGTGGGGCAGACTCGATGGGCTGAATAGCCTATTTCGGCTCCTATGTTTTACTGTCTTCTTAGAGCTTTAATAATCTTACATTGCCCTGATGTCATCTTTAATTAAGAGCACTACTCACCTCCCTTATCTTCTTGACTTTTTTCAATATAACTGGTTCCCTTGGGTATTTAATTCTCAATAATCTCCACCTTGAAATCACATTTCTATAGTGGGGCTGTGGGAAAATGGATCAGCTCATAATTAAATGGCAGGGCAGACTCAATGGGCTGAATAGCCTATTTCTGCTCCTATGTCTTATGGTCTCACAGCATATGGCAGATTTTGATCATGTCATTTTGGACAAGCTGATTTTCTACAGGGATCATTTCTGAGATATGTAGATAAGGTGAAAGGGGTGCAGAGGAGATTCTTCAGGACTTTGCCAGGAGTAATGGACATGAGTTACAAAGAGAGGTTTGATAGGCTGAGTATAGAGTGTAGGAGGCTGAGTGTAACCATATCAGAGGATATCTTTTTTAAGATGAGGAAATTTTAGGGGAAATTTCAAGACTTTTTTCTTTTACGTGGAGTGGTGAATGCCTGCAATTTATTGTTGGTAGTGGTGGTGGAGGCCATTACAATGGAAAATTTAAAAGACACTTAAATAAGCACATGGATGTAAAAAAAAGTGGAGGGTTATGTTTTTGTGAAATAGAGAAGCATTAAATTGTTGTGGACTAGGTTTACTCAGGTCAGCATAACATTGTGGGCTGAAGAGCCTGTATTGTACTGTAATGTTCTATCATAATGAGGTTAATAAAATCATGAGGTGCATGAATAAAGTGAATGCTCACAGTCTTTTTCCCCAGTGTAGTTGATTTCAGAGTAGAGAGCATAGATTCAAGGTGAAGGGGGAAAGATTTAAGAGGGACTGGAGAGGCAACTTTTTCATTCAGAGGGAAGTTCTTATCTGGAGGGAACTGAGGAAGGAAACTGGGAAAAGAAATGAGCATCATTTTGACATTCAAAGGACTTTTGGATAGATATACAGTAGGGATAATAGGGGCTTAGAAGGATAGTGACTAAATTGATGTAAATTAGACTATCCCAGAATTCCAACTTGGTTGGCATGAGTTGGGCCATGCGATTTGATCCTATGAGATGATAAAAGGATGCTGCTGTTCCTGTTCTGTAGGAAAGAAAATAAAGCCATTGATAATTTCCAGCAATCCATTACTTATTTGTGACAAGTTGGCTGATGTACTGTGGAAAGCATTCTGTCTGGTTGCATCACTGTCTGGTATGGAGGTGCCAATGCTCAGGACAGGAAAAGAATTACAGAGAGTTGTTAACTCGGCCTGTGACATCACAGACAAAAGTCTTCACTCCATTGAGGGCATCTACAAAAGGCAGTGTCCTAAGAAAGCAGTCACTATCCTCAAGGACCCCACTATCCAGGCCATGCCCACTTCACTCTGTTACCATTGGGAACCTGAAGATGAGCACTCAGTGGCACAAGGGCAGCTTTTTCCCCTCTGCCATCAGACACTACCTCACTCTGTCTTTTTCTTGCACAGTTTTATTTATTTTGAAATATGGTTTATAGAAATATTTTCACTGCCACAAAATAATGAATTTTCTGAAATGTTCATGACTAAATTCTGATTCTGATATTCAAGGTTTCTCTAAAGAGGCCAAAGATATATATATATCTATATCTCTCTATCTATATATCTATATCTATAAATATAGATATAGATAGATAGAGAGATATAGATAGAGAGATGGAGAGAGAGAGAGAGAGATCGATATATAGATATAGATTGACAGATATTAGATATGGATATAGATAGATAGATATAGATATAGATAGATATAAATATAGATAGATAGATATAATTTAGATATATAGAGATAGAGAGAGATGGATAGATATAGATATATAAGAGAAAGATAGATATAGATATATAGATAGAGAGAGCTAGATATAGAAAGAGAGAGAGAGAGGTATAGATATATAGATAGATATAGATATATATGTGTGGTACCGACCTGCGCAACCTCATCCAACGAACCCCTACAGCCGACAAGGTTGTCATCCTGGGCGACTTCAACGCTCGTGTCGGCAAAGACTCAGAAACCTGGCCAGGAATCCTGGGCAAGCATGGCGTCGGCAAGTGCAACGGCAACGGCAAATGGGCGCCTCCTGTTGGAGCTCTGCGCAGAACAGCGGCTTGTCATTACAAACACCCTTTTTCAGCAGAGGGACAGCCTTAAGACCACCTGGATGCATCCCCGATCCAAACACTGGCACCTCCTGGACTACATCCTGGTGCGAGAAAGTGACAAACAAGATGTGCTCCACACCAGGGTCATGCCTAGCGCGGAATGCCACACTGACCACCGGCTGGTTCGCTGCAAGCTCAACCTTCACTTCAAGCCAAAGCCCAGGAACAATAAAGCCCCCAGAAAGAGGTTCAATGTTGGAAAACTGCAGTCAGACGAAGCGAGAGGAAACTTCCAGGCAAACCTCAAAGCAAAGCTCGACGTTGCAACCCGCCTCACGGACCCGTCCCCTGAAACCCTCTGGGATCAGTTGAAGGCTACCATACTGCAATCCACTGAAGAGGTACTGGGCTTCTCCTCCAGGAAAAACAAGGACTGGTTTGACGAAAACAGCCAGGAAATCCAGGAGCTGCTGGCAAAGAAGCGAGCTGCCCACCAGGCTCACCTTACAAAGCCGTCCTGTCCAGAGAAGAAACAAGCCTTCCGTCGCGCATGCAGCCATCTTCAGCGCAAACTCCGGGAGATCCAAAATGAGTGGTGGACTAGCCTCGCCAAACGAACACAGCTCAGCGCGGACATTGGCGACTTCAGGGGTTTCTACGAGGCTCTAAAGGCTGTGTACGGCCCCTCACCCCAAGTCCAAAGCCCGCTGCGCAGCTCAGACGGCAAAGTCCTCCTCAGCGACAAGACCTCCATCCTCAACCGATGGTCAGAACACTTCCAATCTCTTTTCAGTACCAACCGCTCAGTCCAAGATTCCGCCCTGCTCCAGCTCCCTCAACAGCCCCTAAGGCTAGAGCTGGATGAGGTTCCCACCCTGGATGAGACATATAAGGCAATCGAACAACTGAAAAGTGGCAAAGCAGCAGGTATGGATGGAATCCCCCCAGAAGTCTGGAAGGCTGGCGGCAAAACTCTGCATGCCAAACTGCATGAGTTTTTCAAGCTTTGTTGGGACCAAGGTAAACTGCCTCAGGATCTTCGTGATGCCACCATCATCACCCTGTACAAAAACAAAGGCGAGAAATCAGACTGCTCAAACTACAGGGGAATCACGTTGCTCTCCATTGCAGGCAAAATCTTCGCTAGGATTCTACTAAATAGAATAATACCTAGTGTCGCTGAGAATATTCTCCCAGAATCACAGTGCGGCTTTCGCGCAAACAGAGGAACCACTGACATGGTCTTTGCCCTCAGACAGCTCCAAGAAAAGTGCAGAGAACAAAACAAAGGACTCTACATCACCTTTGTTGACCTCACCAAAGCCTTCGACACCGTGAGCAGGAAAGGGCTTTGGCAAATACTAGAGCGCATCGGATGTCCCCCAAAGTTCCTCAACATGATTATCCAACTGCACGAAAACCAACAAGGTCGGGTCAGATACAGCAATGAGCTCTCTGAACCCTTCTCCATTAACAATGGCGTGAAGCAAGGCTGTGTTCTCGCACCAACCCTCTTTTCAATCTTCTTCAGCATGATGCTGAACCAAGCCATGAAAGACCCCAACAATGAAGACGCTGTTTACATCCGGTACCGCACGGATGGCAGTCTCTTCAATCTGAGGCGCCTGCAAGCTCACACCAAGACACAAGAGAAACTTGTCCGTGAACTACTCTTTGCAGATGATGCCGCTTTAGTTGCCCATTCAGAGCCAGCTCTTCAGCGCTTGACGTCCTGCTTTGCGGAAACTGCCAAAATGTTTGGCCTGGAAGTCAGCCTGAAGAAAACTGAGGTCCTCCATCAGCCAGCTCCCCACCATGACTACCAGCCCCCCCACATCTCCATCGGGCACACAAAACTCAAAACGGTCAACCAGTTTACCTATCTCGGCTGCACCATTTCATCAGATGCAAGGATCGACAATGAGATAGACAACAGACTCGCCAAGGCAAATAGCGCCTTTGGAAGACTACACAAAAGAGTCTGGAAAAACAACCAACTGAAAAACCTCACAAAGATAAGCGTATACAGAGCCGTTGTCATACCCACACTCCTGTTCGGCTCCGAATCATGAGTCCTCTACCGGCACCACCTACGGCTCCTAGAACGCTTCCACCAGCGTTGTCTCCGCTCCATCCTCAACATCCATTGGAGCGCTCACACCCCTAACGTCGAGGTACTCGAGATGGCAGAGGTCGACAGCATCGAGTCCACGCTGCTGAAGATCCAGCTGCGCTGGATGGGTCACGTCTCCAGAATGGAGGACCATCGCCTTCCCAAGATCGTATTATATGGCGAGCTCTCCACTGGCCACCGTGACAGAGGTGCACCAAAGAAAAGGTACAAGGACTGCCTAAAGAAATCTCTTGGTGCCTGCCACATTGACCACCGCCAGTGGGCTGATAACGCCTCAAACCGTGCATCTTGGCGCCTCACAGTTTGGCGGGCAGCAGCCTCCTTTGAAGAAGACCGCAGAGCCCACCTCACTGACAAAAGGCAAAGGAGGAAAAACCCAACACCCAACCCCAACCAACCAATTTTCCCTTGCAACCGCTGCAATCGTGTCTGCCTGTCCCGCATCGGACTGGTCAGCCACAAACGAGCCTGCAGCTGACGTGGACTTTTTTACCCCCTCCATAAATCTTCGTCCGCGAAGCCAAGCCAAAGAAAAAAAAGAAAAAAGGTGGTATTTATGCTAACCTCATGAGAATGATCCCTACATTCTTCACAAGAATTATTTTGATTTTGATCCCAAAATGAGACTTCAATGTCCCATTTCCATTCAATAATCTGAAACTGCAAGCCTTATCCCTGATGCCAGGTTAAACAAGAAAGTTGGCAGACATTGTGATTGCAGTTAATACACAAAAGTACTGGAGAAACTCAGCAGGTCATGCAGCGTCCATAGAAGACAAAAATAATAAACAACATATAGGGCCTGAGCCTTTTGTCAGGGTATGAACAAAGAGCAGGCAGGCACCTGAGTAAAAAAATGGAGGGAAGAGGGAAAAAGGGTAGGGAGAGGAGCACAGGCCAACAGGCAGGTGGTCAAAGGTGGAAGGGCAGAAGGGGAAAAAAACTAAAGTGATGGGGGAAGGATAGCTCTCTGAATGAGAGGTAAAGGGGCACAGAGCAGGAGGAAAGGAGAAAGTGGGAGAGGGAAAGAGAGAGAGAGAGAGAGAGAGAGAGAGAGAAAGATAGGGACCTAATAGAAACCAGAAAAGTCAATGTTCATGCCATCTGGTTGGAGGGTGCCCAGATGAAATTTTAGGTACTGTTCCTCAAATTTGCAGGTGGCCATTGTTTGGCAGTACGAGGCCATGGACAGATATGTTGGTGCAGGAAATGGCTGCAGAATTTAAATAATTGGCCACTGGGAGGTCCCTGCTATTACAGCAGACAGAGCAAAGGTGTCTTTTTGCTCATCTCCCAGTCTGCATCCAGTCTCCCTGATGTAGAGGAGTCCACAACAGGAGCACCAGATGCAATTGATGACTCCTGCAGATTTACAAGTGAAGTGTTGCTTTCCTTGGAAGGAGTGTTTGAGGCCCTGAAGAGTAGTGAGGGAGGGGGTCTGGGCATGTGCAGCATTTCCTATGGTTACAAGGATATGCACAAAAGGGACAATTATTGGGAAAGGATGAGTGGATGAGGAAGTCGTGGAGGGAATGGTCCCTGCAGAAAGAGAGAGAGGAAGAAGCATATAGTGGAGGGATCTTGTTGGTGGCGGAGATTGTTGGATGTGGAGGCTGTGGACAGGGGGAATCCTGTCCTTGATGTGCAAGCACAGAGGAGCTAGGGCAGTTGTGTGGGAAATAGATGAGATGTAGGCAAGAACTGAGATGATGGTGGTGGAGGGGAAACCATTTTTTTTAAGAAGGAGGACATCTTGGATGATCTGGAATGTAAGACCTTATCCTGGGAGCAGATGAGACAGAATCAGAAGAATTTTTAAAAATATTTTTTTATTTTTCACACTGTGAACCATATCAACCAAAATATGTACAAACGAATCTCATTAAATTTGCACAGTGGTCTTTTCTCCCCTTTCCACCCCCCCCCCCCCCCCCCTCTTCCCTCCCTTTTGGAAAGATCTTAAATCAGCAAGGTATGGAAGGCTACAGATCAAATCCGGGTAGGTGGTGGATTGAAGGACTTTTTCTTTTCTCTGTGCTGTACGACTCTATATTGATTTTTAAACTCTCATTATTACCCTATCACACTGGCCACAACCTCTTCTCACTGCTACCTTCTGGCAGAATGTACAGAAACCCAAAAGCCAGTACCTCCATGTTCAAGAATAGTTTATTTTCAAAAGCTTGCAGACTCTGGAAATTCCCCTTGCTGCCCTCATCATAGAATACTCAAACAGCACAAAAAAACTGATGCACTATTTGCAACAGCCTTTATTTGCACGAGGATTACTGTGAATATTTAGGATCGATCACTTGTATTAATTGTGTCTTTTAATTTAATTCAATGAATTTATTATAGTATTGTAATTTTTCTTTACAAATACCTGTTCAACTGCAGCAAGTAAAAATTTTGGTGCATTATACAATGTGTATGACAAACACATTATCATTATTGATTTTGAATTCATGTATGGGTTTGACCCTTTAATTTGAAATCTCTTTTAGCACTGCAAAACTCAAATGATATGTTTTGGAGTATTAAGGGATCTCTTTACAAAGAGCAAGCACTTGTCAGCAAGTAAGTTTGAGGTGACATGCTCAAAAAAAGGAAAAAATCTAGTTTTTCATTAGATTTAAATGTGTAATTAAGCTCTTACATTGCACTCAGAGATAAAGAGAGCTATGAGGAAACCAAGTAACTATTGTAGTATTGAGCAAAGTAGTGAATGAATTATTAAATATGTAGTTTTCTGGAGCATAGTCAGACAATTCATGCTGACAAAAATACTTCTACTGGAAGGAGTTGCTTTTTAAGTGTAGATTGTGTTTTAATTCTGAGTGCACCAGGCATTGGTATGTATATTATACATAAAAGTTGATATACCCTAAAGAGCAAGATAACAAATATAAGTTGGCATTGAATTCAGGACAGCAATAATTTTCTGTATACTGTATCTACTTCTAATAATTTTTAAATGATTTTCAAGTTTAACAGTAGTAGTCCAGCCAAGAAAGGCCAAACTGTTCTGCTGCTCACCTTACTGCTGAGTCCATCAAATCTCTCAGAATGAATGCAGAAGGGACATATTCACTCCATATTCCATCTCTCAGCTTTATTTTAGCCATGGTGAACAAAGAAGCATTCATTTATCTCATTTATTTGAAAATATTCATCTCTGCAGCTCATTCCATGTCTCTTTCAGGATGTCTCAATTGCTTTACAAAGTGCTGTTGTGTTGCAGAAGACCCAATTGCCAATTTGAGCACCATTTCGCACAAGAAACAATGTGCAAATCGATACACGATCAATAACTTAAAGCACGAGAGTTATAGAACTATAGGCTATTATTTACAATTAACTTGAAGGTCATGCTGTACTGTGACCCAGGCTTTCTGGGGAGGGGGTTATGGTGTTGGAGCTTTAATACATGGTCAAAAGGGAGGAGCCACAGGTACTGTCATAGGACAGGGAAGAGTCAGATTAAGGAATGTACAGCAGTTCACCCACAAACAACCAGATAATCTGTTTTAATAATGTTACAAGAGGATAAATTTAGATGAGAAAGTAGGAGTAGAATCATTAAATAGAAACATAGAATTTCACCATTCAGTCCATTGCCTCTTGTCTTGGTATCGCACTGTGTAAATTTCTAGAAAATACTTAATGATTCTAGCTAACAACAAAAGTACTTCAGAGAACAAAAGAAAAGCTTGCAATGATGGACAGCATCTTCATTGAGATTTATTTCCAGATTGGGAAATCAATTCTGCCCAGTTTTACACTGTAGTATCTATATCAACAGCAAAGAGAATAGTTGGTCATCTGCTACAAATTGTAAAGGACAAGATGCCTGAAGTTTCATAAGGCCTCTTTTTTATAGGGGCATCTTAAACATCTTCAATGTATGGGAGGCGATGGACTTGTCTATGCTTGATACCTTATGTAGTCTTCTGCATTCTTGGGGCCAGGTGCAACAAGTCAGGATACTTCCTGCAGTATACATATAGAAATTTGAGTATTCACCTTGCTGTTACATCTCCTTCATCACCATACAGGGTCTTAAACAGCCCTTCCATGAGTGGTAAAGATTCACATGCTCCTCCTCTAACATCAGCCACTGCATTTGATGTTCCTGAATGCACCTTATCTATAGGTGAGACCAAATGCAGACTACTTGTGGACCATTTTGCAGAGGTATCTATATTCTGCAATGGTCATTCTGAGCTTCTGATGGATGCCATTTCAACTCCCCTTTTCATTCCCACATTGACTTGTCCACCCTGGGCCTTCTCCACTTTTATGGAAGTGGAGACAAAGTAGAGGAACAACACCTCATATTCCACCTGAGCAGTCTATTGCCCATTGGTGTGAGTATAGAACTTCCTGATTTCAGGTACCCTTCTGCTCTTACCTTTTTTTTGTCCTATTTCTTACTCATTCTTTCCTCCCTTTTGGTTCCATTCTTCTTCAATCCCATCCCCAGCTGATTCTTCCATTGTTTCCCCACTCCCTGACTTTAGTTCCATTTGGTCTCTCTTTATGCCACTATTCTCACATTTACTTCTTATCAGGGAGTCCTTGTCTTTCATTCACCCACTTCATCCTGTATAACTCCTCTTCCTCCACCTGACCCCTTTGTTTTTCTTCCCTCCCTTTGTCTAGCATCTGCTAATCTACTGCCCCTGTCTATCATGCTTCATCTCTACCTGTTCACCTATTCCACATTCTACACTATCTGCAAGTCCTACCTTCGTGTCATCTGCAGACATGTTCACTGGACAAAGTCATTTATAAAAATCACCAAGAGCAGGAATCCCAGAACAGATCCTTGCTGAACACTATTAGACACCAACCTCCAGGCAGAATTTGCTCTATCTCCCACTACACTCTGCCTTCTGGGGGCAGTGAATTCTGATTCTATGCAGCCTTGACTCCAAGGCAACTTTTAACTTCAGCATGAGGAACATCCTTCTCATGTTATGTCGAAGTGGGAGTATTTCACTGTTGGAAGCTACATTGACTGTTGTATATTAGAATGGCAGGACAGATCCTGGACTAAAATTCTGTTTTTAAAAATAGACCTCTATCTTATAGTGAAAGTCATGAACATTTGTAGGAAAATCAGGGAATGATAGGCAGTGATGTACCATCAATAATCACAAAAGGCTGAAGTTGTGAAATTAACTAAAGACTGGAACAAACATCAACCTTATTGACTGATCAAAGCAAAGAGAAAGGGGGAGCATGCAAGGGGCTATGGGTAGGATTGGTTTTGGGAGGCATGTCCATCTGGCAGCAGCCAATCATGGCGTAACAGTGGTTGACCAGTAAGAAAAATCACAAGAATGAGGGAGAACAGAAACACATTGTCTGATTGACCTGTGTAGATAGTCATTTTTTTTGTATCTGAAATAAAAAGTGGTCGTGTGAAATAGATAAGATGGTTCGTTTGAAATGTAAAGGTATAAATATATTTGAACTTTAAGGTGTTAGCAAATATCAACTAAAGATGATCATATTTAATGAACCTCAATAATTGTTGAATTGGTGAAAACAAACTTTGGAAACTAAACCAATTAGTTGCCACTTCTGGGTGTCACGGGGTTGTCCATATTCTTCTTCATAATGCCAGTCAACACAGTTAAAATGGGATGAGATTTAAATTCTATCCCACATTGTCAGAAGCAGAATATGATAGAAGTGTTAATGTTCACCAGCATAAAGGAATGAATCTTGATCATTCTTGTTCAGTTCTCGAGGGAAAAAATGAAATCCTCAAAATATCAAGGCTTTGTGGATGTAGCTGTAGAGCATATTCTATCCATTTACATGTTATCTAATTTGACATTCATGTTTTCTTGGCAAAAATACTGTACTGGGAATGTTACAGGTGCTGGAATAGTTCTGCCAAGTTTTTCTTTTCAAGAACATCGATGTATTAACAGGCATAAAATATTGACTCAAATGCCAAAATGATTTATAACATACACAAGTAGCTTGATCTTGGGGATAATATGAGGCATATAATAAGCTGAAAAGGATAAAAATCTCTCTAGCCCCAACTAGTGGTATTACAATTTCATAGAATAATGTTCATTCCCAGATCAGTTCAGAATCATTCCTATGAAGCACAATGCTGTTGCTATACAATACAATGGAGATTGTCTTCTGTGTGAAGATGAAAATTTATATCCACAAATTGGATAATAATGGCAACACTATTGTGAACTAATGCTTCTGAAGCTATCCTTCACCCACTACAGTACTGACTTGACAAGTATGCTATTTAGTAGTCAGCTAACTTGGTCCATTGTGATATTACTGAGCCACATTTCAGTAAACCAACCAGTGAATATTCAACTGGATTTTTTTTCCAAATATTCTTCCTATTGAGGATTATTGAATACATTCAAATGGAGTGAGATATATCAACTAGTTGAGTGGTGTCACAACAACAACCTTGCTCTCAATTTTAGCAAAATTAAGTAATTGATTGTGGACTTCAGGAAGGAGAAACCAGGAGAACACAAACCAGTCCTCATTGAGGGAGTCAGCAATGGAGATGGTAAAGAACTTCAAATTCTTGGGTGTCAACATCTTTGAAAATCCATACTGGGCTCATCATGTTGATGCAATCATGAAGAAGGCACTCTTTAGGAGTTGGAGGAAATTTGGTGCGTCACCAAAAACACTTGCAAATTTCTACAGTGGGAGAGCATTATGACAGGTTGCATTACTACCTGATATGGAGGTGCCAATGCATAAGATAGGAATAGGCTAAAGAGGATTATAAACTTGGCCAGCACCATCATGGTTATTAGTCTCCACTCCAATAAGGACATCTTTACAGAACTGTTGCTGCAAAACAACAAATTTTGTGACACATGTTCATGACAATAAACCTATTTCTGATTCTGATCATCAACTGAGGGAGATCTGGAGATAATATTCAGCAGGAGAATTCCTTGGCTACATAAGACCTGATGTCATTGGATTCCATGGGGTCCAGAGTTAATACTGAAAGCTTTAATGTCACTCCCTCCAGATTGTGGATGCTGAAGACAAAATCAATGTTTTTGGCAATGTTAATTAGATTTTGTACTGAGTGACTCACTAGTCAAGCCACATTGAGCTATGCATCATTTCTGTATACTATGGACCTGCTGTAATGCCAGCAGAACCAAGAAAGTGGAGAGCACAGACACAGTGCTGCTCGGAATGTTTCAATTGCCCAGACAAAATGTCAGGAGCTTGGTAGAGGCATTAAAGGAGGCAATGGTACTTTTAAGTAAAATCCTGCAACCACAAGGTCTGTGCCCAAGATTGTGGTGCCTGTCCTCGGCAGCGCCCACGAGGCACAGGACACTTGAAACGGGGAGAACACTCCCCATTTAGAAGGAGAAGGCAGTGGACCAGCAAGATCAGCAGCTGAGGGACCTACAAAGGTGGGGGACCTGCATGGGCTGTGGGCTGCTGGACATTGACTCATGGGAACCAAGTATCGGAGTTGGGATTGGAGAGGGAGCTGAGGGCAAGAAGGTCTCCCAAAGAGCCTTGGGCACTGATCGTATCAGAGGTTTGAATCAGGAGCTTGAGCTGCCAGTGAATTGAACAAGAATCTGTATGGCTGCAGAGGGTGCAGGAGTGCTTGAGGGAAATCCATGGTCCCTCAGTGACTCTGAAAGGACTGTTTCTTGCTTCTCTTTCTCTCTTACTGCAAGGTGCACCAGGCAATACCTATAGCAACTCTTTATCTCCCTTACAGCAGGCAAAAGTTAAAGTATATCATATTTTTAAAAAAAATTATTATTATGTGACAATGAAAGGAATCGAACCTTGAACATATAGGCAAGATGAAGTAGATGTAGCTGACTTATTTCTCCTGAAGAGCATTAATGAACAAAATTATTTTTTCATGAAGTCTGGAAGTCTTTGCTAAATCTTCCTCTTATTCCAGTTATATTTCATTACAAATTATAATTCTTAAGCTGCCATGATGGGATCTGTATCTCAATTAAAAGTCCACCTTTCTGAATGTCAGTGAAATAATCATTACTCTTGCATACCTCCACTTTGGGTCGGGTATCTTCATTATGGGAAATGATGTACCTAGGATTGTAGTGGGGAGAAACTGCAATATTTGCATAAAGATGTGATTCCGTGAGTATAGCTATGTCAGCCTGTTCCTTGATTAGTTTCTATCTGTTCGATCATTGAAGTTGGACTAAATTTGGATCATGCTCAAGTCAAATCATCCATCTAATTTTATTAATGTTTTTATGTGGAGTAGCTAAATACAACTGAATAATTGGCACTTTTTCCCAGTCATATACAAAACTCAATTTTTCTCTTTCACTATATCTGTTTCTATACCTAATTTAGCCTTATCTCTGCCCAATTTCCTTTTCTGTACCACATTCTATCCTTAAGTTGCTTTGTTTCAAAGGATTGCCTGTTGTTTTTCTCATTTGACTAGGTTCAAACTGTAAGCACATTCTTTTTCAACTCACAGTTCTAGTAACTGATGGAGTGAAAATATATGAAACAGAAGGATGAGCAGATCACAAGGTGCCACAATTGGGGTCAATTCCTCAGACAATTAACATTCACTTCACAACTCTCTTCTGCTTTGTAATCCATTGAAATTAATTGAGGGCAAATCACGAAGCTTAATAGGGAATGGTGCGAACTGGCTTTCCTGAATCATTGTCCAATCTAATACCAATTGATGGGCCGTCATGTGGAGCAACAAAATAGTCAAAGCATGTGTGAATTAATTAGCTAAGTGTACATCGGTAAACTACATGGAAAATGTTCACATAACCATATTAACAATAATAGGTTGAGATCATTTTAAAATTCTACATGACTACTGATTTAATTAGTGGTTATTTTCAGATATTTTAATAATCAGTATACAGCATTTAATTATCTAAATGAGTAAATAAAGATAAATATTTTGGGGACATGTCCCTTTCACTTATCAAATGAATACATTTGCACAAAGGAAATTTTGTATTTGAGCTCTCAGAGAAACAGTTTAAAAAAAACTATTAGACAGTTTCTTATCATCAACTGTTTTTCTGGAACCAGATAATATGGATACTACATACACTGCAAACCACTTGTAATTGAGAAAACCAAAAACGAAGACCACAATGTGTACCTAATTGCAACATTACGGCCTCAATAAAACATGAATAATTATGCAAAATGATAACAGAACTAATGCCTTTTTAGCCTGCTTCTTCCTTCTACATATGTCGTATTTTTGGCATCTATTCAGACATAGTTTCAACAAGTTGTATTTGCTGAAATTCTAAAATAATTTTAAGAGATGAGCTATTTCTCGAAATAACAGCCAAAACAAGGAATGCTGTTAGTAATGGATGTCTCTGCATGTTATATTTATTCTGTATTACCAATTCAGCCACCTTTGTTTCTCAAGTAGGAATTATGTTAATATAAATTATTATATTTCAATTTGTTGTTTCTTCTCTTTTCTTCATCTGTTCTCACTGTATTTTTCATGATCTTTCATGGCTTTTTATCTTTTTGACACTTAATTGATCTGAAATTCTGAGTAATTTTGGGCTATAGTGCTGCATTGACCAAAAATATTTCACAGGGAAAGAAAGTTTGACTTGGTAGTGGCCCATGGCCTGCGCCTCAACCCGACACAGGAAATGGCTGTCAAATGTGGCGATTGGCAAAGCATCATGTGGGCTGAAACGCCCATTTCTATAGGCTGCCAGCAAAGTGGTGAAACTGGCCAATCACCGCAAGGGGCCATATCGGGGCCCGGGCATCCAAGGTAACCAATCGGCAGCTGGCCCACTCAAGCCACATCCCAGTGGTGACACGGCTGAGCTAACTATAAAAGGCAGAGCTACCACTGAATAAACTCAGTGTCGAATACACTTTACTGGTTTGTGTGTCTTTCTTCTCCTGTGGATTCAAGCTACAGCCTTAGGGCAATAACCGAGAGCTATAACCAAGCTGTAGCCATAGCAACCTTGCTACAACTTTTTATTTTAAAATTATTGAAATCTCAGAGTTTTTACAATCAACACCAACATTTAATTCTGGATTATAGATCATAGAACTTTACAGCATATAGGCCCTTCAGTCCACAATGTTGCGCTGATCAACGTAAACTTTGTCCACAACAATCTAATCCTTCCCTACCTGAGACTTATAACCCACTATTTTACATCCAATTGCCGATCTAAGAGCTCCATAATCACCCCCAACAAAATGCATTCCAAGCACATGCCACTAACTTACCTCTGACATCTTTCCTAAACTCTTCTCCATTTATCATAAATGGATCTACTCTTGTTTGTCACCTATATTAATATGGCAATTTATCAATAGTTAAAATGATTAGTAAATTTGAAAATGACTCTAAAATTGTAAGTGTAGTGTATAGTGAGGACAGATATCTTTTATATCAGGATCTAAATCAGTTGGGAAGGTGGACCAAGGAGTGCCAAATGGAATTTAGCTCTGACAAGTGTGAGGTTTTGCACTTTAGTAAGTCAACCAGGGTAGGATTTAGATCTTTATCTCCTAATGATGCTGCAAGACTGCCCGAGTTCCTCCAGCATTTCTGCGTGTGTTTTACTGCAATCTGCAGATTTTAATGTTTCACTCTTACACTGTAAATGGCAAGTTCTTAGAGAATGATGGAGAACAGAGAGACCTGGGAATACTGGTGCATCGTCCCATGAAAGTAGCAACTCAGGTTGACAGGGTGGTGAAGGGAGCAACTGATACACTTACCTTCTTTGGCAGGATGTTGAATGTAGAATTTGTGATTCACCAGTACACTTGGAGCACTATGTGGTAACCCAGCGATAGGAATGTTATCAATAAGTTGGAAGGGGTATAAAGGAGATTCATCAGGATGTTGTCGGAAGTAGAGGACGTGCTATAATGAGAGATTAGATAGGCCAGTTCTTTATTCCTGAGAGCATGGGAGCCTGATGGGTGACCTTATGGAGTTTTATAAAATCTTGAGAGGCATGAATAAAGTCAATACTCATAGTCTTTCTCCCAGGGTAGATGACCCTAAAAACTAGAGGGCATATGTATGTTTAAGGCAAGAGGAGAGAGATTTAAGAGGAAATTGAGGGGGCAGCTTTTTCCACACAGAGGATCAAACTGCCAGAGGAAAATGTAGAAATGGGTATAACTTTGACATCCAAAAAACATTTGAACATATATAAATAGGAAAGGGTGAGAATAATATGGATCAAATGCTGCCAAATGGGATAGACAAGTTGGGCCAAAGGCCTGTTCCATGTTGTATGGCTCGACGGCTCTAATCCTTCATAAATTTTGGTGCTTACTTAAATCTTTCACATTTATTTTGAAATCATGCATTAAAGGCAACATTACATAATGAAAATCTCATTATAAAACAGTGTAAAAAGCAGATACATAATTTTTGTCAATACAACTTTTTCTCGACAGAAGCAGATATATTTTAAGTAATGAACAAAATCTTAGAAGCCCATGGTTTATCAGATAAAGTCTGAGGCAAAAATATCAGAGAATTGGCTAAATTTGCAATTTTTCAATAAATCTACAAATTCAAGTTTTCAGTATTTTCAGAAAATGAAAAACTAAAACTGACAATTTTCAGTTAGACAGAATATAAATGAATAATAACAATTTCAAAAAGCTTCAGGAACATTATATGCATCTTTCAGTAGATCTGTTAAATACTAACTATGGAAATTGCCCTGTGGGCAGTAAATGGGTTAAGATTCAATCTGAACTGAACTGTCTGTTTTTATTCACTTGAGTTTTCATGTCTCAAGTTGCTTACACAATACATGCTGGAGCAAGTGCCCAAAGAAGCCTGAAGGATAAGTAACCCAGCAGGTGTGACTGCAAAAAGTGACCTGTGGAATTTTTTGTTAGCACAAATGCAGTTGCCTTGCCTTGCAAAAAGAATTAGGTAATCTTTTGGTCAAATGTGATCCACAGCTGTTTAAATTGCTGTCAGCTCCAACCAGTTGGAGAGTTCCCATTTGGAATATAAGGTGTTGTTGCCTTTTTATGAATAAATTTTACTAAATAAACATAATATATAAAATTAATATATTTTTGCACAAATAAAATTACTCATTCATTTTTGTGGCAAAAGATGCATATTGAATATTGACTTGACCAGTTCTGTCTCATATTTTAAAAAATATTTAGGAATCTGGGTTTAAAAATGGCAATGGGAGCATTTGTAATTGAAATTACTCCATTATAGGATAAAAACAGACTGTTATGAATTTTGTTCTTAGTAGAATAATTCATTAAAAAAATTAAACCAGAAGACACCACTAAAGGGTGAAATAATATCATTTTTGATTGATTTTTGATAATGTGTTGACATTTCATTGCTCTGTTATCATCAGTATAAACCAAAATTATTCCATGGGGTGGAAGGATAAGGATAAATTCATTGAAGATATTGGCAAAAAAATAGAAGTGTTATGTTTTTCTATAGTTATATATATTTATCTGAGCGAAACACAAAATTGTCTAGACGCTGTGGTTGTAGTAAAAATACACCGAAATGCTGAAGGAACTTAACTGGTCTTTCATCGTCCATAGGAGTCAAAGATATATGGCTGACATTTTGGGCCCAAGGCCTTCTTCAAGGATAAGCAGAATGAGGAAAAAAAAACAGGAAATCTCAGAATGCAGACAGTGCTGGCTGGGGGAGGTGTCCAGACTAACAAAATTGGATATGATAAGGGGAGAGGTGAGAATTGATTATGTCTGTGTGAAAGGAGACTGGGAAAAGGGAGAGAGATAGAGCTGGGGGAAGGCGACTGGGGAAGAAGTGAAGGGGTGGGTTTTAAGGAAAGCCAGAGAAGTTGATATTAATGCCAACCAGTTGGAGAGTTCCCATTTGGAATATAAGGATTGATTATGTCTATGTGAAAGGAGACTGGGAAAAGGGAGAGAGATAGAGCTGGGAGAAGGCAACTGGGGAAGAAGTGAAGGGGTGGGGTTTAAAGGAAAGTCAGAGAAGTTGATATTAATGCCAACCAGTTGGAGAGTTCCCATTTGGAATATAAGGTGTTGTTCCACCAATTTGCAGGTCATCTTAGTCTAGCAGTGCCTGAGACCATGGACATACATGTCAGCAAGGGAATGACATAGGAATTGAAATGGATGGCCACTGGGATATCGATGCTATTGTTGGGACAGAGCCGAGGTGCTCAGTTGTATTGATCTTTCTGGGATAGTTTTCATGTACAGTTCTCTGGACATAAAGTTGATAATTTTAAGGAGGTAAGTATCAAGAATAAAGGTGTCTCTTGTCTTTGTATGTGTTATGCAGGTGTGTCCACCTGTCTACTCTGGTCTAGTGAAAGGGAGAGATGCAATGTAATTTTGTTCTACACATTAATAAGAAACTCTCAAACTCTCAAAGGCTGGAATCAGTCAAGACATTAATCACTGAACCTGACACAAACTTTTTGATTTCAAGAAAAAGTATTTCTTTTAACTAAAAATATTGAAAGGTTTTACAATTAGAAGTTGATATTATGCAGAAGCTTACTGTTGTGGTATGATCACCTTTCTGTTTCAATATGAGTCATGTCACTGTTGCTGTATGGTCACCTCACTGTTGCAATATAACATTACTGTTGCTGTATGATCACCTTATTGTTGCAATATAACATTACTGTTGCTGTATGATCACCTTATTGTTGCAATATAACATTACTGTTGCTGTATGATCACCTTATTGTTGCAATATAACTTTACTGTTGCTGTATGATCACCTTATTGTTGCAATATAACATTACTGTTGCTGTATGATCACCTTATTGTTGCAATATAACATTACTGTTGCTGTATGATCACCTTATTGTTGCAATATAACATTACTGTTGCTGTATGATCACCTTATTGTTGCGGTATAACATTACTGTTGCTGTATGATCACCTTATTGTTGCGGTATAACATTACTGTTGCTGTATGATCACCTTATTGTTGCGGTATAACATTACTGTTGCTGTATGATCACCTTATTGTTGCGGTATAACATTACTGTTGCTGTATGATCACCTTATTGTTGCGGTATAACATTACTGTTGCTGTATGATCACCTTATTGTTGCGGTATAACATTACTGTTGCTGTATGATCACCTTATTGTTGCAGTATGAGTCTGCATGATGCACCATCAATTACCACAAAAGACTGAGGTTGTGAAAACAATAGGCTTTTATTGACTGTAGACTGGAGCAGCAGCAGCCTCATCGACTGATCCTGGCAAAATGAAAAGCATGCAAGGGGTTGTGGGTAGGATTGATCTTGAGAGGCATGTTCAGCCAGCCGTAGCCAATCACAGCATTACTATGGTGTACCACATTCACCACTTCTTTTTAAGAAGAGTCCCTTGGGTGAAAAAAATGAAGCAAATATATGTTAGGGGGCCTTCTCTGCCACTGCGAATGATGTGGCAATGGCTGGGGCACAGCTGTAGTGCCCTGAGAAGCCTGGGGGGGGGGTCGGTCTGTCATCACTGGATACAATTCGCTGGGGGAGGGAGGGACAGGTGAAGGGATGAGGGAGAGTGGTGCAGGTACATTATGAGTGATAACAGTTGGCAGGGGTGGAGTGTGGTTAGCAGCAGGTTTAGGGACCCCCAAGGTAGCCGTGGGGGAGAGTGTCTGTTGGTAGTCGAGAGCAGTTGGAGGGCTCCCTTTGGTGCCAAATCCTAGATCGAGACCGTGTACTTCCGCCTATCAGGGAAGGCCACCAAGGTGTACTGGGGGTTTGCATGGAGGAGGTGGACCCTCTCGACCAGTGAGCCAGATTTAGATTGCCTGGCGAGCTTCTGAAGCAGAACCAGTCCTGGAGAGGTCAGCCAGGCAGGCACCATAGTCCCTGACACATACTTCAGAGAAGGAATCATATTCATGAAGTGTATTGTTAGTGGCCATACATAAAAGCGACCTTATAGAGTGGAGCGCATCTGGGAGGACCTCTTGCCAGTGGGAAAGAGGAAGGGCCTGTGATCTCAGCTACAGGACCATACTATTCTCCCTTTCCACCTGCCTATGGGATTATAGCTGGGGTTCTGCTCATGGCGATGCCCCTGACCAGCAGGTACTGCCGCAGCTCATCGCTTATATATGAGATCCTATGGTTGTTATGGATGAAGCAGGGGTACCCAAAGAGCATGATGACATTGTGGAGGGCCTTGATGACTGTAGCCATGGTCATGTCCAAGCAGGAGATGGAAAAAGGGAAGCGTGAGTATTCATCATTGATGGTGAGAAAATACATGTTCCGTTTCAAGGAAGGGAGAGGCCCCTTGAAGTCAATGCTCATGCGCTCAAAGAAGGGTTTCCTTGGGTGCTTGTCCTGCCTGCAGAAGTAGCATTTAGGGCAATCATCCTTCACAGTAGCCAAGGTCAAGTCACTAGAGGAGAGCGATGATACATGTGACCAAGATGACGACTGAGTAATCGTCCGGGTTTTGGAGGGCCACCTCCAGTGTCTCTTTTAGTTCAATCGCCCCTTGCAAGTTGAGTACCTTCTGCTCCAGGAGTCACTCCGTTATGTATCTAGAGCAGATGCTGGCCACATATGTATCCCAGATGAGGTCCTCTGTGAACTGGGCAGCCAACACAGCTTTACAATTGCACACCCTGCAAAGGTCCTGGAGGGCCTCAAGGTACTCAGTGCTCAACTCACTGGGTCTCTGCATCTGGGTGGTCAGGCGGTGGCTTACGTGGACCTCATTTATTTTTCTGTGGTACTGGCCCTTCAGGATACTCTTGGCCTCCATTTACGATTCTGTATCGTGGATCATTGGGGACCAGGGGTCCAACGTGTGAGAAGAGGAGTTTCATTCTGTCTTCGTCTCCTCGTCCGTGTTAACAACATTCATGGTCGCCATCAGGAAGTCCTCAAACCAGTATAGCCAGAGTCCAAATGTGTTTGGAGCATCAGACGATCGAGGATCTATTTTGAGTTTATCGGGCTTCAGGTATTACCCCATCTTTCTTGAAAAATTATAGTCAATAAAATTGATGCACCATCAATTACCACAGAAGACTGAGGTTGTGAAACCAATAGGCTTTTATTGACTGGAGCAGCAGCAGCCTCATCGACTGATCCTGGCAGCATGAATGAGGAGCATGCAAAGGGTTGTGGGTAGGATTGATCTCAGGAGGCTTGTCCAGCTGGCAGCAGCCAATCGCAGTATTACTGTGGTTTACCACACTGCACTATGCATGAAACATTGGCTATTCCATTGAATTCCTGTCCAAGTTCAGAAGCCCTATCCTGCCACTTATTGATCACTAACTCCCGTTGTAACTTATGTGATTGACATGGACACATCTGGTGGCATTTGTCAGCTGTGGCCTCTTTTTGTGGAATAATGAACAGAACCTTACTTGTTCCTCAACCTCTCCCTCCCCCGAAATAAGAAATGCCATTGGGGTTTCTGCATCAATCATTTGGTAAGGAATGAAAATTTGAAAATCAACACTATTTTCATGAATTAGGACCAAGTTCTTTTCTAAAGATTTCTGAGCCAAATTACCATTGCCTTGTCAGCTGATCTGGACAAATAGATGACAAATTTTCACTTATTATAAAGCTAATGCTTCAGGTGGAATTTCTGCTTTGAATGTAAATATATCTGAGATGAACAGATTTTTAGCAAGTACAGAGCCATGGAAAAGGGACCAAAACTAATGGTGATTAAACAACAAAAGAGATTAAAGAATTGGTCAAAAATAAATAAAAATAAATATGGAACAGAATGTTTAGTCAGGGGGAGGTGTAATTGGCTGCAGGAGAATAGCAGATGGGAAAGAACGTTCATGTCACTCTCTGGGGCCCCGAACCCTTCTTCCAGATGACAGCGATTACTTCTTTCAACTTGTGTTCAGTTGTTTGTTTCTTTCACAATGGAAAGGCCACACACAGATTTGTGGGAGAGTGACTGAGACACTAGCTTTTGTAATCCCATGTGATCTTTTGGAAATGCATGCAATCATTCCATTACTTCTTAGTGGACATTAATCAGTTGTACTATCAATGAAACTACAGTACTTACAATTAATCTGAATGCAGAATTGTCCAGAGTAGAATGCCTCTGAGCTCCCCGGCAAGCCACAATTGCACATTAGAGTAATTTAATTTTTACTATTATGAATTGAGAGGTTTATGATAACCTCTGTGAAGGAGATCTGCTTTTTTGGTCAATATGTGCCTCCAGATATGCAATGATTTTGTTACCTTTTAATTGCCTTCTGACTTGTCTAAGAAATCAATTGCACCAAAACTGTTTTGTAAAATAAATTCAATCAATCATTTGGCCCATCAAGCCTCTGCTATTCAATAAGATTATGGCTGATCTGGCTATGGACTCTGCTCCATTTAGCTACTTTTTCCCAAAATGCTTAATACCCCTCTGTAATTCAAAAATCTAACTAACGGTGCCCTAAAAACATTTAGCAGCCACTACTCTCTTTGAAAAGCAGTTCTTCCTTATCTGTATTTTAAATTTACTCTTCCACATTTAGAGGCTGTGACCTGTATTCCAGTACCACTTGCTAATGGAAACAACTTATCTGTTTCTATTTTGTCTATTCCTTTCATAATGTTATATGTTTCTATAAGATATCCCTCATCCTTCTAAACTCTAATGAGTATAGTCCTAGGCTACCTAATCTCTCATCATAAAGTTACCCTCATTTCCGGAAGCAAGCTCTTTTGATATACCAATTTATCTTTTCTCAAGAAAAGAAGACCAAAACTGCATGCAGTATTCCAGGTGTGACCTCATAGCACCCTATACATTTGCAGCAGAACCTCCCAGTTCTTTTGAATCCCTCTAGTTGAAGTTCGTTTATTATCATCTGACAGCACATGTACAGCCCAACGAAATAGCATTTCTCCGAACCATGGTGCACAAACAAACAACAATGCAAAGTACCTAATATTCACATACAGTAAAACTCCTGTTATCCAGAATTAAAGCAACCAGCATCCTCAAGCAACCGGCAAAAACAAATAGAGGAAAATAAATTTTAAAAAGTGAAAATAAATAAGAAGAAAATAATAGGTAAAAACTTGTAGAAGTAAATGTTCTCTGAAGTAATACATAAACCTCTGGTGAAGATTGGAGCAAATATTCAGCCAACAGAAAGCTTTGGTTATGCTTTGCTTGTAGCTGTTTGAATAAAGTTGTGTGAAACAGCAATGGCGTCGCCCAGGATGAAGAGCTGGTTGATGCCACTTGCCGTTGGGGTAACTCTATTAAAGTGTCTCCTTATCTCTGCTTAGTAAGAGTCACCCCAGTCAGAGGCTTTATCTGTAAACTCAGGGGAGGGGGGAAGGGGTAGGTTAGTTATCTGTAATGTTATTGCTTGTCTTTCAGGTGTAACGGGATAAGTTAATAAAATATATGTTTAAAAAGGGGAATAAGATTAGGTAATTTAGGTCACTTTTCACAAGCAAACATCACATTACAGAAACAAAGATAGGAACTGAGACAGGAACTGAAACTGAAACAAAAAGGGAGGGGGGGAGGAGAAAAAACCCCCACTGCAGTCTGTGCAAGGGCAAAGTGAAAAGCCTGCTAAAAATCCCTTTTCAAGAAGGATTTTGAGTCCCGAGTTCAGCCTATTCAAAATATTTATTATGTTTCTCTTGAAATAGGGGAAAAGAAGAACTCTTTGTGGTAACCTGGAAGAAGGCATGTTTCTTCGCTAAGCACTTCAGTTGCTGATTGAAGTAAACCAGTTGTGTGTCTAATGAACAACAAACTTCTCTCTGCACCCACCAAAAACCTTCCTGTCTGGTAACAACTTAAGTTAAGGCACCAGAGCCTGTTGAATTGTTTAATTCTGTGCATGGTACTGAAAATTGCCTGACACCAGTATACCTCATGATCAAGGAAGTCAATGCCACTGGGCGGTAGTCATTTAGCATCTAGGTATGAAGGCCATTGGAGCGCTTTCATCCCTAAAGTCGAAGTACTCGAGATGGCAGAGGTCGACAGCATTGAGTCCACGCTGCTGAAGATCCAGCTGCGCTGGATGGGTCACGTCTCCAGAATGGAAGACCATCGCCTTCCCAAGATCGTGTTATATGGCGAGCTCTCCACTGGCCACCGAGACAGAGGTGCACCAAAGAAGAGGTACAAGGACTGCTTAAAGAAATCTGCCACATTGACCACCGCCAGTGAATTATAATTTTCAAACACTGTAGGGACCTTTTATGAATTATTTTTAGAATCTCTGATTTGATATGAAAGCAGAAGTGCTGACTAATAAGGTCATTTATTAATTTGATTCAGAATTTTTTTTTAATCTCCTTGCCAAACAGCTTCATTTTTGGTAGTTTAGATCTTTTTATAATAAAATATTACTGTAATATAATTTGTTTATTGAGAATGCAGGGTATCTTGGATGAACTGTTATGACCTAAATGTAATGTATTATTTTTGACTCTTAATATGTATTCTTCTGTACTCTGTATTTTTTCAATGTGGAACTTCAATTTCAATAAAAATATTGAAAAAGAAAGTGGGCAATCATGAGGCAAATCCAGCAGAAGATTTACACGACTTTTCAATTTAACAACCACATGTCATGAGGTCATCTTTACTATTATATCAGTTTACTACTGTAGTAATGAAGGATTCAAGCATTCAATATATCTGAAAAGAAGCTGCAAATCTAATAAATCTACCATGAAAGCTCACATGATTATTCAACAGTGGAAGAAACAAGGTGCAGTGGTAAATTCCATAACGAATAGACCAAATCCAGAGTTGCTAATCTTTCTCCATCAGTTGTGAACAGAGATAATCAATTTAACAACATGGAAACTGAACTCCACAAAGACCCCCTTCATGAAAAATGGCACAGCCAAGGATAAAGCTGAAGTGTGAGCAAGAATTATTAGCCACGTGAGCAGAATGGATTGGACCTCTCAGTTTGCTTCGTTTTCAACATAACACCCTCCCTCTGTCCTTTCACATTTTTCTTTGTCCACTCCATGGCTTTTTAATGTTCTTTTCATTGTGCATTGTTTAAGTTTAAAATTTGTTTGTGTTTTACTTTAATTTATTTTTAATTTAGAGATACAGCTCAATAACAGGCCTTTCCTGTCCACAAGACCAAATACACCCATGTGACCAATTAACCTACTAATCCCGTACATCTTTGGAATGTGGGAGGAAACCTGAGCCCCTGGTGGAAACCCACGCAGACAAGGGGAGAACGTACAAACTTTTTATAGGCAATGCTGGATTTGAACCCAAGTCTCTGGCACTGAAATAGCATTGTGCTAAGCTCTATACTAACTGGGTCGCCCTGAAATAATTATTTAATTTACTCACACATGTTTTATTTTCTTCAGCAATACATGGGTAATCTTGTTGTACTCAAAACTGTGTGTAGAAATTATTTTTCAATCAACACATGCAGATTCTTTTTCATGTGGAAATTATTTCTTTTCAGTCACTTATGTTGCTGATCACAATATTTCCAAAGCTGAACAACCTTGATTCTATTTTCCTTGTCTGACTTGAGTCTCACACTTCATCTTGTCCCCTTACTGCAACTGACTGTCATTACTACTGCCTGCAATTGTGCAGTTTTCTCTTGTGTATGCGCCATTAGCCAGCTTAGTATCATTGCAATGTATTTTCTGTCTTCATTCTTTAAATAAGTTACTCGTTTGGAAATCTTGTGGCTGAGGCATCTTTATTTGTCTGCTGTAAATAATCTCAATTAAATCATGCATCTTAATGTCTGTTGGCATACGCTAAGGTATTATCTCATTTGGAAGGGATTACACATGATGCTTGATAATCATTTTTTTGTGGAGTGCACTGTCAGTCACATGTCAGTAGAGACCCAGTAAATGCAAGAGGTTTTTAATAATAAAATTTTAATTGCATATATATCATTTTATCAATTTCCATTTAATTGAGCTTCAAATAGTCTGAAAGTTGATGCATCTCTTGACTTGTCTTTTTCAATAACTGCATCTACTCCATGTTACTGAATAGATGAATGTTCCTGAATTGAAACAAATATAAAAATTCAAATTGTACAAATAATAGTGTGGATATACAAATAAAATGACTGTGACCTTTTCATGGCATAATCATCACTCCACAAATATGCTTTAACATTCCATACCTTAGGCAAAATGCAAATTGTCAATGTTTCAGAAAAAAAGCATGAAAAATGATCAGCTTCTTTTGGGAAATGAATAAAGCAGAATGAAAATCAGTGCCTTTCCCAAAGATCATAAATCTCTGTTCAATAAAAACAACTTGGAATTTAAGTAACAGATTTCCATGGAATGAACCATCCCAACCCACTTCACATAGAAAAAAAACCCACTTAACATTATTGAGCTGCATGAGTGGATGTGAGGCCAAGTAATCTAAAATGGTCAAAGAGTTAAATTTGAGGAACATCTTATAAAAGGGAAGAGTATGCTGTTATAAAAAGGTAATCCCAGGCCTGGTACCAAGATTACCGAGAACAGTCATCCAAAAACTTAGTACCAAATGAAATACATTTGAAATGATCCACAATCATTTAACATATTACATCATCTGCTAATCAGTTCCATAAACAGTGTGTTTCAATTGGTTCTGCAAGGGAAATATTTTTGGAACAGTTCAAGATGTTCCTTCTTCGGGTATATAAAGTAAATAAAACATGCAAGGAAATGGAAAATATAAAATTAAAACCATCAAAAGTTTTACTGCATTCAACACTCTGGATTTCTGATCTGTTTTTATTTAAAAAACAAGCAGTCTTGTTTTGAACACAAAACTGGATTTAACTTTGTGAATCTTTGCACTAGAATCAATGTACTTAAAATAATTTCTTCTTTTGGTTATTGACCAAAATCAAATTAAATCCTACCATGTAGCAGAATTTTGTCCACATGAGAGATGAGACTTGGGGAATATACTCCACTGGTGTTTACATCTCTGCAAAAGAGCAGATCCACAGAAAACTCATAACTTGGAGCTTTCAAATAATTTTAGTTTGGATTTTGTGGTCTCCAAGAAAGTGAGACTGCTTGTTATTGACCTCAAAGATAGCTGTGCAAGAAGATTCACCAATCACTGCGTGTGGATTTCTCCGTTTCTGTTGCAATCCTACAATTGCTCGAGAGAAGAAGGTAAAGAGCAAACAATAGTGAAGAAATCTCAAGCTAAGAAGTAAGTTCAAGTTTATTGTCACATTATACCTGATACATTGAAAAGGGTTTGTCCATGTGCAGATGAGCAAGTCAACTCTAACATTCATACGGCACTACAAAGTAGAATAGTCTCTAGCTTCCTTTGGAATTGCCTCTTTGCTAGAGATGGCCTTCCGTAGGTTGTACCTGGACTTCCTGTGGAGATCATTGGTCTTAAATGCAATTGACCTTGCCCTCAGCAGCTTGTGAATCTTTTTGATTCATCCACAGCTTATGGTTGGGGTACTCATGGTATGTATGTGCTCGCTCTATCCACCTCCTGAGGACTGGAAACTGGTATTGATGATTGGAGAGTCTAGGACAAGAGGGCAAAACCTCAGGATTGAGGGGCATCCAATTAGAATAGAGATGCAGAGGAATTTGTTGCCTTAGGTGGTGGTGGAGACCAGGTTATTAGGTGTATTTAAGGAAAAGATTGATAGGCTCTTGATTATCCAGGGTATTAAAGGTTATGGGGAGAAGGCCAAGCAGTGAAGTTGAATTGAAAAATGGATCAATTCATGATTAAATGGCAGGGAAGACTCCCTGGAGGAGATGTTTTTGCCAATCTGCATTGATTGGGATCTAGAGGTGAGGAAATCTAGGATCCAAATACACAGTGGGTTATTGAGGCCCAGGTCTTGGAGATGGCTGATTAGTTTTGACCGGATGATGGTGTTGAATGTGGAACTATAGGCAATAAAGAGCAATCTGATCTATGCATTCTGCTATCCAGGTATTTACAGAGCTTTGTGTAGAGTCAGTGAGATGGCATCTGCTATAAATCTGATGCTGTGGTAGACAAATTGGAACAGTTCCATGTTGCCACTCAGACCGGATCTGATATGCTTCGACACCAGCCTCTCAAAACACTGTGGATGTGAGTATCTCTGGTCAGTAATCATTTCAAGATTCAAAATTTAAGATTCAAAATTGCTTTATTGTCATAAAAAAGTACACAACACATAATAGTACATGAAATTCCCTCTGTCTGCCAAAAGGCAGGCAAAGAATTGCCATCAATGTCACTCGAATATAGTAAGAGAGAAAGAGAAGCAAACAAGGGTCCCTTCAGAGTCACTGAGTGTCCATGGATTCACTTCCTGCACTCCCAAGCCTCTGCAGCCATACAGTCACCTGTTACCACACTCTTCTTGGGCTCCAATATGATTGAGGCTTATTTGAAACAGTTGGGTACCATGCCCGGCCAAAGTGAGATATTGAAGATATCCACGAATGCATTGGTCATCAGAGGTTTTTCAGTACTTGGCCATGTAGGGTATATCAGATGTAGCGAATATTTGGTTTCAAGAGATATTGAGGCCCTGGTTAACAAGAAGGAAGAAGTTCCTACCAGGTATAATCAGCAAGGAGAAAATAAGGTACTTGAGGAGTATAAGAAATGCAAGAGAACACTTATGAAGGAAATCAGGAGGGCTAAAAGGCATGAAGTTACTCTGGTAGACAATATGAAAATACCAAGGACTTCTTCAGATAAATTAAGAACAACAGGATAGCAAGGGACCTCTTCAAGGTCAGAGTGGTCATCTATACAAGGAGGCAAAAGAGATGGGGGGAGATCTTAAATGGATATTTTGCATCTGTATTTATTCAAGAGATGATCACAGAATCTATAGAACTGAAGCAAAATAACAGTGAGGTAATCGACCCTATACAGATTACAGAAGAGGATGTGCTTGCTGTCTTTAAGCAAGTAAGAGTGGATAAATCCCCAGGGCCTGATGAAGTTTTCCTCGGATCTTAATTTCCTCCCAAATTTGGTTTATAATTCCTGTCCTTACTAAAGTGCCACAACTCACATTTTCAGAGTTAAATTCCATCTTTGACCCACCTTCCTAACTGATCTAGATACTGCTGTAAACTGATATCATTCCTCTCTTTCACTAACTTTGGTATCATTTGCAAATTTACTAATCATATCTACCACAATATCATCCAAATAATTGATATAGATAACAAACAACAGTTGTCCCAACACTGACCTCCATGACTCTGGTCATCAGCCTCCAATGAGACCACTTCCACTTAGTCAGTTTTGAAACCAATTGTCCAGCTTACATTAGTTCCCATATGATCTAACCTTGCTGACTAGCCTGCCATGCTGGAACTTATCAAAATGCAACATAACCCTGCTCTCATCAATCGTCTTGGAGTTCAAAAAAACTATTAGATTTGTGATGGAGATCCCATGCACAAAGCCATACTGACTATCTCTAATCAGTACCTTCACATCCAAATGCTGGTTGATCCTGTTGCTCAGAGTCCCCTCCAGCAACTTTCATCAATCTTAGCATCCTGTAGTTTCCTGGTTGCCCTTCCTATCATTTTTAAAGCAACATTAGCCACTCTCCAGACCTGTGGCACTTCACCTGTTGTTAAAAATGAAGCAAATTCCTCTCTCTGCAAGGGCTTCTGCAGTTTTGTCCCGAGCTTCCTACAGTCCTTTGATCAGGCCATGGGGATTTATCCACCTTAATGCTCTCCAAGACAGCCAACACTATTAATTTATATATGGTCCTGGACATGACAACTTGTTTGCTTTGGTTTCATGACCTTCTCCACACTAATGAGAGATATTTACTTAAAATTTCACTTGTGACTCCATGCAAAAATGGTCATGCTGATCTTTAATGGACCTATCTTAGGTCTTTGACTATATTATTTCCCCCCAACCTATCATCTGTCTTATCTCTACTTTTGGCCCCCAATTCCTTGTGATCTAGTTTAAATCTTCCTCAGTAGCATCAGCAAATCTCTGCCAGGATGCTGGTCCCCTTCCAGTTCAGATGCAACCTATCTTTCTTGTATAGGTCACGTCTGTTCCTGAAGAGATCTGATTTCTGCCCTCTGCACCAGCTGCTCAGCCTCTTAATCACCTGGCCAATCCACATGTGTGGATAATCTCAACAGCACTTTGCACTGAGAGTAATCCAGAATTTATTGTCCTCAAGGTCTTTCTCTTTAGCCTCTTTCCTGATTTTATTTCTTCATTTCACATAACCTCATCTCTTTTCCTACCTATCTAGTTGGCACCAACCTTTGGTTGCTTACCCAACTCCTTGAGAATATTCTACATCTGTCCTTGACATTGGAACTCAGGAGGCATCACACCATTCTGGTGTCGTATTTGTGGCCACAGAATCTCCTTTGCCTATCTCTCTCTCAAGTCTCCTATCAGTATTGTTGTGTCTGACTCCATTCTTCTCTGCTGAACTCAGCATCAGAGTTGGTCATGGAGATGCCACTGACCCCACAGTTGCACTTTCCCTGTGCAAAAAGTTCCATAGTTTAACCAGCAAAGTTTCCAAATATCTATATTCAGAAACATTATAAAAGGATACAAATTTATTTTAAAAATACCCAAAAAACTCTGCTTAATTCATTACAACTATTCTCCTGCACAAAGATTATTGGTGACAAATGTCATTGAACATATTTTCTAGTGCAAATACTGGAGAATTGCTGCAAATTCATGCAATACAATTGGATTCCATGAGACATAAAGCTTCTCAATACAGTTGGGAATTTGCCCATAAACAGTTACCAGCAAGTTTGAGCTCACATGCTTGGCATTCCCAGTTTGTTGGCTGTTACATGAGGAAATGCTGACAGTTGCATGTGAAACTGAGCATGTTTGTGGCGACATCTAATCTAATGACTATATTTGGGATTCCTTTTCAACATGATTAGTTTAAGTAACTTGTCTGATTTCAGCTGATTATACTGGAGTCAATAAAACTATCATAAACACATGTGGTTGGTGCCACAGTAGCAAAGGTAACACTAATCTGTCTTGCTGCTTCATTCCTAAAGGATCTTTCGTCTGACATTCTTTATGAACCACACCACTTATATGTCACAGTCACTTGGTTAATCGAGCTGGGGTATCACAGCTCCTGTAACCTGGGTTTATTCCTGATGTCCAGTGTTTGTGTGGAGTTTGTAGGTTCTCCATTGTATCTTCTAGGTTCTTAGGTTTCCTCCCACATACCAAAGACATACATGTTAATAGACTAATACATTACTGTAATTAACTACAGGGTGATATTAAGAGGCAGAATCTGAAAATCGGTTGGTTGGGTTTTTTTATCGGAATGAGGGGAGTATAAAATAGAATTAGGGTAGGATTTATGGAAAATAAGCGCTTGACGGTTGTTATGGCCTCAGTGTTCAAGGATCTCTTTCCAAGCTGCTTGACCGATGATTCGAGGATTTCTCTTTGTTAAAAATGCTATACAAATTTAATTTTCTGCGGCAGCAAGGTTGAAAATTTCCTGCAATTTTTGGGCCTTTAAATTTCAGTAGTTATGTGGCAATTCCAATGAACACACATAAGGTTGAATGTATTACCAATTGCCTGCAGATTTCAAACGTACGATTACATAAAATACACTATGGGAAAGTGTCATTCATAACTGGTGGATAAAAGTGGTGAATGATGTATGTGCCTAGTACTTCAATAGCTTGGTTCTGTTTTCTCTGGATTATACTATTCAAAAACACATTGCCAGAATTAAACTCAATAATTGTCATTCACAGAACATTTTGTGTTTCTCTGGAAATTAGAGTGGGTAATCCTTGCACTTTTGCACCTGTTTGGCATCATTCAGCTCAGGTGCACATTAGATGATATTACTCCCCATTTGCAACACAATTTTTGAAGTATTTCAAGGCCATTTAGATTGTGTTGTCTTATTGTGTTGTCTATTCTTGGACAAATAGCTTGCTTTGGTTCATTCCTAAAGGATCTTTCATCTGACATTCTTTGTGAACCACACCACTTATATGGTGATTTATTTTTTTTCCAAAAAATTCTATAGTCAAGAGTTGTGAGCCACTAGATACATCACACAAATGGCTTCTAATACCAGACCAATACCTGAGGAATTGAACAAGATTATTTATTTGAATAATCTTGCAAATATTATGATATTTTATGAGATTATGTCATGATTTTTTTTTACACAGGGTAACTATGAATATATTCTATTTGTATTTATTCCCTCTTCTAAGGATAATATTGTATTTGTTTTTTTTAAGTGTTTTACTAGTTGTGTTTTTAACAAAGTAACTTCCTCTGCAACGTAAGAATTTTGGTTTACAAGTACATTATACAATGTATTTGACAATAAACTTGTGGCCATTATGAAATGTACACTAGCATGTAAATGTGGATGGTTGGGAAATAAGGAACAAAATATACTTGAATTAACTGATCAAATTTCAAATTTCCTCTTCATTTATGGAAATCTTGTAAATGATTATTCAATCGACAATACACAAACTAACTTGGCTACCTGGTGTCAACATGGTATCAGGTGCATTGAAGATTGTTATGATCAGAGGCAATTTATGATTTTTGAGGGACTTTAAAATAAATATAATTTACCTAACAACACATTCTTCTGCTATCTCCCATTGAGAGTTTTTTTGAGGGGAAGGTGGAGACTATTAATGGTCCTACCAATGTGCTCAGACATGGAAGTTCTAATTCGAAAGGGGAAGGCAACCAAATTTATCTCTAATATATATGCTCTGATCCAAGATCAAAACCCAAAATCTGGACTACATAAATCGAGGGAGAGATGGGAATTGGATTTGGGCATTGTAATCGATCCACAATGCTGGTCAGATCTGTGTGTAGAAAGTATCACTACCTTAATTAATTCTAGATATAGACTGATTCATTATAATTTTCTGCACCAATTATAACTCACACCTCAAAAGATACATAAAAATAAACCAGAATTTTCTGATAGGTGTTTTAGATGTGGTATAAATGTTATAAATATAAATATAATATAACATAATATAATATAAATAAATATAACAACGAGATAGACAACAGACTCGCCAAAGCAAATAGCGCCTTTGGAAGACTACACAAAAGAGTCTGGAAAAACAACCAACTGAAAAACCTCACAAAGATTAGCGTATACAGAGCCGTTGTCATACCCACACTCCTGTTCGGCTCCGAATTATGGGTCCTCTACTGGCATCACCTACGGCTCCTAGAACGCTTCCACCAGCGTTGTCTCCGCTCCATCCTCAACATTCATTGGAGCGACTTCATCTCCAACATCGAAGTACTCGAGATGGCAGAGGCCGACAGCATCGAATCCATGCTGCTGAAGATCCAACTGCGCTGGGTAGGTCACGTCTCCAGAATGGAGGACCATCGCCTTCCCAAGATCGTGTTATATGGCGAGCTCTCCACTGGCCACTGTGACAGAGGTGCACCAAAGAAAAGGTACAAGGACTGCCTAAAGAAAGCTCTTGGTGCCTGCCACATTGACCACCGCCAGTGGGCTGATCTCGCCTCAAACCGTGCATCTTGGCGCCTCACAGTTCGGCGGGCAGCAACCTCCTTTGAAGAAGACCGCAGAGCCCACCTCACTGACAAAAGACAAAGGAGGAAAAACCCAACACCCAACCCCAACCAACCAATTTTTCCTTGCAACCGCTGCAACCGTGTCTGCCTGTCCCACATCGGACTTGTCAGCCACAAACGAGCCTGCAGCTGACATGGACATTACCCCTCCATAAATCTTCGTCTATGAAGCCAAGCCAAAGAAAGAAATGTTGGTACTTTTTTACATTCCACCTGGTTATGCATGAAATTAAGACCCTTTTGGGAGAAGTGTTGAAAAAAATTGTGGGGGTGAACTTCTCTCTAGACTCAGAATTGTTTCTTCTGGGGAATTTGGCAGTTATAAAAGTTAACTTCTCCAGAAGTAAATCTAAATGTATTAAAATTGCATTGTCAATAGCCATGAAATGTATAGCAGTAACGTGGAAATCCGATTCCTTCCTTCACATTCCTCTTGAGAAGATTACTTATAGTCTTAGGAATAGATAAAATATATTTGTCGAAATTTGGCAACCTTATTTAGATTATGTAAATGCACAGATTATATAATTTATTTTATGTTTATCAATTAGTATACTCCTTATTAGAAATTTAATACTTTTAAAATGATGTGACTGTGGGATGTCAAACCTTGCTCTTTGCTTTTTTAAAATCTTTTTATCTCCCTCTATTCCCTGCTATCTGTCCCCTTTTGAATCTGGGGAGGGGGCACTAACAGAAGAGGGACTCTCCTTTTTTTCAGACCTTATGAATGATTTTCTATGATTATATATTCAATATATTATTGTTATTATATTAATTGAGTCCTATATTTTGTATTTTCTTAAATAAAATATTAAAAAAACACAAACTCATAACATGGCAATATTTTAATCATTAGTAAAACCACTATCGATAATAAAAGATCTCACAATATCTCACAAGAATTAGGCCCATAGGCCCATCGAGTCTAATTCACCATTCTAATCATGAGCTGATCCATCAACCCACTCAGCCTTACACTCTGGCTTTCTCCCTGTAACCCATGATAACCATAACCATATAACCATATCGGCCTTTCAAGTCCACACCGGTTCAATAGAACAACTCCACTAGCTCAACCCTCCTGTTCTCCGCCCATAACCCTCTAACCCCCTCACCTCCATGTACACATCCAACCTTCTCTTAAATGACAGAAGGCATTTTGGTATGCCCTGACTAATCAAATACCTGTCAATCTCTGCCTTAAATTCACCCAACACTCTCAGTTCCACAACTTCCTGTGGCATCTTGTTTAACAGCCTCGTGTGGTATCTTGTCTAAGTCCTTTTGAAAGTCTAAATTCACAACATCCATTGCATCTCCCCTGTCTATCCTATGTAATCACTTCAAAAAATTGTAATAGGTTTGTCAGGCAAGATTTTCCTTTAAGGAAACCTTGCTGACCTGGGCCTCTCTTTTCATGCACCTGCAGGTATTCTGTAACCTCATTCTTGAAAATCAATTCCAATAGCTTCCCAACCACCGACATCAGGCTAATAGGTCTTTAATTTCTTTACTGCTGCCTTGCTCCTTTCTTAAACAGTGGAGTAATATTCTCGATTTTACAGTCCACCGGATCCATTGCCAGTCTCCATTGATTCCTGGAAGATCATTAACAATGCCTCCAAAATCTATACAGCTACCTCCTTCATACCTGAGGGTGCATTCCATCCAGTCCAGGAGACTTATCTACCCTTAGACCATTTAGCTTCTCAAGTACCTTCTCTCTTGTGATCTTGACTGCACTCACTTCTCTTCCGAGAGAGCCTTGAAAGTCCAGTATGCTACTAATGTCGTCTGCAGTGAAGACTGATTCAAAATATTCATTCAGTTCCTCTGCCATCTCCTTGTCTCCCATTACAATATCTCCAGCGTAATTTTCTATTGGTCCGATGTCTATTTTGTCACTATTTTACTCTTTATTTATTTAAAAAAGCTTTTAATATTCTCTTTTATATTACTTGCTAACCTCCTTTCTTAATTCATCTTTTCCTTCCTAATCACCTTCTTGGTTGTCTTCTCTAAAGCCTCTTTCAGGTGCATTCTCTGCCAAGAATGTGCCTGCAGAAGTGGATGCAGACCTGTGGAATGGTCATTCAGATGGCAGCCCTGAAAGTGCTGCACTGTCCACCTAAAAGGGACACCTGCAGGAGAGGCGCCTCAGAGCGCACTCTGGCTCCTGTCCCTTCGGAACGTGGGGGCAGGGGCAACCAGCGCGGGATGTCAGTGCAGGGGTTGCAGGCGCAGAACTTAGGGGCAGGGGCGGCTGGCGCGGGACTATGGGGCAGGGGCTGCTGGCGTGGGACTTTGAGACAGGTGTCCTGCGCCGGCCACCCTTGCCCTGATGTCCCACGCCTGCCGCCCCAGCCATGATGCCCCACACCGGCCATGATGCCCCACGCCGGCCACCCCTGCCCTGACATCCTGCGCCAGTATCCCCAGTCCTGTAGTCCCGCACCTGCCACCCCAGACCTGACATCCCGCGCTGGCAGCCCCTGCCCTGACATCCTGCGCCAGTGAGGGCATGGGCAGCGGGGATGGGGGCTGTCAGATGCATTGGATCGCCAGCTGATTGTCATCAGTCCATCCCTTAGCAGCCGCTTTCAGGCAGCTGCATTCAGGTACCTAAGGGGACTTCAGTGCTCCGGCGATTATCTCTCTTGGAGGGGGGGTTGGAAAGTGGGCCTCGGAGGTGCCTCCTGCTCTTTCAGGTGGCATCCAGACAGCCACATAGGGGTTGAATATACAGCTTTACATCGGGGTATTCTGGCCACCTGAAAGAGCCTTAAGTTTTAAAAAGTTTCCCGGTCCTCCATCTTCACAGTAGTGAAACATTAAAAGTAGCTTTATCTTCTCACTTTTTTTCCTTCCTTGTTTGCCCTCTCTTTTGCGTTTACTTTGGCTTTAACGTCCCTCATCAGCCACAAATGTCTCAGTTTTCCATTCACAGTTTTCTTTCTTTTTTCTTCTCGTATAAACTCCAGCACTTGCTGAACTGCTGTCTTCCCCATTAGTGTGTTTTTGCAATCAGCTTTGGCCAGTTCCTCTCTCACGTGACTGTAATTTCCTTTACTCCACTTGTACTGACAATAACCACACCAGCGGTGCGAGTATAAGATAGCTTTAATAAACTAATATGTACACTAAGAGGTCTTGTCTCTCTGCAAGACAAACCTGGAAGGCTAGACTGTAGCTCTGGATGACCCCGGCTGACCTAGTGGTGTAATTACATATCACCACATTCACCCCCCCCCTTAAAAAATTGTTATCCCCCCACCCCCATCCTCTTTCCCTTATTTGTAAGTTCATAAGTCCAAAATTTTTGGAGACTTCCATGGCCTTCTGGACCTCCTCAGTAGTAGTATAGGGGTGGGGAATGCGGTCTGCCTTTCGGCCTTTCTTGGTGGAGGTGTGGGAGTGGGAAGTATTGGTTGGTCATGTGGCCATGTGGGCTGGGGATCCTCTTGTATGGGATTAGGTCCTGCCATCAAATCTCGGGTGGTGATATTTTGTGGGGCAGGGGTACCCAAGGTCCTGATTTCCGGGGTGGGTGAGATAGTCCTCTGGGGTGACTCGATGGACGACTGTTCTAGTGACTGCTACTGCGCTCCTTGTTGATCTGTAGACATCTGTGTTTCCTCCGCGTTGTTCACACATCCGGCGGGTGCTAGATTTCTGGTGGCCACCGAGTCTTCTCTCCATCTGGGAATGTGACGAAGGCGTACTGAGGGTTCGTGTGCCTCAACTCCACTTGATCCACCAGCGGGTCCGCTTTGTGGGGACTGCAATGCTTCTGGAGAACAGGTCCCAGTGTCGTCATCCACTTAGGCAGCACTGTGCCCGTTGTGGCTTTTCTTGTGAAAGAAAAGATACGTTCATGTGGGTCATGTTAGTGGCAGTACACAACAAAGAACGTATAGAGTGTAGAGCTTCTGGCAACACTTCTTGCCATCTAGTAACAGGCAGGTCTTTTGTTTTTAAAGTCAAGAGGACCGTTTTCCAGAGAATGGCATTTTCCCAGTCGACTTGTCCATTCCCCCTGGGATTGTAACTTGTAGTGCGGTTGGTAGCAATCCTTCTCTCGTGCAGGTACTGCTGTACTTCTGCGCTCATGAATGCAGCTCCCCTGTCTGTGTGTATGTAGTTCGGGTAAAATGGAGGCATTTTATAACAGTGGCTGCTGATACATCAGAACACGGAATTGTGAAGGGGAAACAGGAATATTCATCTATTACGTTTAGAAAATAGACATTTCTATTATTGGACGGGAGCAAGCCTTTAAAATCGAGGCTGAGGCGCTCAAAAGGTTTGGTAGCTTTTATCAGAATGGCTTTGTCTGGCCGGTAAAATTGCAGTTTGCATTCTGCACAGATGGGGCAGCTCTTGTTCATTAACCTCACTTCCTCTACCGAAAATGGAAGGTTTTGGGTTTTAATGAAGTGAAATAGTCTCGCGACCCCAGTGGCCCAGCTCATTGTGCAAGTTCTGCAACTGGGACGTGTAGTTAAGGATGGCACATGTGCCTCTGGACAGCGCGTCCGGGGGCTCGTTGAGTCTCCCAGGGCAGTATAGAATGTTGTAGTTAAATGTAGACAATTCTATCCGCCAGCGCAGGATTTTGTCATTCTTAATTCTCCTTCTGTTCTGGTTATTGAACATAAAAGCCACAGATCATTGGTCTGTGACAAGGGTGAAGTGTTTGCACACCAGATAATGTCTCCAGTGCCTTACTGCTTCCACAATGGCTAGGGCCTCCTTCTCTACTGCTGAATGTCTTACCTCTGACCCCTGTAGGGTTCGCGAGAAAAAGGCCACCAGTCGTCCATCTTAGTTTAGGGTGGCTGCCAGAGCCACATTGGATGGATCCGTTTCTACTTGAAACGGGATCGACTCATCTATGGACCGCATGGTAGCTTTAGCGATATGGTTCCTAATGTCCCTGAATGCTCTGGTGGCTGCTGGGCACAGTGGGAAAACTGAGGCTTTTATAAGTGGGCGGTCCCTGTCGGCGTAGTTGGGGACCCATTGGGCGTAGTAAGCAAACAGCCCCAAACACCTTTTTAGTGCTTTCAGTGTGTGTGGCATTTGGAGGTCTAGGAGAGGGCGCATAAGGGCTGGGTCTGGGCTGATTTCCCCATTCTGCACTATGTCGCCCAGGATTGGCAACTTCCTGGTGCCAAAGACACACTTGTCCCTGTTGTACAATAGGTTCCTTTCCTCGGTTGCCTGGAAGAAGCGTTTTAAATTTGTGTCATGATCCTCCTGAGTGTGGCCACAGATTGTCACGTTGTTTAAGTAGGGGAACACCGCTTTCAGTTGGAACTCATCTACTATTTGGTCCATTTCTCTCTGAAACAGGGACACTCCATTGGTGACACCAAAGGGAAGTTGCAGAAATTGATACAGCCTGCCGTCTGCCTCAAATGCCGTGCAAATGAGATTGCTGTTTCTAATGGGCAGTTGGTGGTATGCTGTCTTCAGGTCTATGGTGGAGAATACTTTATACTGAGCAATGTTGTTGACCATGTCTGCTCTGCGTGGCAGGGTAGGCATCTAATTGTGTAAATTTGTTGATTGTCTGGCTATAATCCACTTCCATGGGCAGTTTTTCTCCTGACTTTACTACAGCCACCTGGGCTCTCCAGGGGCTGGTGATCTGCTCTATGATGCCCTCCTGTAGTAGCCTGCGGACCTCTGTCCTAATGAAGGCTCTATCCCTCGGGCTGTACCTCCTGCTCTTTGTGGCTATTGGTGCGCATTCTGGGGTCAGGTGTGTGAACAGCGGAGGGGGTTCTATGTCCAGGACAGACAGGCTGCAGTGTTGTTTCTTCCTAAGGTGTAGTGGGGGGTGAGGCCCGTTGTGCACTATTGTAATGCTTTCTAACTGGAACTGAAAATCTAACCCCAATAGTACCAGGGCACAGAGGTGAGGGAGTACCAATAATTTGAACCCTTTGTATTTTGTGCCCTGGATTTCTAGAGTAACCCTGCAAAACTGTTTTACCTCAGCCACAACCCTGCTGGTTGCTAACAGGATCTGGTGCTCACTCGGGCACGTGAGGAGGCCAAGGTGGTTGACTAACCCCGGGTCAATAAAACTTTCAGAGCTTCCACTATCTATTAAGCAATTTACCCTCACATCATTAATTTTGATGCTCATAGTGGCATCAGATAAATTGTGTGGACTCGTCTGATTCATGCGTAGGGAAGCAAGTCTGGCGTGTCCTTCGTGTCCTTCCATCCGATAGTACTCGGCATCATATTCATCTCCTGAAGACTGTGTCCTCTGCTTTGTAGCATTTGTCCAAGATGGCTGGATGCACATGGCATTCTTCTTCTTCTGTTTGTCTGTGGAGAAAGAAGGGCTTTCCTGCCTCTCATTAGCATGAGAATGGGCCTTGCTGTGGCCTTGGAGCTTCTGCAGACTTTTACATAATACCCACGTTTTCCACAGTTGGAACAGACATTTTCTCTGGCAGGGCAGAGGGTTCTGGGGTGCTTTCTTTGTTCACAGAAAAAGCACTTTGGACCCTGAAGGTGTGGTGCTGCTGTTGTGAATTCCTGTGAGGCAGCATACTTTTCTTTTCGTGGGGCTAGAGAGTCCGGCATTGTGATGTTTGTCCAAGACCCAGGGTCCTCTGAGTGCTCCTCCAATTCTTTCCTGGTGCTTTCTAAAGCATCTGCAATAGTCTCTGCCTCATCTAGCCCCACCATTCCTTTCTCCAGCGATCGATGTCTCGTCTCAGTGGAACATATGCCCGCAACAATTCTGTCCCTAATAAGGTCCTCCGCACACTCCTGAGCTGATACTGCTTTAAAGTTGCAGCCTCTCGCCAGGTCTTTCAGAGAGAGTATAAAGTCTCTGACAGACTCCCCTACTTGTTGTGACCTGGTCATGAGTCTGTACTGGGAGTGGAGTTCCCGATGCCCCTCACTGTAATGCCTCTGTAAAATGCTCATTGCCTCTTGGTAGGACCTGGCATCTTGTATAAGGGAGTAAGGGTGGTCTCCCAGCTGGGCTAACAGCAGCATTAATAGCTCTTTATCCAATGCCTCAGCACCATCCACGTAATTTACAAAACATCTCTGTCAGCAGCCAAAGTGCGTGCCGGCTCCGGGATTTCTGGGGTCGAGCTCCAGCTTGTCTGGTCGCAGCACATGGCTAAGCCACAGTCTCTGGTCCCTTAGGTGTAGCAAGGGTGGACTCTGGGGTACTGGGAGCTGCTGGTAGAGCCTCTGTGGGGCTTATGTCTGCTGGAGGAGTAACCTGGGTGCTTGGGGCTGTTGGCTGAGTCTCTGGCTTTGGGACATTTGCAGCGGGCTCAGGGGGGATCCCAGCTGTAGCGTCAGTTCTCCGTGGTACTGGGGAAACTGCTGCTGGGGGAGTGACGGTAGCAGTGTCTGCTTTCTCTGGCTCTGGAGTGTTTGGGAATTCTGCACATTTGTGGAGATCCTTCCACCCGCACTTGTAGTGGCCCCTTTCTGGTCGGTCCGGGGTTTAGGGTCGGCGGCGCCTGTACCGGCGAACCCTCGGGCAGGCAGGGCTCTTGTCCGTTTCTTACCTGCTCTACCATACTTCTGTGGTCTTCCCTGCATTCCACCACGATCCCAGTACAGCGGTTCCTCGCCGTCTCTGTCCTCGGAAGCACATGCGCGCTCTTCGTTCCCGGATTCCATTCCTCAGAAAGAGTCTCCAGGTGGTCGGGAATGCGCGTTGGAGCAGAAGCAGCATCCATCCTAATAGCTATCATATTAGTTTATTAAATTGTACTGACAATAACCACAACAGCTTTAATAAACTAATATGTACACTAAGAGGTCTTGTCTCTCTTCAAGACAAACCTGAAGGGCTCGACTGTAGCTCTGGACTGCTTTATAGGCAAGGTCACCGGGATGACCCCGGGTGACCTAGTGGTGTAATTACATATCACCACACCACTGAAATACTGATACATCAGACTTTAGCGTCTCCTTTTCAAATTTCATAGCGAACTCGATTATATTGTGTTCATTACCGTAAACAAATCTAATGGCCAACGTTGTTTCCAAGGTGTTGCCCACAACGACTCCCAAATAAAAAAACCAAAGACTTTCTTGATAAAATATCTGAAAGAAGTGTGCTCAAGGAATGTAGAGAATTTCAATAGAGCGTTGTAAGCTTTGATACACGTTTGATAAAATTTTAAACAATTGTAAATCATTTATTTTTGGTGGGCCTTGTCAGTAGTAGCAACCTTGGTTTGGGTGGTTGATTCATCAGTCAAAACTTTTCCTGTGGACAGTACTTTATTTTGAAGAAATAAATTTTAAAATTAAATTTTAATACATCAAACCAATTAATAGACACTTAATTTTGTTATATTTTGTGTTCAAGTTAAAATTGCATGAAATCAGTCTAATTGTCTAACTTCGTTTCAACTCCACTATTTCTCTCCACATCCATTGTATCAGTTGAAAACATCCAGTGTTGTGTGTCGGATGGTAATGGCATGATGTAATCAGCAGACAAGACCCAGGTTTGTCATGCTTTTTTATATACATCTCCATGAAAACCCAGGTTTGAGCTCGTGGAATAGTGTTCTGACTGACTTTACAGTTTTGTTAATGAAAAACAAATCCCTGGCAGTCATGTCTGAACTGCTTTGGCACGGCACTATTTTTCTCTGGCGCATGACTGGATTCCTTTGAATCTAACAGGACTGAGCAACCGTGGAAAGATTTGCAAGCAGTAATATGAAGCTGGTAGGTCAGCAGCATGCTTAGAGTGGTAGAAGAAACAAGGTGAGGGAATCTTTCAGAAATACCTTGTCACTTTACTGCGGAACGTGTCAGAGTTTGCCAAGTTAACAGACTTTTAAAGCGGGGTTTTACGATAATAATTTTGTTTGCTCTGCAAGGGAAGGTGTACAATTCATATTCGGAGAGATTTAGATACGTGGGCAATAAAAATGCACGGGAAACTGTAGGGGAAGATGCGAGAGAGGTACTGTCCAGAACCCATCAGTGAAACTAGTTTGGTCTGGGCGTCTGCGGGCTTTTCTCGTAATGCTGGAAGTAGGAGACGAGACAGTCAATTCTCCCTTCCACAATGTTCCTTTTTCTTCATGTTCAAGTTTTCCGATACATTCATTGTATTTTTAATCTTGCACTGTTATATAGGATGACATATTTTAAATAAATGGACCGCCTTTTGGCTTGGATTTGCTCGAGTTTGCTGACTGCCCACTCATCCAACGATAAATGACTTTGTGTAACTTTGTGAAAGGAGATGTTAACTTGAATTATTGATGCCACTTTCTGAGCCTGCTGCAATCTTGAAGAAAGCTTTGGTGAAATAGTTTCATGATGTGCGATCAAATGAAAGGAGAGTTAATTAAGAAAAGTTAATTGGTAGGAAATGTTTATTCTACATTGTGCCCAGGCGCAGAATGATTCTTTGAAGTGGGTATGATTCAAATCAAGATTTAATGATTTAGGATGGTGGAATTATTCAAATATTTATAAAAAAAAAATTTAGCATCCTGTTAAGCCCAAATATTTTTGTGTCGGTGTTTATAATAGCTCATGGTCCAGAGAAGTGCTGTTTTCTGGGTTGGATCGGTACAGTCACTTGGACTTGCAAAAAAGTAAAAAATTTGCATTCTTTCTTATATTTAAGGCTGTTTCTTTTGTTTTCTGACAAATTTTGATATGATTATGGATATTGCCCTATCAACCAGAAATACATTTTGCTTGTTCAGAGGACAAATGTTTATTTGTTCATAATAAGGACAAAATATTGTTAGATGTAGCTGTGTTTTGGATAGTTTTGTGAATCTGGACTAAGCTGATGCTGAGGTTGCAGGTGATTTATTAATCATTGCGGAATCCCTGTTCAAGAATCGGTCTATTAACCTATTTGAGTTGCTACTGCCAAATTTAATTGACGATCAACCTAATCTGAGATGCGTGGCTGATCACCCGTGATGAGAAAAAGACAAAGTAAAATGTTGACTTTGTTGTAAAGTAGTTGTTTGTTCATTTTAGTTCTTGGTGAAACTGATGTCAGGCTTGTTGAAGATAACAGGAGACTTTGGGACATAATTACAAAAGCTGGCGGCGAATGAAATGTCTCCTTCAAACTGTTGGTTCCAGTTGGTACAGCTTGTGTCACATTTGACATCACAGTCTATGCACATTGCATTGATCTTCTCTTCTGCCCATCGAGCTTCCCCTTTTGGAAATTAAAAGACAGAGATAAGACAACAATTGCATTCAATAAAATGATTTATAATTCCAATTGCTTAATCATTTTTCAGACTCTAGACATTCTCAATAATTTTTCTGTAATTCTTGTTTCCTCCCTGGATGTTGATGGATGAATGTCAACTTGGTGATCACTTTCAGGTAGTCCATCAATGCTTTGCTAGTAGCTCCCTTATCTCCTGCTGTGGTGTTCACTTCTGCACATTTTCTTTTGCTGCTAATTGGTATAATCTAGGATTTGTGTATGAGCCATAATACTTGGCACCATGCACCTATTCCCAGCTCGAGCTCTCATCCAGATGCTTAACCTTGGCTGAAAGGCCTAAAATAAGCACTTGAACTTTGCTGCAAACCTGGAATTTCTTTTTGCCTTGAAGATAAATATTTCTTATTTGATCTCATTCTTCTTCACTGCTTGAAACTAGGGTTCACGATCACTTTGTCTAGGGGTAATTAATAATCCAATATTGCATTATTGTACATGTTGAATACTACTCCAAAAACATCTGTTCTTTACAGGCACATAGAGTCATTGAGACTTCCAGCACAGAAACCAATTTTTCAGCCCTTGCTGACTCGATTAGGCCCAGTGTTTGTATTTGGCCCACATTTCTCAGAAATTTTCAATAGGGACTGCTTTTCACGAACAGTTCCTTTTGATGCTCTCTCACACTGTTCTGCCACTCCACTTGTTGTCGGGTGATACACAACATCTATCAGATTGGCCCAAGTGACATTGTCTGTCACTATGTACCAGTTCCTCTGGTAACATATTGCAAAGATTGATGACAAATTGTTCAAGGTTCTTTAAGTGTTACCACCGGATGTGTCATGTTGCATTTTTAACTGCTTCGAGTAACTTTTACATTTGCACCAGAAGATGGTCTTCTTACAATAGTATTTGAAATAACCAAGTAGGATGCTTCTTCATATTGTCCATTGTCATGGACACATGACTCTGAGGGGTCTCTGTTTTGCTTCTCTTTAACTGTAGAAGGGGATTCAGGCAGTTAGTGCCAATGGCGAATCTGTCTGCCTTACGGTAGACAAAAACAAATTTCATGTAATTTTGACTGTCTTTATTACATGACATTAAATTGAATCTTGTGTCCTCAGTGAATTCTGAAAATAGACATGCACTGACGATATTTTCTCCTTGCCATTTTCCAAAGACAAGGTCATTCTTCTTCATGCCCAGATGTTGGGCATGCAGCTGGCCTAGAAATGGTCTTGAAGTCTTTCACTTGATACATTCCTGGTGCACAAAGTTGAATGATAGCAATGAAACCTAATGTGATTTGTTTCTGCCATCATGGGATATGTGTGTATATACACCAGGCTTCCTGTGGAATTTACAGAGCTTGAAGGGTAAAGTCAAAAGCAGCCACCTGTACTACAAAATAAAATCCCTAAGTCCCCTTTTGATCTTTTTATACAGAATGTTTTGAGGGGCATCTGCTGTTGCATGTTACCTTGAGGCTCAATTGAGGTTAGGGTTAAGGGTTAGGGTTAGGCTGAATGTATGAAATCACCCCTTTGTTTCCTGGTTGCTCCCTGTTTTGGGGCTGAGATGGCAACTTTGGCCCTGAGATGGCAAGCAAAGACTTCTGGTCTGTGAAAGCTTGAAGACTGTGTCAGTGGAAGTCAACAAACCCCAAAATGGCAGTGCCTTTTTTCCCCCTCTTTGAAAGTATTGTAATTTACTCTGCATCTGTATGTGATGGCTGTGTGCAAGGGACTTTGTGATCATGGTGTATCAATGCCTCATTGGTATTGCTTAAAAAGTGATTAAATAAATTTAGCTTTCTTTTGCTGTCAGAGTTGACCAGGAATGACTTGTGATTGAGGCTGCTTTTCTATTCTTCATTTGACACTTGCTCTTCACTACAATGACACCATTTACTATATTATTGCAGTCAGTGCTTGACAAGGGTGATTTTTAAAATCCGGGTACAGAATGGACCTCAGCTCTGAAACATTTTCTGGCCTTGAGGCATTTAGTGCTCTGTGGTAGACCAGAACCAATTATCCTTCATCTTTCCGCCTCAATAGATTTATCCCTTTGATGCAAACTATAGCCACTTTTACACAGCCTTTTCAAGGCAGGAATGTTTCGCCTTTATTGCACCACGCTGTTCTGTGTAAAAGGTATGAATGTGGAATTGAGGTCATTGTAGTTGGCATTGGAGGTAGTCACAGTGCTGAATCACTTTATGCCGGTGTTGTTTGGTTCAATGTAAAAAAAAACAAAGCCGGCTTAATGACTGGTCTTCTTTACGATAGTATTGTGGGATCTCTGTGCTTTTTTTAAGAAGAGGCTTGTGATTCAGGAGCACTTTTTATGAAATCCGAAAAACCTGGCACTGAGACAATGGTTTTTTAATTTTAAAAAAATTTTTCACAAAATACATACAAACATTTCCTTCTTAAATATACACAGTGGCATTTTCTCCCCCTTTTTCCCCCTACCTTCCCTCCCCCCTTCCCACCCCCCTCTAAACCCATTAAACGTTCAACATATACAATACAATAAAACCATTAAACAATGTCATCACACAATGAAAATAAACAAGAAAATTGTGTCATCTACTTTTACACACTGGGTCAGTTCATCTTGTCTTTTTATCATTTTAGGGGGTGGAGGTCCAAGGCAAGCCCACTCTGTTGTGTTCCATGTACAGTTCCAAAATTTGTTCAAATAATGTGACTTTATTTTTTAAATTATATGTTATTTTTTCCAATGGAATACATTTATTCATTTCCATGTACCATTGCTGTACTCTTAGGCTCTCTTCTGATTTCCAAGTTGACATTATACATTTTTTTACTACAGCTAAAGCTATCATAATAAATCTTTTTTGTGCTTCGTGCAGTTTGAGGCCTAATTCTTTACTTCTTATATTACTTAGAAGAAAAATCTCTGGACTTTTTGGTATGTTGCTTTTTGTGATTTTATTTAATACCTGATTCAGATCTTCCCAAAACTTTTTCACTTTCTCACATGCCCAAATTGCATGTACTGTTGTTCCCATTTCCTTTTTATAGCGAAATCATCTATCTGATAATGTTGGATCCCATTTTTTTAACTTTTGGGGCGTGATATATAACCTGTGTAACCAATTATACTGTATCATGTGTAACCTTGTGTTTATTATATTCTTCATCGATCCAGAGCATAACTTTTCCCATATTTCATTTTTTATCTTAATGTTTAAATCTTTTTCCCACTTTTGTTTGGGTTTATAACTTATTTCATCATTTTCCTTCTCTTGCAGCTTGATGTACATTTTCATTATAAATCTTTTTATTATCATTGTTTCTGTAATCACATATTCAAAGCTGCTTCCTTCTGGTAATCTCAGTCTGCTTCCCAATTTGTCCTTTAAGTAGGCTTTCAGTTGATGGTATGCAAACATTGTACCATGAGTTATTCCATATTTGTACTTCATTTGTTCAAATGTTAATAAATGATTTCCCAAAAAACAATTTTCTATTCTTTTGATTCCTTTTCTCTCCCATTCTCTAAAGGAAAGGTTATCTATTGTAAAAGGGATTAGTGGATTTTGCATCAATAACAATTTTGGTATTTGATAATTCGTTTTTTTTTCCTTTCTAAGTGGATCTTCTTCCATGTATTAAGTAAATGGTGCAATACTGGTGAGTTTTTATATTGCGCCAGCTTTTCATCCCACTTATAAAGTATATGTTCCGGTACCTTCTCCCCTATTTTATCTAGCTCTATCTTAGTCCAATCTGGTTTTTCCCTTGACTGATTAAAAATCTGATAGATAGCTTAATTGTGCTGCTCTATAATAATTTTTAAAGTTTGGTAACTGCAAACCACCTTGGTTGTACCTCTCTGTTAATTTATTTAACGCTATCCTCGGTTTCCCCCCTTTCCATAAAAATTTCCTTATTATTCTCTTTAGTACATTGAAGAATTTCTCTGTTAAGGGAATTGGTAACGATTGAAATAAGTATTGTATCCTTGGGAAGACATTCATTTTAATGCAATTTACCCTCCCTATCAATGCTAGTGGCAATTCTTTCCAATGTTCTAAGTCACACATGTCAAACTCTGGGCCGCGGGCCAAATCTGGCCCGCGATATAATTATATTTGGCCCGCAAGATCATATTAAATATATATTAGAGTTAGCCCGCTGGCCTTCGCGCCAGTATAGTGCATGCACACTGAAGGTGAAAATGAAGACGCCGGAGGTGTGGAGGGATCTCAGAGTCCCGAAACCCGGGCATCGGAGCGCCGCACTCAGCCCGCCCGGATCCCGGACACACAGACGCGGCTGGAGTTGGGGACCAACCTCGCTGGGTCTGCGCTTCAGCGGCGACGCCGGACCGAACGTCTCGTTGGTGATGCCTTCCCCCTCGCTCCGTGCGCGGTGGACCCTGCCTCCCGCTCTTTTGTTGGAGACGAGCCCGGCGCCGTGAGATCGCAGTTTAATCCCTCTCCAACCATGGGAGAGGGATTTGGCCCGCGATATAATTATATTTGGCCCGCAAGATCATTTCAAAAATGTATTAGAGGTGGCCCGCTGGCCGCCGCGCCAGTATAGCGCATGCACAGTAATACAACAAATCCCAGAATGCATTGGCGTCAGCCTGCTAATCGCCCCCACCTCCTCTGTTTACATTGCAGGGTCTCACTGTGGACTCTGGTTTTGGGGCCTGGCCGGTATCAGGGGAAGCCAAGGCCGCTTCCCAGCGCCCGGAACCGGAGGCCTCGGGCCTGACCTCGCCAGGATCGTTGCCCACTCCCCCTCCCTGCCGCAGGCCGATCCGTGACTCACGGTGATGGGGCCGCTGATCCGCCGAGATGCCGCCCTGCAGCGAGAGCTGATGGCCCCGCACTGTCGTTGTCCAACCCGATCGCCCGCAAACCCCGCCCTCCCGCACACAGGCCTGAGTAAGGATTATGAACTTTAATCTCAAGATAAAACGATCTTCCAATCGTTTCATGTCACAGTGATAAATATATTCCTGGTTAAAAATGGTCCTGCACCTGGATACAAGCTCATTAGGCATAAAACTTGAAAAGTGTGTAAATCAAAGGATATCTGTACCAATGGAAAAAGGGCATGGCAAATAACCCTGCTAGAGTTAATGTAATGGTCAACATATCACTTTCCTTAAGGTTACAAGGATTAATCTCTTGCAATATCTTGACCACTATGGTCAGAAAAACATAGGAAACAATTTCTACCTATATATTGTGTCAGGTACATATGGGATATTCTGAGTATTTTCTGAAATAGTAGCATTTTGCTCACCCTAGTTTAAATAGCAGAGGTTGGGTCATCGACTATGAAATATTACCTAATCTTGGGATGTAGGCAGTGCTGTACTTTTGTCACTCAGTGTTCTTTGTTAAATGTTATCTTGTCATTGCTGCAGAGAGGCGGAGTCTTGTCTGAATCTTAAAAGCCTAGAGAACAAGTCAATGGCTACAGCATTTCGTGACAAATGCAAAAATGGGATTTAGAACCATGAAACACTGTAGCATAGAAACAGGCATTTTGGCCCATCTTGTCTGTACCAAACTATTTTTGCCTACTCCCATCAATCTGCACCCAGACCACAGCAATTCCTGTAGTGGGGATCACCCAGTGGCAACCCATTTCAATTCCCTACCCCATTCCCATGCCATCATGTCTGTCCATGGGTTTGTGCACTTTCAGACTCAGACCACCCACAAATTGGAGGTACCACACCTCGTATTCCATTTGGGGACACTCAACCAGATGGCATTAACATCAGTTTCTCCAATTTCTGTTATCCCCATCCCTGTATTCCCCCTTGCCCTATCCTGATTTCCCCTTTTCTCTAGCTCAGACTCTCTGTCTCCATTCCTCCAGCTCTGTATTCAGCAATTCTTGCCTTTCCTCTCCTGTTCCCCTATCCATATCAAATCATCACCTTTTGTCTGTTGGCCTAGCTCCTTCCCCTGCCCTTTCTTCCCTTCTCCCCAGCCTTTTTGCTCATGTGTTGAAGGGCTCAGGGATGAAATGTTGGTTATATACCTACCTCTTATGGATGCTGGTAGACCTTCTGAGTTCCTCCAGCTTTTTTGTGTTTTTTTTAAGACTAATGGCATAATGATCACTAGATCCAAAGTGTTCCCTTGCATGCATTTCCACCTCCTAGCTTGTATTGTTCCCTATAAGGAGATCCAGAATTATACTCTCCTTAGTTGGGAGTATATATATTGATTAAATAAAATTTCCTAAACATATTTGAAAAATTCAAACCCATTCAGCCCTTTTATAGTCAATGTGTGGTCATTTCAAATCACCTCCTGTTATAACCTTGTGTTTCTTGATGTGGTTATCTCTGTCTATAAAAATGTTTCATGGTTACAATGTCATAATCCCACGTGCTGATCCATGCTCTGAGCTCATCTTCTTTTCCTACATTGCACTTTGCATTTAAATAGACTCAACTATGAACATTATTCCCATCAAGTGGATCATCTACTATGGTCACAGGGGTAGTTCACAAGGGGACGATTGGTGGAAAGGGAGGAATGGACAAGGGAGTAACAGAAGGGGTGGTCCCTGGGGAAGGTGGAGAGAGGAATATGTGTCTAGTGGAGGGATCATGTAGTAGATGGCGGAAATGACTGAAGAGCATGTGTTGAATGCGGAGGCTGGTGGGGTGGTAGTTGAGGACAAGAGGAATCCTGTCCTTGTTGTGCGTGAGGGCAGAGGGGGCCAAGACAGATGTGTGGGTAACGGAGGATATGTGGGTGAGGGGCGAGTTCATGGTGGTAGAGGGAAAGCCAGGTTGTTTGAAGAAGGAGGACATCTCTGATTGAGAGAATGGAATAGAATCCTTATGGGGACAGGGTGGGAAGAGGTGTAGTTGAGGTAGCTGTGGGAGTTGCTGGATTTATAGAAGCTGTCTCTTAAAAGTTTGTCTCCTGTGATGTAGACAGAGAGATTGAGGAAAGGGAGAGTGTTGCTAGAGATAGACCAAGTGAACCTGAGGTCAGGGTGGAAGTTGGCTGCAAATGGATGAAGTCAATGAGCTCATCATGGATACATAAGGCAGCATCGATGTAGCAAGGGAAGAGTTGAGGGACCTTGCCAGTGTAGGCTTGTAGCATGGATTGATCCATGTTGTCAACAAAAAGGCAGGCTGTATTATGTTTAAAAACACTAAATTGGCTAACTTTCTATCGTGACTCCTCCTAGCTGTCGTTACAGGGACCCAACACAAGCACTTGGGGCACCCATTGAAAGAGAACGCAAGCGGGAATGGCATCCTAGTGTCAATCAGCCCAGAAAAATGGGAGCCCCAGTACACCCTGGATGTATATCTGCCAGCCTGCCCCCTGCTTCACCAAGGGATAGCACAGTGACAGGCATCTTGGCTCTGTGCGTAAGGAGCACCCAAGCATAAGGCCAAGGCATGGGATGTGCAAGCCGGGGGTGGGGGGGCCTCTGGCACCTGATGGATGACCTTGCATTCCCTGCTTGCAGACTTTGGTGGTAAGGGTGCTTACATTTGCCAGCTAAGTCGGAGAAACCAAGCATATGAGTTGGTGACCAAACAAATTCCTTTTTTCTACCCTCCCCTCTGACACTGGGGAGCAGCTCCCACAGTACCCTGCTCCATCGGTAACACAACAACCCTGTTTGGTCAGGGGTGGGGGCTGAGGTGTTGTAATTGAATTTGACAATGTGCCTTGTCCAGCATTCAGAAGGCACTAGTGTATATATTGACCCACTTGATTAGTATTTTTTTAAACCTGTCTTTTTGTTTTTACTTATATACATAGAGTTATTGATTGTTTCATGATTGGTGAGTGGTGTGACCTCCAAGGGGTGGATTGTATTAGGAAGGATTGTGGCTGTCATGTGTTGGAAGACACCTCGTTGGAAGACACACCAGCTGCCAATCAAGTTTTGGTTCTGCCCCACCCATTAATGCACACCTTGCCATTGGTCCAACGTAAATTACCTTGACTGCACTCTCCAGCCTGCCTGTATTTGGCCTTGGGTCATTGGCTGTTATAATTGGATTAACCCTCCTGGCACTGAGCCATTTGATCTGGGCTTGACCCTCCAGCACTATAAAGGTGCCATGTTCTCTTTGTTCTCTCTCTTTGCCAGTTTGGGACCACCCTGCTTCACTCCAGGCCAAGAAATGTGGAAGGATGCTGGAGAAACTGTTGGTAAGGTGTTAAAAGGGTTGGGAACATTTAATTAGTGACCCTTGTAGTTTAGAGCCAGGCCTGCACTGAGTCAAGGGGAGGGGGGAGGGAGGGTGGGGCATCATAGTGATTTTTCCTTGATCATTATATGTACCAGTTCTTTGTGTGTGTGTGTGTGTGTATTTGTCCCCACACTCGTTAATTAATTCCTGCTATTTCTTTCCCATGGCTGCTGTAAGCTGTGTGTGTTGCATCAGTTACCATTTCCAACACTTGCCTTCTATAAATGAAGTTCCTCCCCCTCAAAACTGTGTTCAGAGTACTTCCTTCGAGACCTACCAAACCTGTTTCCTCGTTCACAACACAGGCATAGCTTGGGTCCAAGCAGGTAACCATGGCTACCCCTTTAATCTGGAGAAAGTGGGATAAGTCAAAGGAGAAATTATTGAGGGTGAGGACAAGTTCTGCCAGCCAGAGGAGGATAGTGGTGGTGGTGCAGGGGGATTGGTTGGTCCTATTGTCCAGGGCTCTGACTCAACACATCAATGGCATTGTGAAGAAAGTATATCAGTGCCTCGACTTTCTCAGGAATTTTCAGAGATTTGGTATGACACCAGAAACCCTGGCAAATTTCTACAGAGATGTGGTGGAAAGTGGGCTGACCGGCTGCATTATGGCCTGGTATGGGAACACCAATACTCCTGAGCATAAAGCCCTCCAAAAATTGGTGGACACAGCCCATGACATCACAGACAAAACCATCCCCACTATTGAGTACATCTACAGGGAACATTGCTGTAGGAGGGCAGCAGCAATCATCAAAGACCCACACCACTCTGCACACACACACACACACTCTGTTCTCGCTGCTACTATCAGGAAAGAGGTATAGGAGCCACAAGACTTGCACCCCTAGGTTTAGGAAGAGCTGCTCCCCCTCCACCATCAGACTCCTCAATGACAAACTCAATCAGAGACTCATTTAAGGACTGTTACTTGTGCACTTTATTGATTTTCTTTTTGTTCTCTCTGTATTGCACAGTCAGTTTGTTTACATTCAATTTCTGTTCACGGTTCTTTGTTTACATGTTTATGCTGGGTACAGTTTACTTTTTTGCACGACCAATTAGTGGTAATTCTGCCATGCCCGCAGGAAAGGGGAATCTCAGGTCGTTTTATTTGCTGCCACCACCCTGAGCACTGCACCCCTGGGCATTGGATCAGAAGAGGTAGAATCCTTTTGGGTTGAGTTAAGTAATGGTAAAAGTACACTAATGGCAGTTATATACAGGCTCCCAAACAGCAGCTGGGATGTGGATAACAAAATATAATTTGAAATAGATAAGACATGTCAGAAGGATAGCGTTACAATAATTATGGGGGAATTTAACATGAAAGTAGATTGGGGAAAGTCAGGTTGGTGCAGGACCTCAGGAGAGAGAGTTTGTGGAAGGCCTTTTTTGGAGCAGCTTGCGGATGAATCCACGGGGGGGGGGGGGGTGGGGGGGGGTCGGCTGCTCTGGATTGAGTGCTATGTGATAAGTCAGAGGTAATTGAAGAGCTTGAGATGAAGGAACCCTAAGGAGGAAGCGATCACAATATGATTGAGCTCACTTTGAAATTTGGAAAGGAGAGACTAGAGTCTAATATGTCGATATTTCAGTGGAGTAAAGGAAATTACAATCGCATGAGAGAGGATCTGGCCAAAATTGATTTGGGGGAGAAACACACTAATGAGAAAACAGCAGATCAACAATGGCTGGAGCTTTTGCGTGAAATGAGGAAAATGCAGGACAGGCACATACCAAAAAGAAAGAAAATTGTGAATGTAAAAGTGAGACAACTGTAGCTGACAAGAGAAGTTAAAGCCAAAGTAAAACCAACAGAGATGGAAAACAAGGAAGCAAAAATAAGTGGGAAGATAGAGAACTAGGAAACTTTTTTAAAAAACAGAGAAGACAGCGAAGAAGGTGATTAGGAAGGAAAAGATGATCTATGAAAGGAAGCTAGCAAGGGAGCAAGGCAGTAGAAAGGAAATTAGCTTGAAGTCAGTGGTTGTGAAGCTGTTGGAATTGATTGTAATGGATAAGGTTACAGAATACCTAGGGGTGCATGAAAAGAAAATCATCCCTGACAAACCTATTCCATTTTTTTTGCAGAGATCACAGGTAGGATAGACAGGGGATGCAGTGAATGATGTGTATTTGGACTTTCAAAAAAAAACTTTGACAAGGTGCCACGCTAAAGGCTGTGAAACAAGATGAAAGCCCATGGAATTACAGGAAGGATACTAGCATGGGTAGAACATTGGCTGAATGGCAAGAAACAGAGATTTGAAATAAAGTGATCTTATTCTGGTTGGCTGTTCCGCAGGGGTCAGTGTTGGGACCGCTTCTTTTTATGTTGTATATAAATGATGTGGCTTTGTCTAAATTTGTAGATGATACCAAAATGAGTGGTAGGGGAGGTGGTGCGGAGGATAGCAAAACGCTGCAAAGAGACTTGGCTAGATTAGGAGAATGGGCAAAGAAGTGGCAGATGAAATATATTGTTGGAACATGTACAGTTATACACTTTGGTTGCAAGAATAGACAGGCAGACTATTATTTGGATGGGGAGAGAAATTCAAAATTCCAAAGTGCAAAGGGACTCGGGAGATCTCGTGCAGAATACCCTAAAGGTTGACTTCCAGGTTGAGTTGAAGGTGAAGAAGGTGAATGCAATGCTGGCATTTGTTTCTGGAAGGATTGTATACAAGAGCAGGGATGTAATGTTGAGACTCTATAAAACCCCAGTGAGATCTCACGGAGCATTGTGTATGGTTGGAGCGCCGTATTTGAGAAAAGACCTGCTGGCATAGGAGAGGGTTCAGAGAAAATACACTAAAATGATATCAGAAATGATAAGGTTAGTATATGAGGAACAATTATTGGCTATTGGACTATACCTGTTGGAGTAGAAAAGGATGAGGATGGAACCTCATAGAGGCACTTTGAATACTGAAAGGTCTGGACAAACTAGATGTGACAAGGATGTATCCCATGGTAGAGGATTCAAGGACAAGAGGGCAAAATATCTGGATTAAAAAGGTGTCAATTTAAAACCGAGATATGGAAAAATTTATTTAGAGTGTTGTGAATCTGTGGAACTTATTGATTGCCACAGGTGACTGGAAGTGAGGTCATTGGGTGTATTTAAGGCAGAGGTTGACAGATATTTGATTAGTCAGGGCATCAGGGGTTATGGGGAGAAAGCCGGGGAGTGGAGCTGAGTGAGTGGATGGATCAGCTTATGTTTAGAATGGAGGAGTAGACTCGATGGGCCAATGGGCCTACTTCAGCTCCTATATCTTGTAATCTTGTGACCTCCTACAATCTATTATAATTGCATAACTTACTGATACTGACCATTCTGTCTGGCCTGCTATGTACCATGTGTGTTTTACATGCACTCCTACTTGATGTAATGGCAGAATTGTAGTTCATCCTTTGGGTTTCCTGCAGTTTTCTCTTGTAAAGTTTTTAATTTGTGTATTCAATTCATGGCTATTCAGCTTCACAAGATATAGGAGCAGAAACAAGTTAATTGGCCCATTGAATCTGCTCTGCCATTCTATCATTAGTTGATACATTCTCCCTCTCAGCCCACTCACCAGCCTTCTCCCCATAACCCTTGATGCCCTGACTAATCAAATACCCAGGGATGAAGTGCTACTGGAGCACTGCTCTGGCACCTCATGGACCTGCTACAGGGCTTCATTGGCACCTCGTCGCTCCATGTGGGGGGCAGGGGCAGAACCCCCACAAAGGCCAGATCTCGTGAGACCTCCTTGTCGCCATGTTTGGTGAGCTCTGGCATCTAAAAAAAATTGCACCTCTGTAAATATCTGTCAATTTCTGAATGATTGTTTTCTTTCTGGGCAGTCTGAATTCTGTAAGATCCCTTCCTCTGCCCCAATGAAGTATTTGGAATATGAATGAGTGCTACATTTTGATCTCAGGATCTATAGTTCCATAAATTAGAATCCCACCCCAACATTCTGGAATGCAACTTTAATGTTGCCTTCTGAGATGCTTCCTTCTGACATTTTTGAGATATTTTTAAATGCAATTGATTCCAAGGAAATCTCAATGATCTCTGCAGTTTCTTATTAAAAAGCACAAAATGATTTAACAGTTAAAGTAAGACTGTTGGGAAGGAAAGATTAACTTGTCAGACAGATAAAGCTGTCAGGTGTTACCTATCTGTGGGAAGCAGCTACATGTTTCCATGGAAGGATAAACTGGTCACATCATCATTTCAAGGTGAAACTCAGAGCCATTGCAGATCCCTGACTCTTGTTTTATCCAGGCTTAAGTTAAATTAGTTAATAATCAATCCAGAATTATTCCATTGTCATTTAGAGAACCCTCTCATCTTCATAAATATCTTCTACCCAGTGCGAAAAGATTGTAAAATAATATGTATCATCAAGGAATTGACTGCACCTTTTGTGCACTTGGACTTCCAGTTTGACAACAGAGCCCAAAATTTGAAATTGGTGCATTCTAATGTTGTGACAGCTGTGTGGAAGGTTAACTGAAACCAGAACCCCATTATCAATCACTTGTGCCTCTGCAAATCTTGCATTTTAATAACATAGAACATGATTTTTGACTATTTTCCTTATTATTGTAATGCACACTTTTGTGGTGTTAAGTTTTTCAAAGAGGGTATATATCATAAGTCAAAATATCCAATTCCTTGTATTTCATATTATTCTAGTACTCCTTTAAATATCATTCTGCATGAAGCCAAGAATAAAATTTAAAATGTTCCTTTCCAATATTATTTGGATAATTTTTATGCATTAAGGAAAAATAGTTTCTTAGATTTGAATTCTATTTCAAACCACTGAAAGAAGAATGATATTTCTGCTAAGCTTAATTGTTGAAAAGAAAGTGAGGGGTCCCAACTTCACTTGTGTAATAGAATTGTTATGGTGCAGAGAGGCTATTTGGCTTGTGAAGTGCTGTCTTAAGAATTGGTCTTCATTGCATTGATTTTGAGTTGACAGTGATAACGCTGTTTTTCAATGTCATGACTGTTAGGGAATTGTTAGTCAAATCCCAATTTTTGTTATATTCCACTAGTTCCTGCTGTGCGGGACATGTTTTTCATATCTGTGAGCAGGATCAGGCTTGAACTAATGTTTGCCTTAACCAAACTGTGTTCATGTCACAGGAATGTCTATTTGCATACTAAAAGATTGAGTAGCCTGTAGTTCTGCATGCAGTTTTCATTGTCTTTGGAAAGACAGAAAATTATAAAATACAAATTCCAATCTAATATTTTAGAGACCAAATTGAAGATTTTCATCATCTAAAATAAAAAAAAATTACACATGTCATTATTACTCAAGAGCAGTTTGATTATGTAATAAAATTCTCATTCTATTCTATTTGTGACCTCACATTGAGTTCCGGGTTTAACTTCTGGTCAACATACAATGAATATTAGAAAATAAAGCTTCCACTCCACTGGTAGAATCTTCACCTGAATTTTCTCAATTTCCTGTACTTCTGCTAATGTCCAATTTCACATGCCATACACATAGGTAGAATTCCTTACTCCTTTTATAGTATCAGCCTCTACATCAAGCACAACATTTCCACCAGCTTCAGCGTGATTACGTCCTCAGTCACATCTTCTGCTCCCCTCCCCTTTCTGCTTACCACATTGATCACTCTCTCTCTGATTCTCTGGTTTGCTCAACCATCCCCATACCCATGTACTTCTGCAATCTTAGGAAATGCAGCACTTGTCCCTACTTCTCTCTCTCTATTGCCCATCCAATTGAAGCAGGTATTTGCATGCACCTTGTCTCCAACCATGTCTGTTGCGTTCGATGCTCTCGATGGAAAGTATTCTTAAAGATAATATGTATAAGTATCTAGAGACGCAGGGACTGATTAGGGACACACGACATGGGTTTGTGCGGGAAAGGTCATGTTTGACAAATCTTGTTGAATTTTTTTGAGGAGGTGACTGGGAAGATTGAGGGCAAAGCAGTCGATGTAGTCTATATGGATTTCAGTAAGGCCTTCGATAAGGTTCCACAAGGAAGGCTGGTAAGGAAGGTTCAGGCGCTAGGTATTAATGTCGAGATAGTCAGATGGGTTCAATGGTGGCTAGAAAGTAGGTGCCAGAGAGTCATGGTGGATAACTGACTGTCGGGATGGAGGCTGGTGACAAGCGGTGTGCCTCAGGGGTCAGTGTTGGGTCCTTTGTTGTTTGTCTTTTATATTAATGATGGAGTGGTAAACTGGATTAGTAAATATGTGGATGATACAAATGTAGGGGGAGTTGTGGATAGTGAAGATGGTTTTCGGGGACTGCAGAAGGATTTGGATGGCTTAGAAGAGTGGGCTGAAAGTTGGCAGATGGAGTTTAATGTAGATAAGTGTGAAGTGCTTCATTTTGGGGAGAACAATCAAAACCGGACATGTACGCAGTGAAGGAGAGGGCATTAAGGAATGCAGAGGAACAGGGAGATCTTGGAATAATGGTTCATCATTTTTTTGAAAGTGGATTTTCATGTGGATAGAGTGGTAAAGAAGGCTTTTGGTATGCTGGCCTTTAGAAGTCAAAACATAGAATATAGGAGCTGGGAGGTGATGTTGAGACTGTTCAAGGCATTGGTGAGGCCAAATTTGGAATGGTCCCCAAATTACAGGAAGGATATCAATAAGGTAGAGAGGGTGTATAGAAGATTTATTACTAAAAAGTTGCCTGGATTGCCGTATCTAGAATACAAATAAAGATTGAGTAGACTGGGTCTTTATTCATTGGAGAGTAGAAGGTTGAGAGGGTATTTGTTAGGGGTATTTAAATTTATGAGAGGGATAAATAGAGTAGATGTGAATAGGCTCTTCCCCTTGAGGGTAGGTGAGATTGGGACGAGGGGTTATAAGTTAAGGGTTGGGGGTAAAAGTTTAGAAGTAACATGAGAGGGAGCTAGCTCCTCTAGTAGTGGCTGAGTGGAATGACCTTCCAGAAGAGGTGGTTGCAGCAGGGTCAATTTTGTCATTTAAGTGATGATTGGATGTGCATGGCTGTGAGGGGGTTGGAGGATTATGTACATGGAGCAGGCAGGTGGGACTAGAGGAGATCACTTAAATCGTTGTGGACTAGAGGGGCCAAGATGGTCTGTTTCCATACATAATTGTTATATGATGAGACTAAACTTCTCAAGTATTTGTGCTTTGCAGTGATAATCTTGAGTTCCCTCAAGCAACCATTTAAACTCTTCTCTCTATTACCACACTAACCTGTTTGGCCTGGTCCTCCTCAAGTTCCAGGGTGAAGACAAATGCAAGCCAGAGGAACACTCTTCATTTTTTGCCTGCGGAGGTTGCAACCCAATGACGTGAATGTAGAATTTTACAATCTCTGGCGACTCAAACCCCCTCTGTTCCTTTATCTCTTGATCCATCCAGGTAGTTTGATCTGTCCACCACTGTTCCTGGATCTGATTCAATCTACTTATCAAATTCTATTTCCCTCTTCCCTGCATTCTTTGCATGAATCCCTATTGCTTGTCAGCTTCTGCCTCACCCATCACTACCTATATCCCCTCTATGCCCTCAGCCCTGATGCAGGGTCTCAACGTTGACCATCTCTTTGCCTCCAAAGTTACAGCCTAAATGAGCTCTGCTAGCTGCTTGCTTTTGGCTCCAGAGTCAAACATCTGCAGCCTCATGTGTCTCCACAGAATAGATTGTTTTGGTTTGCATTACAGTGTGGAGAAATCTTAATGTATGAGGAATGGAATGTGGTAGTGTTTTTAAAACAAAGTACAGGTCCTGGATTATGACCACCCTTGGATATGATCGATCTCACATTATTGTAAAGTCCAAATTAATATTGTGGTGGTTGTGGTTGCCATTTGTCTATTTTCTGAGTTGCACACAGAATCAACTTTTCAATGTCTGGAAAAACTAGACCTATTAATAACCCAGGGATGCCTATACACTTCCTTATCACATTTTTAACTCCCTATGCTGAACAGGGCAACTAATGCAACAGATAGCCAGCTTGCTTCCTGATTTTTTTTTAATTAAGTGGTAAGAAACACAGCCAGAAACCACCTGCTCTCCTGGTTTGTTCTTGTTGGACTGGTTTGGAATATGAACAGAGTATTGAATTTCATGAAAGCGGTTCTCAGTCAATCTATAGTGCTGCCTACAAAGTAGCATTAAATGGACAACAACAATTCAACAGATAATACGTTCCTCTAGCAAAATATTAGCTCTCACTTGAATGCTAGGAATGTATGAAAATCAATGTCAGTATTTATAAAATACTATCTAAAATTGAAGGATCTTAAATCTTGGTTCCCCAGAGGAAGATAATGTGTGCTTCCTCAAGTTTACATTTGGCCTCACTCTGGGAATTGGTGACATGTCTGCATGGGAATAGTTTTTGGAATTGAAAGGACTGGCAACTGGGAGATCCATTTTATTCCCAAGTTGGCACTTGACAAAGTGGTTGCCAAATCTATGTTTGGGCTCGCCGATATAGAGGGGAACTACAGTTTGGGATTTAACACCATCATCCCCTCAAAACTGATCAGCAAACTCCAAGACCTGAGAGTTAACACCCCACTGGGTATTGGATTAAGGATTTCCTAATCTCCAGAGCATAATCAATGAAGATTGGTAAGAACTTTTCCTTCACAAACTTGATCAGTACCAGAACACCACAGGGCTGTGTTCTTGGCCCCATGTTTACCCAATTTACACCTACGACCTTGTAGCTTGGTATGTCAATAACACCATCTACAGATTTGCCGATGATGCCATGGTAGTGAGTTGTATAAAGGAAGGGGATGAGTCAGTATACAGGATGGAGTTTGAAAACTTGGCTGATTGGTGCACCAACAACACCTTGCACTCAATGTTACCAAAACTAAGGAGCTGATTGTTGACTTCAGGAAAGGAAAGCCAGAGAGCTGGAGAGGGTGAGCAAGTTTAGGTTCTTGGGAGTCACTATCTCAGAAGATCTTTCCTGGATTCAATACACGAATGGCAGTGTGAAGAAAGGACATCAGCACCTCTAATTTCTCAGGAGTTTTGAAAGTTCTGTATGGCATCAGAAACCCTGGCAAATTTCTAAGGAGGTCTAGCAGAAAGTGTGCTGTCTGGCTGCATCATGGCCTGGTATAGGAACACCAATACCCCTGAGCACAAAGCTCTCCAAAAGGTAGTGACACAGCCCATGACATCACAGGCAAAACCCTCCCAAAATTGAGTACATCTATAGGGAACACTGCAATAGGAGAACAGCAGCAATAATCAAAGACCCACACCACCCAGTACACGCTCTGTTCTCGCTGCTTCCATTAGACCCACACCACCCAGTACACGCTCTGTTCTCGCTGCTTCCATCAGGAAAGAGATAGTGTATGGGTGTCACAAGACTTGCACCACCAGGTTCAGGATCAGCTGCTATTCCTTTCACCATCAGACTCCTCAATAACAAATTTAATCAAAGACTCATTTAAGGACTCTCACTTGTGCACCTTATTGATTTTCTTTTTGTTCTCTCTGTATTGCGCAGTTAGTTTGTTTATGTTTGTTATTTGTTTACATGTATATACTGTGTACAGTTTTTTTGCACTGCCAATAAGTGGTAATTCTGCCTCACACACAGGAAAAAGGAATCTCAGAGTTGTATGTGATATCATGTTTGTACTTTTGACAATAAATCTGAAATCTAGTGGACAATGCAGTAGACTAGGTTGGACAAGAGGCATGTGGAACTTTGCCTCATCTGGAACATCTATTTATGGCCCTAGATGGAGATGAGGGAGAAAATACAAGGACAAGTGGTTCACTTATTTTTGGTTGTAGTAAGAAGTCCTCCCCCTTGATAAGTCCAGGGCTGGCTGGAAAACAAGGGTTGGGGGGATTTTAGGTTTGAGGGACGCAGAGGATTTGGATTAGAATTTCCCAGCAACACACCAGAAGAAGCATTTAACAAGGAATAGGATATATGCATTTCAGATGTGGAAATTGTAAGTGGAATTGTGTGAGCCATGCAAGCAGTTTTTCATGTAAAACAGCTAAATGCCTTCACTCCAGGGGAAAACTGATTTGAAATTATATAATGCTTATAAGCTGTTTTATAATTGAATTTCCAATTATTAATAGTACACGGACAATATATTGTGCATCTGTCAATTGAGTGAGCATTGAGGTCCAACTTATTCAGTATGTTATGTTCAATTCTCAGTATTTATGAAGACCTTCCAGTGTATTTGCAATGTTTCCAATGTGTACCATACATCTTTCCCATGTGTCTTGTGCATTTTCTCTGCTTGTCCTTTACGACGTGTGTTATTCAGACTCTCTCATTTTGTTGTTTCTCCAATTCTGTCCTGTGTAATATATAAATTTGATGCATCTTGAAGCAGTGAGAAACCAATTTTACTTTCTGCTGATACTGAATGAAGATTACCATGGGCAAAGCATCTTATTGATGGATATGGGGCTCAGATGCCTAATCCCTAGAATGCACAGGTGAAGTGTCCAATATTCAAAAGTGGTACAAGCACCTCTGATCACATTTTTGGCCCCTTGTATTTGAAAGAATTTATCATTTCATTTGGAATCTATTTAAAACAGTATTAGTTTCAAACAATTCAAACAATGGTGACTAAATAAAACTGAGGAAATTTACTGTCCAATTATAAAAACTGCAATGCTTACTTTTGGAGTGTGATGCTCTCATCTGTTTGCCACATGCATTTCTATAGTACAGCATAAATCATACATTTATTCAGCCATTAAATCTGATTTCAAGAAAAAAATAAAACCAGATGTTTTCTTTCTTATTAATAATAGTGTAGTCTTGAGCTCAGTAATGATGAGTGTTTTGCAGAAAAAGGTGACATTTATTCCAGAGAGGGTTCCATATTAAAATTAAAACTTAATTCATAAGATGACTATGTAATACATTTTCTGTTTAATATTAAATCAAGGCTGGTAGAAGGTATATATAATTTATTTTACAGACCATCTGTCTACTATGTTTTATCATTGTTTAAAATTATTAATAATCACAATACTCTACTCCATTTAATTAAAAATAGACAATGAATGCTAAAAAAAAATTGGATAGTAAATATTCACAGGTATCCTAGTGCATAATAAGTGAATTTGCATCATGAAGATAGTCCTTTTGTGCTGTTGAAGCAGTCTCTGATTAGTGAAACAAGGGGCAGTTCAAGAGCCTGATAACTGTTGGGGAAAAAAAAACAGAAATGCTGGACTTCAGAAGTTATAGTTATGACTATGTCACAAAATTTGCTATATATTATATTTAAAAAAAATAAATAAATTGGTGCAAAAAGAAGAGAAAGTGAGGTAGTGTTCTATGCTTCATTGTCCATTCATATATCTGATAGCAGAGGGAAAGAAGCTGTTTTTATATCGTTGGGTGTTTGCTTTAGGCTTCTGTACCTCCTTCCTGATGGTAGCAGTGTGAAGAGGGCATGGCCTCGGTGGTGAGGGTCCTTGAGGATAGAAGCTGCTTTCTTGATACATCGCCTCTTGAAGGTGTCCTCGATGGAGAGAAAGTTGATGCCCATAATGATGCTGAATCTGTTCACAACTCTTTGTAGTCTTTTCGCGTCCTTGGTACTTCCATACCAAACAGTGATGCAATTGGTCAGAATGTCCACTGTACACCTGTAGAAATTTGCAAGAGTCTTTGGTGACATACCAAATCTCCCCAAACTCCATATGAAATATAGCTGCTGGCAAGCCTTCTTTGTGATTACATAGACATGGAGACTCCAGGATACATCTTCAGAGATGATGACACCCAAGAATTTGAAGTTCTTAACCATTTCCACTGTTGACCCCTCTTAATGAGGGCTGGTTTGTGGTCTCCTGATTCCTCCCCCTGAAGTCCACTATCAGTCCCTTAGTTTTGCTAATGTTGAGTGAAAGGTTGTTGTTCTGATACCACTCAACTGACTGATCTCACTCATCTGTTTCTGTATCTTCCCAAAGGTATCAGTGAGAAGAGCATTTAAATATGCTTTTACAACTACCTTGGGGTTTGGTGGTTGTTATAGAAGGGAACTATGCTTCCAGAGGCCCTGACATGACACAGACCACTTTACTGGACTTCGAGTTGCAGGTTGGCAAAATTTAGTCCAAGATCAGACAATGAGAAACATAACTATTAATCCTAGAGATCTCTACAAATAGTTTTTAAAGTAATAAAAAAGTTTGCTAATTCATCTGTGAGGTATACAACCTTGATGTCAAAACTCCTGAATTCCAATAGTCTCTTTCAGGAGGCCAGAATACCCTGATGTGAACCCACATATTCTACCCCTATGCGGCTCTCAGGGTACCCACCTGAAAGAGCAGGAGGTGCCTCCGAGGAGCACTTTCTAACCCTCCTAAAGGAGGGATAATCGCCGGAGCACTGAAGTCCCCTAGGCATCTGAATGCAGCTGCGTGAAAGCGACTGCGAAGAGGTGAGCTGATGACATCGCAGTGATGTCATCAGCCTGAGACGCTTGGCGTGAATTTGGAAACACAGGATTTGATACATCTTGTTCTGAACACTGAGAGAGGCTGAAACCAGCATCAGTATTTCTCTTGCCTGCTCCGGGTCCGCCGTAATCCCGTGTTCCTTCCGCTTCTCCTTTGTCGCACTTCAAATGGCGTCGAGTCAGTGGGCAGGAGTACAGCTACACTGAACAGGAGCCAGAGTGTGCTCCGAGGTGCCTCCCGTGCAGCTGTCCCTTTAGAGACCTGAACAACTATTCTAAAGCTCTGCATCCGCTTCTGCAGGCGCATTCTTGGTGGAGAATGTACCTGAAAGCAGCTAATGTAAATTCAGAAATCATAGTGTAAGTACTGAAAGATTAAAGTGTTGATCTGATTATTTTCTATGGGAGAAACATTGCCTGGCATGCAAGGAACACAGCAAAGCCTAGCAATCCACAAGGCTCTCTGGTTGATATGTAGAGCATACAAGCTGCTCTTCATAATTATATAGGTTCGAAGCTTCCTTCCTTTTGTACTGAGGACTCCTGAGCTCATTTCTTGGCCCAATAATGCAAGAAGTTTGTAATTGCCTTGTGCCATAGAAACCTCTATAGGCAACAAACACTAATTAATTCTAATCTGCTCTGATTCTCTGCTCTTCTATAAGGTGCACTGTGATTCTCCCCAAAGGGAAATAAATAATATTAAGAACATTTTAAGCTCTATTCTCAATGTAAATGCAGCATCATAATTTTTTTTAAAACAGCAAATGCTTTCTTCTCCCCTGCCCTAAAATGTCAATTGTAATTCTTGTAAATATATTGCAAAATATAACAATTTTTATCTTTAAAAACAGAAGTTTCACTATATTGTACCCTTTATCATAAAGATTGAAAAATACACAAAATATTTTGTTCTATTAAACATTAAAAATATTTTTTAAAGATTCTTTCTCAGAGTCATTGTTGCTGAACTTTAAACTGAGCCATGATAACAGAAAGAGTAGGAAAAGTCCATTCTTGAGTAGCTTCCTTCAACATCAGTGATGAATGTCATCACATTGTGCTACTTGCAAAATGCAGGGCATTAATTTCTAAGTTGGTCTGAAATATATGATTTGCATTGTGGCATCAGTTTCTTTTTAATTGCATTCAATTCCATTTAAATTAATTTCAGGCTAGTTTAGTCGGCATAACATCGAGGGCTGAATGGCCTGCACTTTGGTGTATTGTTCTATCTCTGGCTTGTTTTCTTCTGAGTATTGCCACTTCTCAATGGCAAGGTAAAATTTTACTTGACAGATTCCAATATTTCATCACTAATGTTCCATCAAGATTGATGAATGAAAGTCCAGCCTTTGTTGTGCTGCAGGTCATGTTAATGTAAATATGACTTGAAAGAGAGTTCCAGCCAGAAATGTTGAGTATTTTATTGCTCCCACCTGATGCTGCAAAGTTTCACCAGCAGATTGTTTGTTCATGTAAATATTAGCTCATGGCTAAGGATGAACAGTTCTTTTAATGTTATCTTGAGATGCAAAAGAAAATGGATAAAGATTCTGTTGACAATATTTAGGCATTTTTGGACTGCCAGGAACTCACCCTCCCTCCCCTGTCCCAGTAGACTGATAACAACGAGCTAGCTATTCAGTGGATAAATTACACACACATGTCATTGTTGTAGCACACTCTATCTTGGGGACAATCTGGTGATTGGCAGTCAAGACAGGAAACTAACATCAGGTTGGGAATGATACAGTAGAGACACACATGGATATTTTGCAAACTGAATCTGAATATGGTCTGAACTTGGCCTGCTGCACATTGATCCAAAATTACATCGGTTCCAGGCTCTTTGGGCTCCAAACATCAGTATTTATCCAAATGTGTGTCCTTTGTAAAGACCAATCATCAGTTAAGTATAGTAATTTAATTTGATAGTCATCCATTTTCTTCTGCACATTTTGATTCCCTTATAACTTGTGGTTGGATCTAAGATTCTAAAGTTAAAGCTTGGAGTATGTAACACATCCAACGCTGAGAGATCAATATTACACGTTTCTGATGGCTCAATGGGTAAATTTGTAGGCTGCACAAATCAGCAAGATCTACCTTCTCTAATTTTGGCTGAGGAGTAGTTTGGATCATGCAGCTGATCTTAGTTTTTATTGCATATTGGGAAGGCTGATTTTTTTTTTAAAGCAATTCCAACTGAAACTCTGATGTGCAGCTTGTAGAGTAGAAACATTGTTTTTTCTCCTACATTTTTGTTAACTTCATGCAACAAGCATTTAAAAGTTACACAATGCTTTGTGTAACATGGGTGCCATGGGCTAATGACGTTCTATATCATTAACAAAGATGAACAATACATAAAAATGGAAGGGAACCTAAAAGTGAAACAAATTAGGACTCTTAATTTGCACATTATTGCTAAATTTTTTCTGTATTGAGCAGTCTGTTTACGTTTCTCTTTGTTCACATTTCTCTCTTTTGTATACCTATCTTTTCTTGATTAGTTTTTTGCACTGCTGATCAGTAGATATTTTGCCTGGCCCATAGGGGGAAAAAAAATCTTAGAGTCGTATGTGATGTCATCACATGTACTTTGACAATAAATCAAAAATTTTAATGTTTGGTTCTGAGGTACAAGATGTGTTGTGTTCTAAATGCACCATGTGAGAATTGGTGGAGATCTCGATCAACTATGCCTGTATGCCTCTTGAAGGATTTTGCCAACAAGTTAAAGCTTGACCATTAGACAGAGCATTTTATTTGTAATTAAATTTTACTGATTTTTCTTTTTGGACATTTACAAGATATGAATATTGCTGGCAATTTATTGGTGAATTCTCATTGTCTAAGCCAAGATATGGGGAGGTAATCTGCTTTTTATCAAAATGGGAAATGAATTCTTTATGAATTCAGTATTGCTGCTAAATGCAGGCTGTGTTTTGGGGAGGGGCTGTGAGACCAAATGGGACAGTTTTAGCGGGGTGGGGTGAGGGGTGGAATGTTGGTAGGATGGACAGGAGGAGTATGAAAGGGAAAGAAGAGGAAAGAGTGTGTGTGTGTGCGTGGCTTCTGTTGGTTGTGTTTGACTATGGGTACTGAGCCTCTGGTAGTCATCGTGAAGGGCTTCTCCAGGTCACAAGCCAGGGCAGAGTTGATATGGAGATTCATCTGTTGCCCCTGAAGTAGGACCCTCCCACCAATCTCCATGCTAATGATAGGTCCAAAGAAACAACATGTCCCATACAGTTTGGTGCCAGCAGCATCACAGGAGTTGCTGGATACAGCTGTTAGCCGCCTTCGGGACTCAACTCCGGAATTTTCCTCTGGGTTTACTTCCAAAGCCTTTCCTATGAGCAGGTATAGCCACAAGGAAGAGGAGGTTTGAAATCAGAGTTTTTTTTCCTCTCCTAGATGAGTTACCATCTGTGGTTAACCAGCCCCGTCTGATCAGAGCAACTGGTTTCAAGGTGCCAGTGGCCTGCCTTTGGCCCATTTCCGTCGGGCGTAAGAACTATGCCACACAAGAAGATCAGGAGTTGGACTTGGTTGTCAGAAGCTATTGGAGATGTATGCCATGAAGAGCATTTGTGTAGCAGTGGGAGCTCATCTCCACTACCACCCTGGCTATGACAACCTTTAGAGCTATAGGAAAGAAAGGTGAGGATATATGGCACAGAAGTGTTGTCAGATGAAGGATCTTCAATCTAAAACTTTGTTTCCCTTTCCACAGATGCTGCCCTGACTCAAATATTTTCAACATATTCTATTTTTGTTTCAAATTTCTGTTTTTGCAGTGTTCGAACATGTTTACTTTGGAAGTTGAGAAGTGAGATTTGGGGAAAGAGTGAAAGGAGTGTTTAGGAAGGAAGGTCAAGCAGGGTGTTTATTAAGGAGAAGAGAATGGTGAGTATGTGAAAAGATTTGTAGAAGGGACAATGGGAATGTTTTGTTGCTGGGGGAGGTGTACAAGCGAGTCTTTGGATGGAAAAGGTTCAATGAGAAGAAACAAAAATACTGAATAGGAGAGTAAGAAAAGGGAGAGTGTGTTCTGGTGGGAGGGAATTAAATTTGTATTATATGGGGAGTTATGAAAAATTATTCTATTTTGAGGCAATTGGGAAGGAATCTGGATGGATGGGTTTGGATAGAATTGAATGGCTGCAAAGAGATGGGATTTCTGCATTATATTGCAATGTTCGATATATTAATGAACATATCAAATGAAAATTTTATGCATATTTCAGTTAATAAACTCTGAAGCTCTGTACTTTTAAAAATAGATCTGTGTTGCATTTCAAAATTTTGGTTTTTGATTTTATCTGAATTTCTATATCTTAAGTGTTGCTTCAAATTCTTTTGGTTTGACTGAATGGGACTCAACCACATGCTCAGATAGTTCAGGAAAATACACTCTTAGTTGTGGTTGTTTTTCTTGCTCCTAGAGTTACACAGCTTGGAAGCAGGTCAAACTCGTCCATGCAAACCAAGGTGCCAATCTAAAATAATCCCATTCATCTTTTCGATTCTGCGGATGATTTTCTAGAGCTCTACAAGGTCATTGCTTAGACTCCTGTGCAAAAGGGAAAACAGTTCCACCTTATCCATCTCTTTTTTTAATTTGGCCCCTCTAGTCTCAGTAACATTCTCGTGCATCTTTTCTGTACCTTTGGCTCACAGGTACAGTATTTCTGATAGTATGGCAATGAAACGCGCAGTTAAGATTTGTATTGTGTGTGTGCAGCTGGCTAATTTCAAAACATAATACTGTGACTCTTGCAATTAGAATTTAAAAAAAATAAATGTTTTGTTTTTTTTCTTGTTCGTATTATCAATCCCCCCATATTGCACTGGTGAGTTCCCATTGAGATAGTTTAAAACTGATTTTTATGCATGCAATACAAAAGTCAAAGTTTGACTTTTAATAAAGATAAAATGTTAATCATTGTGGTTTTGAATCTATGTAATGATTTGATTTGACCAGTCGCCAAAGATAATCATGGAATCTGTTCATTGGTTGTGGATGCAACCAATGAGGGTATTGCTTTAGATTTGATTGTGTGTATTGGCACTATTCATTCGTCAAATTGATTGCAACGTGATGAATTATAACTTCCAATTTGAGAATGGGAAACATTGGTCCAATGGGCAATTTGACTGCATTGAGGAATTAAAATTAAAATCTATGATGGTAAATAATTAGTGCAGACATTTAAAGAAACATTTCATAAGTTTCAGTGAATATTCTTTCTTTGGCTTGGCTTCGCGGACGAAGATTTATGGAGGGGGTAAATGTCCACGTCAGCTGCAGGCTCGTTGGTGACTGACAAGTCCGATGCGGGACAGGCAGACACGGTTGCAGCGGTTGCAAGGGAAAATTGGTTGGTTGGGGTTGGGTGTTGGTTTTTTCCTCCTTTGCCTTTTGTCAGTGAGGTGGGCTCTGCGGTCTTCTTCAAAGGAGGTTGCTGCCCGCCAAACTGTGAGGCGCCAAGATGCATGGTTTGAGGCGATATCAGCCCACTGGCGGTGGTCAATGTGGCAGGCACCAAGAGATTTCTTTAGGCAGTCCTTGTACCTTTTCTTTGGTGCACCTCTGTCACGGTGGCCAGTGGAGAGCTCGCCATATAACACGATCTTGGGAAGGCGATGGACCTCCATTCTGGAGACGTGACCCACCCAGCGCAGCTGGATCTTCAGCAGCGTGGACTCGATGCTGTCGACCTCTGCCATCTCGAGTACTTCGACGTTAGGGATGAATGCGCTCCAATGAATGTTGAAGATGGAGCGGAGACAATGCTGGTGGAAGCGTTCTAGGAGCCGTAGGTGATGCCGGTAGAGGACCCATGATTCGGAGCCGAACAGGAGTATGGGTATGAAAACGGCTCTGTATACGCTTATCTTTGTGACGACAGTGAATATTATGATTAAATAAAATCCATGGGAGAAGCAAAGGCTAAGAAATCGGGAAACGATTTGATAAATATTTGTGGCTGTGCAGAGCTTTCACTGTGGCAGTGACATTGGGAACATTGCAGCTCATGATGGCGAGTTCACTTTTCTTCCATGTGGCCATTAAATTTTCAATGTTTCAAGAAAACTATTGAAAATGCAACTGTTCTCTTGTGGTGTCTGGCAACTCTCTACTAAATAGAAGCATTATATATTTTGTAAATAATCAAATCTGTCAACAGCCCACTTGTAATGAACACATTTTCTGGACTGTTTAGAACAGATGCCTAACCATTTATCTCGGATCGTCGGGATCGGATACCTGCTATTGTTCGGAGTCTTCTGGATTTCAGAATTATTTTGATTTCCATCCCTTTAAGCCTGCTCGAGTAGCGCTGCTGCATCCACTCCACCCCCTCCCAAATTGCGCTGCCATCTCTCCCCTTCACTCGCCTGAGTTGCGCTGCCGTCCCTTCCCTCCCTCGTCTGCCCAAGTTGCGCTGCCATCTCTTCCCCTCACTTGCCTGACTCGCACTGCTGTCTCTCCCCCTCGCCTCGCCCGCCCTCGTCGCATTGTTGTCTCTCCCCCTCGCCCGACTGAGTCATGCTACCCCCCCCTCTCTTTCTTCCCCTCTCCCCCCGGCTATATCAGCGCCAGGATAAAGGCCCCCATTCTCGGTTCTTCTCCATTGGCACTGGTTCTAACTGTGGGGTATTATGGGTAGCGACAATGGCCATTGAGCTGCTGCCAGGCCAACAGAAAGTGCTGTTATGCTGGATGAGTGTCAGTATGGGTGATTCAAAGGCACTTATAAAATATCAGAATGTGGTGAGACACATGGGAGTTGAGCAAGGGTTGCGTTGGGTCATGTTTGGTGTCAAACACCATCTTTGGTGAGCAGATGTCATCTACTGAAAAATAAATGCCAGTTTTCGGAATTCTGGATAAAAGGTCAGGCACCTGTATTGCTACCTTTTTAACCATTCAGTTTTGTATCATTCAATGACCTTGCAACTTTATGATGGCTATAATTTGTTCCTCATCTTCAAATAAATCTCTGAAGTTGGTTGCAATGAAATACATTTGCTGCAATTTAAGCAGATTTCCAGCAATTTGTTCCAAGCATGGAATGAAACATAGTGATTTGGATCCTATTTATGAAGTGATATGAGAAAAGGCCTCTCACACAGGTGACAGAAGAAGGAATGTAGGTCAGGGAAATTTATGGATAAATGCCATTTGTTGAAACCTCAGAAGATGGCAGGCCACTTTAAAAATTGCATGAAGAAAGAAAATTAAGATTCAGGGAAAAATTTGTCCACTGATTCTTGACATATTCCCAAACTTGGAAACCTTACACTATCTCT